>NW_028261381.1:57888506-58246840 GCF_051295495.1 Thamnophis sirtalis | reverse complement strand
AAGGGGAGGGGATTGACCTATACATGATATTCATTGCTTTCGCGCCCAATTAACCAGACTCAGCTTAGCTTTGCTACTATTTGTTTGTAATTAGTAAAAGTACACTTAATTTCAAACAAATGGAGTTGAGTGGTTTCTTTCCTGATTATTAAATGAAGCAGCACCTGACATTAAGCTGAGTCTCACCTCACACCCAACCCGGAGCGAACAACCTCCGAGGGGGGTGCCCTCACAGAAGGAAAAGAAAAATGTCTTTACATGAAAGCGACCAGGAAGAAGAAATGGGCGCAACGGCAGCACCATCTTTAACAGAAATCCTAGTTGACCTGAGAGTGGAGGAACCTGCTGTTCGACCCAGGTGGACTTGGGGTGTGGGACAGAAAGAGGAACCTGAGGAATTACTAACTGGAGTCACGAGAAGGAGACCAAAAAAACCAGCTGCTGACTGGAGTGACTCTAGGGAGGAAGACTACAAAATGTCCCAAGCCATGAGACTCCTCGAAGAGGCATGGAGTGAACGCCGGGTTCAAGAGAGTGCTGTGGAAAGGGAACCAGCAGAGGAACTAGAAAAAAGGTACCCGTTGCGTAGCTTAAGGGAGACTGGAAGGGCCGAAGGGGGATGTGTGCAAGAAAACCCAGCACCGATCTCTCCCCCTGCGGCTAGAGACATTCCGAGAGCGGGGGGGCAGGCAACGCCGGATGGCTAAGGTCCCACCCTTAAACGTAAAATATGATGGAGAACCCAGCGGTCTGGGGTTGTTTATTATTCAGGTCTGGAATTATATGCAAATATATGGGCCTGATTTGGACTCTGATGAATCTAAAGTGAGAATAGTGTTAATGGCCCTAGAGAAGCAGCTGACTGGATGGTCGGATTACATAATAGTAACTCCCCTCTCCTGAGGAATTTTGATGACTTTATGGCAGCAATGAGGAGAAGGTTTGACGACCCCCTCACCGAGCGCCGAGCTAGGTTAAAATTTACGACCCTCAGATAGGGAAAAAAAACTGTGCCTGAATATGTGCAGGAATTCCAGGAGTTGTCAGCCTATATGAGGGGATGGTCTGAAGAAGCCTTGTTGGATCGATTCGCAGATGGCTTGAATAAAGATGTTTATCAGCAGTGCATAAACAGACGCATTCCCCGCCGCTTGGAACCTTGGTATGAGAATGCTGCAGATATCGAGCTTGATTTAACCAGGCTTCGTTGCATGGAAGAGGGAGAAGTTGAGGAATCCCCTCCACCACCACCCTAAAAAACCCCTCCCAAAGAGTGAAAGAGGGGTAGGGGAGGTTTTGCAGGCAAACCCAAGCCCTCCGCTTGTTTCCGCTGTGGGAAGGAGGGGCATCATGCTGTAAATTGCTGGGTCAAGCTGACTCACTCCGCTCTGTCCCCCCCCCCCGGAGGGAGAGGAAACCTGAGAAGACTCCAGGCAAGAGAAAGGAAACCGCCTTGGCTGGGGAAGAAACCTCTCGACGCTTTGAGCCAGAGGAGGGGGGAAACGGAAGTCCCAGCTCATCTGACGATAGTGACTATGAAGATGCTGATCGCTGGGTAAGTTCCCGCTCTGGCCCCATGCTTATTCCAGTTGAGCTTAGAGTGCCCTCTTCTGGCACAAAAGAAAAACTTATGGCTCTTTTAGATTCTGGTTGCTCATGTTGCATGATAAGCCCTGAAATAGTTGAGAAACTGGGATTGAAACTAAAAGCTTTAAAAATCCCTATTGCTTTTTGCCAAATAGATGGCTGTATTGCGGGGGGCGGTCCTGCTCATTTTTCTACTGAACCCATCGAGATGTGGATGGGTACCCACCAAGAAATAATAACTTTTATTGTAGCACCAGGGATGGACCGGCCCCTTATTTTAGGACTCCCCTGGCTCCGTAGGTGGAACCCACACATTAACTGGAGAGAGGGGTGGTTACGGATTTGGACAGCCACACCCCCTGAGGGGAAGATTGAGGCTCCAGACTCTGATACTACTGCCCCCACACTGGCGGCCAGGGGGCAGGAGAAAATTGAGGGGGAGGAAAGAATTCCGAAGGAATATTGGGACCTCAAGGATGTTTTTACTGAGAAATCTTCTGATAAATTACCCCATCACAGACCCACAGACTGCACCATTGATATTTTACTTGGAGTAAAGCTTCCAGAGCCCCAAATATAATCAATGACCCCTAGAGAGATGGAGGAAATGAGGAAATTCATTGATAAAAACTTGGAAAGGAGCTTCATTGAACCAGCAAGGCCCAAGGTAGCTGCACCAGTATTGTTCAGAGAAAAGAAAGATGGCTCCTTCAGATTATGTGTTAATTTCAAAAACTTGAACTGCATATCTGCTCAGAACCTCTATCCTTTACCACTAATGAAGGACATGCTGGCCCAACTAGGGAAGGGGAGGATTTTCACTAAATTGGACCTAAGGGAAGCATACTATCGGGTCAGAATTAAAGAGGGAGACGAATGGAAAACTGCTTTCAACTGCCCCCTTGGTTGCTTCCAATTTCGAGTAATGCCATTTGGCCTCCAGGGGGCACCAGCAGTCTTTATGCAACTGATTAATGAGGTTTTACATGACCATCTTTACAAAGGCGTAATGGTCTATTTAGACGATATCCTTATTTACACGGAAACATGTGAAGAACACATGAAGCTTGTTTGCACGGTTCTGAAAAAACTCCGAGCGGCAGAACTGTATGCCAAATTGTCCAAGTGCGAATTTCATCAAGAAAAAGTTGATTACCTGGGCTATCGAATCTCCCACAAGGGGATAGAAATGGACCCTGCTAAGGTCAAGGCTGTCACCGAATGGGAGGCCCCACGTACACGTAAGCAATTACAGAGATTTTTGGGATTTTCTAACTTCTATCGTCAATTTATACCCTCCTTCGCTAAGATAGCTCTCTCTATAACTAACCTCCTTAAATCGAAAGGAGGGGCTAAGCCCATGCCTAGCAAATCGTTGGACTGGACTATGGACTGTCAAGCTGCTTTCGAGAAGTTGAAACGCCTCTTTGCAGAGGAACATGGACTAAAGCACCCGGACATGGACGTGCCTTTTGTGGTCCAGGCTGATGCCAGTGATGTGGCAGTGGGAGCTGTACTACTTCAAGCAAATAGCCAAGGTAATTTACAACCCTGTGCTTACACCTCTCGCAAACTGACTGACACGGAAAGACGTTGGGCTATTTGGGAGAAGGAGGCTTTTGCTGTTCGTTGGGCTTTATCAACCTGGCACCATTTTCTAGAGGATGCCAAGCACCCTTTCGAGGTGTGGACTGACCATAAAAATTTGGAGGCGTTGAGAACCCCCCAGAAAACTTTCTCCCAAACAGATGCACTGGGCTCAGCATTTCAATAGATTCAATTTTACTTTGAGATACATTCCGGGAGGAAAAGATTTTATGGCTGATGCTTTGTCCAGACTCCCTCAGTACAACTGTTCAAAGCTCAGTATTGTCCAGCCTGTCATTCCTACAAAAAGCCTGGCTGCTCCTGTTGTCACTAGAAGTCAAACAACTTCTAAATTGGAGGTCACAAAAGACTTTCTCTCTAACCTAAAAAAGGCCCTTACTGAGGATGACTGGTTCCAGCAACACATGGATGAATGCACTATAAAAGATGGATTGGCTTGGATTGGGGCAAAGTTATACGTCCCTGTGTCCATTAGCACCATTGTACTCCAACGGGCTCATGACTCCCGGATGGCTGGACACTTTGGGTTCGTCAAGACGCTGCACCTCGTTAAGAGGCAATTTTGGTGGCCCTCACTGAAAAAAGACATTGAGGCTTATGTAGCTAGTTGTCCCATTTGTGCCGTAGCAAAATGCCCTCCGGGTAAGCCCCAGGGGTTGCTCCAGGCGGTAGCTCGCCCAGAAGCCCCGTGGAAGGAGATCACCATGGATTTCATTGTTGAACTTCTAGAAAGTCAAGGAAACACATTAATCTGGGTTGTTACTGACTTATTCTCCAAGCAAGTTCATTTCATTCCTTGCTCCAAGATCCCTTCCGCTAAATCCCTCACTAAGATGTTCATCTCACATATATATCGCTTACATGGGGTACCCGACCGCATCATTTCGGACAGGGGTGTTCAGTTCACCTCCCTATTCTGGAAGGAATTCCTGAAGCGGATTGGCTCTGCCCAGGGGTTAAGCTCCTTCCACCACCCTCAAACCAATGGGGCCTGTGAGAGGACTAATTCTGTGTTGGAACAATATCTACGTTGTTTCATCAACTACCAACAAGATGATTGGGTGGAATTGTTGCCTCATGCTGAGGTGGCTTACAACAATTCCGTGCACAGCAGCACTGGCTTTACCCCTTTTCATGTGGTATACGGGCAGGATTTTGTGCCCATTCCAGAGATTCCTCACGAGCAGCCGCAAGTGTCTTCGCTGTCCGAGTGGAGTGATCGCCTTCGAGACATATGGCCTTTGGCACTCCAGACTCTGGATGCTGTGCACCACGCTCATAAGAAACATGCTGATCGAAAACGGACTAAACTCCTTGAATATAAAATTGGTGATCAGGTTTATTTATCCACTAAGTTTCTTCAAACGATTCAGAAGTCGAAGAAGTTGGGCCCCAAATATGTTGGCCCGTTTCCAATTATCAAGATCATCAACCCTGTCTCCGTCCGTCTCCAGTTACCTAAGCACCTCAACCGAGTTAATCCTATTTTTCATGTTAATCTCCTGAAACCTGAACTCACTTCTTCCTTGAGAACTCCTCTTCATCCTCCACCTGCCCCACTTTTGATTGAGGGTGAGCAGCATTTTGAGGTGCGTGAGATTTTGGACTCTCGTAAGCGGAGGAACCGTATCCAGTACCTGGTGGCTTGGAAGCATTTTCCCCCATCTCACACTGAATGGGTTGACAAGTCCCATGTTCGAGCTCCTCGTCTGCTCCGCAAGTTCTACTCTGCCTATCCTGACAAGCCCTGATTCTTGGATGGTCTGCTAATTTTCCTTTTTCTTTTTTTTCTTTTCTCCCTTCCCATTTCTTTCTTTTTTGTCTTGTTGTCTGTCTGTTTGTTTGTGTTCTTTTCGTTTCTGCAGATCTGACCACCCTTTTCTGGAGGAGGGCCGGATGTCACCCTCTGCCTTGCTGCTGCTTCAGCTGCCATTGAAACGGGGAGGGGGGGCATGGTATTTGGGAGGGGAATCATTATGTGCTGGAGGAATATTCTAGAAGCTGTCCTGACCATCTCATTGCGCATGTGGAGGAATAGCAGTAATAGCAGTAGACTTATATACCGCTTCATAGGCCTTTCAGGCCTCTCTAAGCGGTTTACAGAGAGTCAGCATATTGCCCCCAACAATCTGGGTCCTCATTTTACCCACCTCGGAAGGATGGAAGGCTGAGTCAACCCTGAGCCGGTGAGATTTGAACCGCTGACCTGCTGATCTAGCAGTAGCCTGCAGTGCTGCATTTAACCACTGCGCCACCTTGGCTCCTTAAGGGAGTTTCCTGCCAAGGTTAACTGTCCAGCATTCCACCCTGATGATGTTTTTTGAAGATATCTCCCACCTGACAGTTGGGTGAATTATAATTGGACTATGGACTGGGGTGCGAAGGGGAGGGGATTGACCTATACATAATATTCATTGCTTTCGCGCCCAATTAACCAGACTCAGCTTAGCTTTGCTACTATTTGTTTGTAATTAGTAAAAGTACACTTAATTTCAAACAAATGGAGTTGAGTGGTTTCTTTCCTGATTATTAAATGAAGCAGCACCTGACAGTATGGGATTGCAATAAAGCTGGTCCTTTCACTTGAAGCACTAAATCTTTGCTACCCATAGGAGTAGTTCTCCTACTGGCAAGAAGTCTGACCTAATCCCAATTTTTTTTGTCTTTTCATCTTCCTACAGAGATTCAGCATCAATAGCTTTCTGGGTACATCAAAGTTGGAAAAAATTGGCACCTGTGCAGATCCATTTCAAATTATTTATGGTTATTGTACGGATGTTTTCTCATTTTCCCCCAATGCAGGCATTCTGGAGCTTCTGCATTTTAGCAGCAGAATTAATGGGAAAGTTTGATTCATTAATAGCGATGCTATTTGTTGTTGTTATTATTTTCTCATATTATTGGCTCATATCCATTCTAAAAGCTTTGCCTGCCATGTTGGCAAAGTTTAGCTTGGATTAAGAAAGAAATTAAGACGCTTTGACAAGTGTAACTCTGTACTCAATAGGTCTGCATCTCATCTGGAAGGAAGCCAAAGAGGTCATCAGAAAAACAAGAAGTAACAAGGAAAAAAAGAAAAGAAAAAAGCTTCCTTCACTTCAGTGGGTGGCAAAATTGTAAATGTAGCAGTGCATAAACTTTCCTTCTACAGTGAATGTCCTCTGGTTGGTTCTCATTTATGTTGAAAGGGCAAGTCCATCAAAGCTTTCTTTAAGTCTGGAAGCCAGCAGAGCATAAAATAGGGATGTCTTCCTATACATTTTGTCAAATTCATACAGTAGACTTGAGTATGAAGTCTTTCTTACTCTCGGTCCTGCCCTTTTCTCTTCTCTGGTTTCATTTGAATGGCATTCAAAGACAAAAACAAGAAAAGGACTTGTAAAAATGGAATATATATTAGTAAGGGATGTCAAACCTCTAAACGTATATTTATTATGAGCATCAGCGTATCATGGACCTACATGGAGCTTCATTTAGTGTGAAATATGATCTAAGAATTCAAGTAGGACATGTTAAATACAAAAGGTCAGCTTTTGATCTAAAGCAGGGGTCTCCAAACTTTAAGATTTGTGGACTTCAACTCCCAGAATTCCTCAGCCAGCTGGAATTCTAAGGAATTCTGGGAATTGAAGTCCACAAATCTTAAAGTTGCCAAGTTTGGAGACCCTGTTCTAAAGAAAAATAACATTTTTTATCATTGAGATGTTCCTCTTCTTATCTTTTCTGGAATATGCTGAAATTGATGTTGAGCAATATCCAGGTTCAATACTATCACCATCACCATCGTCAGACTAATAATATTCCTAATAGTGTAGGGTTCAGAAACTGAAAGTCAGGCTGGAAGTGTAAAGTGTTGTTGTTGTTGTTGTTGTTGTTATTATTATTATTGTTGTTGTTGTTATTATTAAATCTTTGTCACCGACAATGAGATTTCTTGTAATTCCCAGAGTGAAAAAACAACAACCAATAAAACAGGAAAGCAAGCAGTAAAAAAAAAACAATAAAACTCTCATTATGTTGCTTTTTCTTTTAAAAAATCACTCAGCACAATTTTTAAACAAGGCATAGAAGAAACAAAATATAAATTGTGGTGCTTTGTGTGGGTAGTTATGGCAAACCTCTTCTTTTTCTTTTTGTTTTTTAAAATCATTCCCAGGATTTCTAAGGCAACACTTGCAATTTCCCCAATATCTCGCTTTAGACTGCTTGCTCTCGATTCAAAATAGTAACACATTTAATTCTAGGAGGTTGATATTCTTTAGAATCCATGTGGGCGGCATAAGTGATAACTCTGCAAAAGAAGCAAAGTATGCAAAGTTCACTCTCTCCCAGCCTAGGGACTTCCTTGGAGGTTTGCTTGGTACTTAATATGGAATTTACCCATTGTCTTTTGCTAATATTCAGGCTGGGTAAAAGAGAGAGGAAAGGTAAAAACTGAAAGTTCTGTGAAGGTTCAATAGAGGCCTCAAGTTTGACATGCGAAGGTGCCTCAGTCCCTCCCAGCTTATTACCTGTAAGAAACACCTGGGTACAGATGGAGAGTTAGGGATTTGGTCTGTGTTCCTTTATTTCTTATTCTGCCTACTCTTTGTGTTGATTGATTATGTTCCATCAGGTGATCACACAGATAAGTGCATGATTCTGATCTTCGTAGGTATAGACACTTCCCATCATTTGAGTATCTCTTCCAAGACCTTCATAGCTACTCTACTAGTACTTGATAAAGTACTAGTATGTGGCTATTTTTTGACTGTTGATTTCTATATTGTTGTTGGTTGATCCTAAAAGTCAGAAGCAAGCTACCACTTTGGTGTTGTGGCCCAGCAAGAGCCGTTGGAGCTGCCGCCAGACTCCGACAGCAAGGGGTCTTATGAGTCAGCCTTGGAGGAGGTGGAGGACCCTGGACAGGGTGTTGACTCCGAGCAGAGCGAGGAGAGACTGGTTGGCCACCAGATGGTGGCAGAGCATTGGATCAGAGGGAGTGTTCAGGAAAACACTTGTGAGTTGTTTCAGGATGCACCCTGTCGAAAGGTTACTCGACGGAAGGAACAACTGCGTAATTGTAGGAGATGATTGTGCTTAGCTGATGCTGATTAAGATCCTCTCCTGATTATAAAAGGGACTGTTTGTGCCACGCCCTGGTGGCAGGAGTCAACGTTCTTGTTCACGTTCGCGAATTAACAGAAACCAACTTGGAGAAGTGGGTTGCTGTGGGAAGCCTGCTTGCAGTGCTGCGTTGGAGTCTAGGACTTTTTGCCAGAGTGATTATCTCTTTGTTTATTTTGGGCTTGCAGCCAACGAGAGCCTGGACTGATTAAAACATTCTTTTGTAAGTCTGTTTTGGCTTTTGTTCCTGATGGAGAAGGGGGTTCAGAACAGATTGACTCCTGCCAAGACAAACCTCCATTCCGTTTACAATGAAGCAACTCCGTGCTGAGAATGCCCAGCTGGCTTAGCAGATTGCTGTGTTGTCTGGTCAAGTTTCTCAGCTTCAGAGACCTGTTAACCCCCCACCCCCCAGGCACGGAGGAAATGCCCAGTGGCTATGCCGGATAAGTTTGATGGCAATCAAGCCATGTTTGCAGCATTCTTGGGACAATGCCAGCTGTTTCTGAGTTTGAGAGCGGAGGACTTTCCCACTGACCGGACGAAGGTGGGATTTATTATTAGTTTGCTCTCAGGCACAGCTGCCCATTGGGCTACACCCTTGTTAACTCAGCCTAGCCCTTTGCTGGATAACTTCCAGGGCTTTTGTACCCAACTCAGGCTGATGTTTGAGGATCCTATTAAGGGGGAAACAGCAACCAGACATCTTAAGTCACTGCAGCAGGGTCGTGGTTCATTACAGGATTATGTGAGCGAATTCTGGCTGCATAGCCAGGATTCAGCTTGGAATGAACCAGCTCTCATGGACACTTTTCAGGACAGGCTGTCCGATACCTTACAGGATGAACTGGCAAGGGTGGACAGGCCTCCGACGTTCGATGCCTTGGTCCACTTGTGCCTCTGGATAGACGCCCGGCTGCAGAGGCCTCGCCGTGCATCCCAGGAGACCACTAGCGTGCTGGTTCCTCAAGAGACTGCTGTTGAATGGGAGGAGGCCATGGAGTTGGGTGCTGCCAGACCCCAAGTGTCACGCATGGAGATGGACAGACGGCGTGCTGGGGGGCTGTGTTTTTACTGTGGGGATCCTGGACACCTAGCTGTGAGTTGCCCCAAGAAGAGTAGGAGGGCTGCGCGGCCTGTGGCCTCCCTTCAGCGACGAACCAACGTGTCGGGAAATGGGCGGGGCCCAATCTAAGGGAAACTTTAGGTCGGGTGCAGGCCAAAGCTGCGGTGGACAGATCACCACAGCACCTGGTTTTAGCTGGACACATCCTCTTGTCGGGTAGTCAACAGGGAATTCCGGTTCACACCTTGGTTGATTCTGGGGCTACCACGAACTTTATGGATGCAGAGTTTGCTGCAGCCTACATGTCCCTCTGTGTCCGGTGGACCCACCGATGCCAGTCGAGACTATTGACGGACGGTTACTTTTGTCTGGGCCTATCAAGGCCGCCACGCAACCATTGCATTTGATCCTTGGGGAGCACAAGGAGGCCATCCAATTCTACATGATTTTGGGCCTGCATCTCCCCGTGGTCTTGGGCTTGGCTTGGCTGCGGATGCACGACCCTCAGATTTACTGGTCGCAAAATCTGGTCATGTTCCCGTCCCTGCAATGCATCGACCACATCCGGCAGGTCTGTGCGGTCCAGGTATCCAGCTCGCCCAAGGTGACGTGCATTCCTGGGGCATTGAATCAAAGGTCGCATGCCCTATCTAGGAAACCGGAGAACTCTGACCCTGCGGACTCACTTCCACCACGGACTGTTCTAACCGTTGCATCCTGCGCTGCAGTTCATCAGCCCGTGAGCGTACGGTCTCTGATATGGGATGCACACTGGGGTGACGAGTGGGTGGAGCAACGAAAGGTGGAAGTAGGGCCGGCTTCCCCGTGGACCTTTGAGGGGGATCTTTTGAAGTATCGGGACCGGCTCTATGTAGCTTTTCCGATCCTGTGCGATAGCAGAGCAGCCCGTTCTTCGGTGATGTCTGCTTGGCAAGGCTGCTGTGCTCACAGCTTTCTTATGCTGGCTGGGTGCACCAGGCAGAGAGGAAAAGAGCTAATCCTGATACAGCAGTGGCAAGAGATGCTTGCTGGTATAAGCCTTAACCCTGTCAGAGAATCATCCCCATTGTGGGAGCGGGGGGGGGGAGGAGGAAGAAGAGCTTATGTAAGAGGCTTGCCTGAAGGAGGCTGTGGTGCTGTACAAACTGCTGATTAATTCAGAGATGAAAGTTGTGCTGAGATATGTGTACTCAGAAATGCAAAATCATGATGTGGATGCAGTTGCTTTCATCACCTTGGAGTTGAATATTGTGTTGATTTTGTGCACTGTATATGCAAAGCTACTTGATTTCTGCTAGGAGTAAACTTCATCTTAGTTGCAGTTAGTTATCACATTAACACACATAGTTGATAGTTGTAGAAACTTGGTTTCTGTAATTCTCTATATTATATTGTATCTTTCTTGACATCACATCGTGATACATTTTGCGTAAAAATAAAATGGTTTGGGTTCACACAACACGGGAAACCCAAATATTCCACACTGCAAGTGAGGATAATCTGTGAACTTAGATCATTTCCATATTAGCAATTTTTATGTTGTCTGAAGTCATCCAACCAATTTCGGCAAAACAATAGTTGGTGATACTATCAAGACACTAAGTCACAGTTGATGAACTGGCATTAGTGACAATGAAGGAGAGGGTGCAACATATTGTACATGTATGTGTGTGTGTTTGTGTGTGTGTCTACACAAACACATATATGTTTTAGACAAAAATATATAATGGGATGTGTTGAGATAAATATATACAAAATATGCTAAATAAATAACAATCATAAATCTAGCAATGGCTTACAACTAAAACTGTTATTTAAAAAAAACCTGAAGGGTTGATTTTGGCTGCACAAGAATCAGATATTTGAACTAATGTTTTCAAGACCAGAATTGAAAAAATAATCAAATGATTCATTGTGCAAAGAAGCAGAAGAAAAAATAGATCATATACTTATCTGGAGCAAGAAGATCCTACAAACTGATTATAAACAATGACACAACACAGTTGCTAAAATGATTTACCGGAGTAGAGTAAAAATTATATACCCATAATGAAAAATTGATGGGAACTTAGAATTGAAAAAATAGCTCAAAATGAAAAGTTAAAAATTATGGAATTTCCAAATACAGGTTGATAAAGTCTTGGTTCATAACACATCAATATACAGTAACTGTTGTTGAAGATAGGGTGCATAATTTGTGGGACAATACCAGGGGATATTTTCATAGACAAAAAGTTGGAGAAGATCACAAAGTATTAAGATTCAAAAATCAAAATTGAAAGATTATGGCATAAATCAGCCATGGTGGTTCCAGTAGTTATGATTATACTGGGTGCAATGCCAAGAAAGATTGGGCAGTGCTATCAAACACCACCTACCTATTCTAGGTCCTTAGAAACAAGTTGATAGGCAGATAAAAATGCCAAATCCAGCCTAAACATCTGCAATGAACCATTTAATAATTTAAAAACCCAGTCTAAACATCTGGCGGATGTGCAACAAACCATAATAATACTATTACTATCACCAATTTGTGTGCAGCCACCAATGTAAAAGAATTAGACCTTGCTGACAAGGTGAATGCTTGAGTCTTTAATCTTAATTTGATAGACAAAAGGGCTGTAGCAAGGCAATAAATTACACTACCATAGTTTGCAGCATAAGGCAGCTGTCGGGTGTTAGTGTTTTTTCTCCTTCGGATAAACATAGGCACAAGCAAGCTTTCAGCATAGGGAAAAAAACATTGGTTTTGAGTAGATGAAAATTTGTCAGATTATTGACATCACTCTCAAATTTACCAGTTGATTATAACAGTATAAATACTCTAAAAAATCCCATTCCCTTGGAGGAAAACCCATGATTCAAAAAAGAGAGGTCAGATATGCTCTTTTCTCCAAATTATTGCCTAAAATCTGGATGAATATTTTAAGATACCATCTCACAATCCATATCTGTAATCAGAGAAGACCTGCCCCTTTAACTTGGGTTACTGGAGGAGATGAGAATATCTGGAAATCTCTCTTATAGGCAAAATAAGTCTGTGTACTTTAGCCATTATTATTTAACAGCCTCTCTTCCTTTCATAACTTGAGTCAGGGCTAGAAAGAAAAAGCAGCGCACCACATTTTAAGTCAAAAATCAAATTCCCCAAAGGATTACTCAATGCAAGAGATACTTCTAGAAGTGTCTAGAAGTCAAAAACGAAGGCCCTAGTTAAAGGTTCAGCAAATCAAGACAGTCCAGCAGCCCAAATATCAATGAATATGGTATAAGTATGATCAAGTTCACGTGTCATAGACTTCTTTTGTAGTACTAAGTTACTCTTCAAGATAACTCTGTATATTAGAAGGTGTAATAACCCCACCCTTAGTTAGCTGGCATTTTTTCCTTTTTATTTTTAAGTTTAATCTTCTTTTGTAAATGAATGGTTTATAATATTGATTTAGAGCAGTACTTCTCAACTTTTTCTTCATCATGGACCCCCGTTTAAGTACCTTTTGTGGCCACAGACCATGGTCACGGACCTCCAAGATTTAAGTCACGATTTAAACCATAACATTTCTTCAAGCCTTTGCATATCCCTGTGATGACATCACGGTACCCCCAGGGGTCTGCGGACCACAGGTTGAGAATTAATTTAGAATACCGTATTTTTCAGAGTATAAGATGCACTTTTCCGCCCTAAACACAGAGTGAAAATTTGTGTGTTTCTTATATACTGAATGTAGCCATGCCCATCCACCAGCCCCCACCCTTTGGCCTCTGCTTCCCTGCAGCAAATGCAAACAGCCAGTTTCAGTTTCAGCACAGCCTGATTAGCACAAGCAGCTGATTGTTGGTTGGATGGCCTCCTGACCATCAACTGTTTCAGGCTGCAAGGATTGCCATTGCTATTGCCATCTCTGTGCACCCCATTTTTGGCCACCTTATCCCATTTTTGGTCTCTGCGCACCACATTTTGAGTTTCCGCGTACCCCATTTTCCGCCTATTCTGAGCTCCGCTGCCTGGAACAGGCAGAAAATGGGGCACATGGAGGCAACAATAGGCCACAGCAATCCCTGTAGCCTGAAACAGCTGATCATTGGGAGGTCTGACAATCAGCTGCTTGTGCTAATCAGGCTGTACTGAAACTGAAACTGGCTGTTTGCTGTTTGCTGTTTGCTGCAAGAATGCAAATTGCTGGGAGGCAGATGCAGATTTTTTTTCTTGTTTTCCTCCCCAAAAGCTAGGTGCCTCTTATACTTTGGAACATCTTATACTCAAAAAAAATAGGGTGTATGGATATTTACAGTAGATAATGCTTGAAGTCTGTATTTTCTGTTTATATTTTTATTTGTTTCTTTCAATTTCTATGCTGTTGCAGTCAGAAAATTCTGAACATCCTGTAATAAACCAAGTGCCGAGTTAGGATTAAAATAGTAAAACAATTACAAATGACAATATAACACCCAGCCCAACATGTTTACGCTTTAGGGGTAACATGTTTTTCTATTCTTGTTATTTGTTTAATAGAGGGCCTCATATACACAAAAATATTGCTAACAGATTGTTAGAGTTAACATACACTGGTAAGATTTTATGTGGTGTTTTAGGACTCCGAATAGAGTGATGCTTTGTCTTTTACCATCATTTGTGAATCTAGCAATTCTGTTTGCTTAAGCCTCCTACCCAAATCTTTACATTGTTATTGTTGCTGAGAACTGACCAGAGTTGTGTCTTACAAGACGGAATGAATGAATGAATGAATGAATGAATGAATGAATGAATGAATGAATGTTAAAGTAAGTGTATTAAACCTCTATTAAACCTTACAATACAAGAAATATTGGATAGAAACCTATCAAAGAGAGATCCAACATAGAACTAAGGAGAAATTTCCTATCAGTTAGAACAATTGATCAGTAGAATGGCTTGCCTCCAGATGTTGTGGGTGCTCCATCACTGGAGGATTTTAAGAAGAGATTGGACAGCCTTTTGTCCAGAATGGGTTAGATTCTGCTGCTTGAGCAGGAAATTAGTCTAGAAGACCTCCAAGGTCCCTTCCAACTCTGATATCCCATATTCTACAACAGGGGTCTCCAACCTTGGCAACTTTATGACTTGTGGACTTCAACTGCCAGAATTCCTCAGTCAGCTTTGCTGTGGGAGTCGAAGTCTACAAGTCTTAAAGTTGCCAAGGTTCTAAAGGGATGATGGCAGAGCCGACACACCCTGCCCAGTGCCATTTGCAAGCAGGTCTGGCTTTTTGCTGGGTTACTGTCAAATAGAGTGATTTTAGGTTAGAAGTGAACAAACATCTATTTGTTGGCAGCAGGCTTGGGACAACTCTGTTATTCCATAATCTACAACAGGGGTCTCCAACATTGGCAACTTTCTGACTTGTGGACTTCAACTCCCAGAATTCCTCAGCCTGGCTGAAGAATCCTGGGAGTTGAAGTCCACAAATCGTAAAGTTGCCAACGTTGGAGACCCCTGCTCTACAAAAACAAGGGGCAGAGCGAATTCCTTTCTCCCTAGTCAGATCATCTACCTGGTTCCTATAGCATCCAGAAACTGGAAATACGGGTTTTTAAAAGTGTCTTCTCCCAACTGTTGCAAAAAGTCATTCATTTCTGCTTTAGATTCCCTATTGTGGATTAAATCCACCATTGTGGTAAGCTACTTTGTTGTCCTAAAGGACAATAATGTTTTTGTGTCATTCCCCCCCTTTTTCCCCTTTCCTTTATAATACTCACATAATTAGCATGCAAACCACAACAGGTATACCTTCAGAAGTATCTGATTCATCTCTTTCAATAATATTTATTTAAGGGTATTTTAGAAAGTTGTGTGCAAAAAGGAACATTTGATGGAAAATTGCTTTTTAGAGGCATTCGGTTTTAAAAAGTATATATTGTAAAATAGTAGTAAACAAAATAATTAGAGCAAGTAATGTAAAGGTTGCATTCAAATTTCATGACTTTTAAAAATATCTGATGAAAATATGACATAGTGAGATAATAATAAATACATGTGAGATATAGACAGGAGAGGAAGAGTTAAGATTATTATAGTTATTTGTAATATTACAGTCGTTTGACCCCAGTGATGTTTAGTCACAAAAGAATATATGTATGATAAACATTCAACAAATTTTACAAGCAAGCCAACCCAGCGATACTTAAAGTTATTCAGTCCTCTAATAGAAGACAGCAGATAGAACAAGCAGCTGTGAAGAATTTGGTCACACTCGAGTCATTGCTCTTTTATCGATCTGCTAAAAGTTAACCTGTATAAAATTTATTCTCTCTTTCTGGAAGATACCTTAAAGTAGGCATTGTAACCAAAGCATGAGAGTCCCTAAAAATGATTCAAAATTGACAAGTGCCAGTTCTTCTAAGCTGAGTTCTTTATTGTTTCATACCTATAGACAAAATCTTTCCAGACTGAAGATACCACTATCTGCATGCAATATAATCTGTGACATATTAGGGAGGGCCTGTCTTCACCTTCTTTCTCTCATGCAAAATTTCTGGACTGAGTTGCCTCTTATCTTCTGGAATGCATCTCCTTCTTTCTGGGCTTTGGAAATAATTGTTTTGGTCCAGCAGATTTCATACAGCAAGCAGATTCTTTGATGGTTCTTAAAGTTTTGGAGTAAACTGTGGTGTTGGTCATTCAACAAAATTTCAAGTTCCAAATCTTGACAAACGTTCTACATAACGATTTGCCAGACTTGCCATTTATTTATTTATTTATTTAATTTAATTTAATTTAATTTAATTTAATTTTATTTAAATTAATTAATTTAATTTAATTTAATTTAATTTAATTTAATTTAATTTAATTTAATTTAATTTAATTTAATTTAATTTAATTTAATTTAATTTAATTTAATTTAATTTAATTTAATTTATTTAATTTATTTTAATTTAATTAATTTAATTTAATTTAATTTATTTAATTTATTTAATTTATTTAATTTATTTAATTTATTTAATTTATTTAATAATTTATTTAATTTGTTTAATTTGTTTAATTTATTTAATTTATTTAATTTATTTAATTTATTTAATTTATTTAATTTATTTATTTCCATTAATTTTTTTATGCTGCCCATTGCCCCTACAAAGTGAGTCTGGGCGGGATTTTTACTGCCATCAAGCTTATTTGTTGTTTGTCAAATATATATCTTGCATCAGTCCGAATCAACTCTGCGGTTTATTTGATAGAATTTTAAAAACTACAATAAAAATTAAAGAATCAATTCTTCCCCATCCAATTAATCAATAAAAAACCTAAAATGTTTGATCAAGTGTAACTTGAACACTCAACAGAAGAAGTCATCTTCAGTATCGTCTGAATACCATCAGGAGGGACCATCTGAACAACTCTAGGAGATTGTTTCAGAGTGGCACACTTCTGGTTTTTACTTTGTAAAGATGGGAGTTTAAGAATAGTTTCTTGTAAAATCTTTTGTCATTGTTATGCTCATTCTGCATTTGCCAGGCAATCCCCATGTACTGAGTAGGTAAGACGCTGAGCTTGTCAATCAGAAAGGTTGGAGGTTCGAATCCCTAACGCTGCGTAACGGAGAGAGCTCCCATTACTTGTCCCAGCTTCTGCCAACCTAGCAGTTCGAAAGCATGTAAAAATGCAAGTAGAAAAATAGGGGCCATCTTTGATGGGAAGGTAACAGCGTTCCGTGTGCCTTCAGCATTTAGTCATGCTGGCCACATGATCATGGAGACGTTTCTGGACAGCGCTGGCTCTTCAGCTTTGATATGGAGATGAGCACCACCCCCTAGAGTTGGGAACCACTAGCACATATGTGCGAGGGGAACCTTTATCTTTAGATCAAAACTAGCACTTTAAATTTTACTTGGGAGCCACCGAGAAGTTAATCCAATAAAGTTTGTTTTATACTAACTGTTAGCTTCTTTCATATGCAATAATATCATTCATCAGCCTTGTCCTGCTTCTGCACTTCTATTATGTTTACTCTTTTTTTAAAGGAATATATAATTTTGATTCCAGATTTATATTCACAAAATCCCTGAAGTCATTAAGGCAATTTCAAAATTTAATAGCTTTCTTTTTACCCTCAAGCCATAATGAAAATATTTTGTCATATTTCCATGTATTGATTCCAACAAATTAAAAAGATCTAAAAGCTCTTAATATTGTAAATTACTAGTGTTGTTTTCATGCTGATTGTTTTTTAGTTTGCGCATGAAATAATTTGCTGACAAAAATCAGGCTGTCAAATTGACATTTAGACACTGTATATGTCCCCCCCCCCTCAGGAAAGGCAGAGTTTTCATTGAATAGTTATTTTTGATGGCCCTCAGTTGAAATTCTGCATTCGACCAACTGGAAAACCTGTCTTTTGGATTTACCAAAACTCTCTTTAAAAGTCTGCACTGCATTAATTATGGCTCTTTTAGATGTGTCAGCTTTTAAACTCGTAAGATTTGATTCAAAACATTTGACTGCGCAGAAATTTCCAAATGATTAGTCATGAAGAGCCATGGTGGCATAGAGGTTAGAATGCAGTATTGCAAGCTAAACCTGCTGACTTCTGATTGCCAGCAGTTTGGCAGTTCGAGTCTCACTGGCTCAAGGTTGACTCAGTTTTCCATCCTTTCGAGGCTGGTAAAAGGAGGACCCAGCTTGTTGGGAGCAATATGCTGACTGTGAACCATTTAGAGAGAGCTGCAAAGCACTGTTGAAGTGGTATATAAGTCTAAGTGGTATTGCCATTGCTATAGTTATTAATCAACTAAAAACTCAAGTAGTCTTCAATTAGCGAGCACATTTGGGACTGGCAATTCTGTCGCTAAGCACCATGACTGCTAAGCAAAACATTACGTGATCACAACAGGCATGCAACTTCGCTTGTATGCTTTTGGTCGCTAAGCAAAACACCATGATTGTCAAGCAAAACATCATGTGGCCACAATTTAGGATTTTATTTTCAACTTCTATATTAACTTGCTTGTTGCAAGCCAGATGTGAAACACAAAAATGGTGATCACATGACTGCAACAGCAGGCCAAGTAAAAGGGACCCAAATGGTGATCACATGTCTTTAGGATCCTATGACAGTCATAAATGCAGGGATTGGTGGCAAAGCTATTTTTTTCTACTTCAGATAGTCACTAGGTGAAGTAGTAAATAAGTGAGGTCTATCTATAGCAAGTTCTTGTCTTCTCCTTTGTGCTGACTAAAGCTCATCTAGAACCTGTCAAATGTATTCATTTTAACCTTTGAATCTGACATAAGGTTGAAGATCAATGGAATATATTTTCTTTAGAAATATTTGGGCGCTTTTAAAATTTATTGTGGATGGCATCATCCAGAGCCAATTGCAAATGCTGGTTTAAGCAAGGCTTTATGGTAATATTTGGAAGATGTTCAACAAGGTTTTTGAAAAGCAACCAATTTTCTCCCCAATATTGTACTGGCATCAGAGAAAGTCTGAGGAGATCTTTAACATAAATATTGCTCATCAAAATTGCAGTTTTAAACATTGAATTAAACCCTGATTATATTCTCAGCTGTTATAGAAGAAAAATCAACTAGATCCATAAAACTAAATTTCAGCTCAGCTGCTGAGTCAACTCTAAGCCCTAAAAACATACCTCTTAAGGCTTTATCAATTACGATGAAGTCTTTTGCATTTTTATTTATTCATTGCTTTTTATTATTTGGCAAAATATATGTTGAACAATATGAGTTGCTGAAAACTGTGAGGGAAGATGAAGTCCTATTTTTCTTTTGCAGTTCAAAGGCATCATCAATATTATAGCTTGAAAACTATATTAAAATATGAATTGTAATGTCTTTTCTTTTCTGTTATCAATTGTTGAAGGCAAGAACACTTTCATCCTTCTGAAACTTTTATTATTGGTAAATGCTCACTTAATAGTAAATGTGAGGTTTTAATGTTTTTCCTTTTCTTCCCCTCCCCTATTAAACTTTGTGAGGCTTTGTTATTTGCACCCATCAAATTGCTTCTTCATTCACTGGACAGGTTGACATTTTGGGCTTTTTTATGGTCTCAAACCAGAATGCTTAAACATATGATTGCCCAAGTTTTCTTCTTAACAACTAACCATTTATATTTTCTCTTGAAATATTGTGGGTGGATTTGATGCCAATAAATGGAATTTTGGATGAGCTGCTTTTCATAGTGAGACTTCTGTATTCATCACTATCAATGGTCCATCATTCTGTTCTGTAGTGATAAATTGGTTGGTTTAGATTCGATTCACTTCACTTTAAGAAAAGACAATAGTGGGGATTTTTTGGTCTTTTTGTTTCAAAATCACAAGGATAACAAAACGTGTTGTAAATAACCTTTTGTTATCTCCTTGTTCTTCCATAATGCAACTATCTCCCCAATCCACATTTGTCCTTCTCATTAATAAACTCTTCTTCCTTCATTTTTTCTCTACTTCTTCTTCACATTTCTTTTGCCAGCAAGTCCATCTTCTTGCTCAGCAATCGCTCTCTTATTCATTCTTCTCTTTCTCCTTTCTTCTTCTACATCCCTCTAATAGCTTTCCACCATTGATACCCACAAAGGACAGTGCTAAAGTGCGCATTGTGACCTTGTGATGGCATGCGGTGTCATAATGCAAAATAACAAAATGGCAGGGCTGGGAGCATGACTTTGCAATGCCCCTTTTGTGAGTTTGATAGTGTGGTTAGCTGTAGTCATCTGTGTATACTCCCTAGTACTTTTCCTTGATGTTATTCTGTATCATCTTCATCTTCTGTTCCATTCAACTACTGCTCACTTAAGTCACACAGTGATATTGCTAATCAGGTGCTATATTTGAAAAAAAAAATTGAGAAGTAACATTTTTTAATGTGGGATCCCAATAGCCTCCTTTAACACACCCCTGGTTATAATTCATTAATGGTTGAAATGAGTTTGAAAATTAGTAACTCAGGTTGGTACTTAGGCTGTTGATTTGAGCTCCGAGCTTGGCATTTGGTTGCAAATGTTTTGTCACCATTCGAGGAGATACAAACATCCGGTCAAAGAACATTCAGACTAATTTGCATCTCATAAAAAGATATTTAAAGACCTGTGTTCTGACAGATGAGCACACTTCCAAAACTGATGATGTCTCCTCGAATGGTGACAAAACGTTTGCAACCAAATTGCCAAGCTCGGAGCTCAAACCAACAGCATAACTCATTAATCACAGAGTAGAAAATAGAATGTCTGTTAATAGTTGATGATACAAATTTCTCCCAGAACTGATACCTAGTAATGGAACTAAATGCAGTTTTGAAATCTATAAAGATTGTACACACCACTTCTCTAGTGGAGTTGGCATATTTTCCAGGAAAATAGTTTAGACTTGGGCATTGATTCAATGTCTTGCTTGTTCAATTTCAAGAGTATTCTCTCTAGCAGCCATTATAAGAATTTTCAATAAAGATCCCTGATAGAGTTTGCTTATGATGTTTAATAGATAATGTTTTTTAAACTTGAAAGTGTGTTTTATTTTTAAATTTAAAATGTATTCTTTAAAAAAAAAATATTTCTTTAAAAAAATTAAAATGTATTCTATTTTAAAATTTTAAAATTTAATGTATTTTATTTATTAAATAAAATTATATGGCTTCCCAGTCAGCACATGACTCAGGACAGTATACACTCTATGTTGTCATACTGTCTATCAAAACCTGGCCAACATTGTGGCATATGCCTACCCAGTGGTACCCCAAACATTTTGGTGGATGAAACAGCCATCTGCCTTCCATTTCCCATTCCTGGAGCCCTACCTGCAAATGGATACCAGAATGACCCAATAAAAGTCCTTGCAGAAAAAAAATGGATGGATGGTGGTTGTAGATAGATGATAGATAGATAGATAGATAGATAGATAGATAGATAGATAGATAGATAGATAGATAGATTTGATTGATTTGATTGATTTCTGGTTTGCAAGAGTAAAAACAGGACTCATCATTTTAATTAGATATCAGTGATTTTGGGAAGATAGTCTCCTCTCCTTCTGGAGCTTTCCTCAGCTTCAGATGTGGAACAAGTTTATGTTATCTCTGAAGATGTGACAGAGAGCCATCTGGTAATAGATTTACCCTAGGTTCAATTAGGGGTTTATTCCAGAAGTTACAGTAAAGATGGAGCTAAAATATTTCTTCCAATGCTGTGATATGATGGCGAACCTGTGGCACACGGAGCCATATTTGGTGGCACTCCAGCTGTCACTTCCGGGGCCCATGTGTGCACCGGCCAGATGATTTTTCACTCTTCCAAAGGGCCAGGGGAACCTTCAGTCCTCCCCAGGGTTCAGGGAAGGCAAAAAACAACCCCAACCGGCCAACCGGAAGTTCATTCCCAAACTTCCGGTTGGGCTGTTGGGGCCATTTTTCACCCTTCCCAGACTTCAGGAAAGCCTCTGGAGGTTGGGGAGGGCAAAAAACAGCCCCAACGACCCAACTGGAAGTTCTGAAAGGATCCATTTCTGGCTTCCGGAGGGCCTCCATTGGTGCTGGGGAGATCATTTTCACCCCCCCCCCCCAGGCTTAAGGAAAGCCTCCGGAGCCTGAAGAAGGGTTGTGTGCACATACACGGGTGTGGGTGTGTGCACATGCGCAGGTGGGCGGGGAAATTGAGTGGGCACGTGTGTGTGTGTGTGTGTGTGTGTGTGTGTGTGTGTGTGTGTGTGAAATTTTGGCATGCTGTAAAAAAAAGGGTTGTCATCACTGATATAGGAGATGACTATACTGAGCCTGAGGGAGGGGTCAGCCTGATCATTTCCTATAGTCTTCTCCAACACCAAAGTCCAAAAATACTTTCTGTCCTGTTTCTTCAAAACTGAAAGGGTTGACCTATAACATTTAGACATGTATTCTAAAATGTAATAATTATGCTATCCCCAGATAACCTAAGCAATGAGCTGTATCTCTCTTTGGGGATCCCCCAAAGAATTAAACTTGGTTTACCCAGTATATTTTTTTTAATTAATAAATAAAATTCTGTTCTAAAGTTAATTTATTTAACAAAAATTGATGCATTCCAGAGCTTAGGTCTTTACCATGCATAAAACTGGAAGAACAAAATAACTCCTGAGGATATTTAATCTTGCAGGCACTAGGGTATTGTAAATATAAGGGGGAAAATATATGAAGGAAAATTCTATATGAAATGCTGTTTGCTTTGAACTGTCCTGGAGCTGTCAATCTAGAATAACCATAAATAATATGACTGCCACAATGAATGCTCTCTGTGTTTTTCATTTAGCTTCTGAATGCCTTCTCAGTGACTTTAAATTCAAGGTCATATATCAACCAGTTTCCATATCTCAGATCATAACTCTGACGATGTTGGTTTCAAGTCCCAAAAAAACCTGCAGCCATGTTAACTTAAGATGAAATAGTTGATATATCATTTTGATATATTGTATTTAAGTTGTATTATTTGGATAGCAAATTCCATCAAAACATTGAGACCTTGAAAGAACAATTATTGGGTGTTTTGTTTTAAATTTCTTTGCTCGGCATATACAAATAGTCCTCAACTTATGACCGCAACTGGGACCAGAATTTCTGTTGCTAAGCAAGGCAGTTAAGAGAGTTGCACCCTATTTTACAACCTTTTTACCATGGTTGTTAAAAGAATCACTGCCATTGTAAGTGAGCCATACCATTAAGCAAATCCGGCTTAACCTATTGTCAACTTTGAAATGGATTGGGCCTGTCACAGCCATTTTCTCTGTTTCTCAGCTTGACACACTTTGGTGGAGAGAAGGGAGCTGTGGTATGTCAGACCATACATCAACAACCTACTATCCTTTGGGAACCAAGGTCATCCCAACAGGTGCTGGGGGGCGGGGGGAGGCTGGAAGAGGTTACCAAGGAGATGCCAGAACACCTAATTGGAGAATATGACTTGTGACAAGGAGGGAGGGAGCTGTCTATTCTTTAATTATACTGAAAGAGCGTTTTGATTTCAAACGTGCCAAAATGATATGCTCAATAAAGCCGAAAGTCTCAGAGTTACTGAATTGGTTGGGTTCATTACTTGGAAACCTGACACCTACCTTGTCAGAAGTTGACAGGGCGGGCTGGAAATGGCTATCACATGATCCTGTGACATTGTAAGTGTCATAAATACATGCCAGTTGCCAACTGCTTAAATTTTTGACCATGGGGATGCTGCAGTGGTTGTTAAGTATAGGGACTGGATATAAGTCACTATTTTCAATGCCGTTATAACTGCGAATGGTCACTAAATGAATGGTTAAAAGACAGGGATTACCTATATGCTGTTCCATTCATTTTGTAACCACAACTTTTGTACCCTGTTCTGTAAATAAGGTTAAAAATATATGTAACAAGTAAAACAATGAATGAAAGTTCTCTCTCTTTTTAAATCCACTTCCAATTCTTGATATGTGCCAAGCTGATAATGAGAGTCAAACACGGAGATGGGAAACAATCCATATAGATCTTTGATAAGCTCTTCGAGAATGCATGAAAGGTGTTATCATTTTTACATGATTATTCTTTTGCTTACACTGAATCAAAACAAATGCAGTCCAGGATTTCAGCAGATATTAAATAAAGGTTCAGTTGTATATTTCACTAAGCTGAACTTTAAGTACTGTTGACTTCAGTAGGGCATGGAACTGTTATCTTAACCCGCACTTCAGAGTAGTATAATTGAGGATGGATTACTCTGTCTATGTATTAAGCAGTATTTGTAAGATAAGAGCCATTTGAAAGCCAGGTAAGCATAATTTTAGCAAAAATTCATTGCATGAAAAGCTTCTGAGCCAGCTATAGCTTAGCCATAGGGAATTTTGTCATGCTGTCTCCTACCTATGAAGCTTTGAATTAATTAAAATACTACAAGTATTGTAGCTTCTTACCTACCAGTTTGGTTTAGTGGTTAAGGCACCAAGGCTAGAAAGTAGGAGGCCATGAGTTCAAGTTCTGCCTTAGCCATGAAAGCCAGCTGGGTGACTTTGGATCAGTCACTCTCCCTCAGTCCAGCCCACCTCGTAGGGTTGTTGTTGTTGTGGAGAATATAGAAGGAGGAAGGTATGTTGGATACATTGGCTGCCTTCAATTATTTGTAAAAATAATAAAGGTGGGATGCAAATTAAATAAATAAAAATAAATATCCCACAAGAAGGGTGTCACAGCTACTATCTCTGTGGTTTCTTCTGTCGTGGTTTAACTTTAAGAGTTTTGTGCATTTGGTATTGCATGCTTTCTGAAAGGGTCTGTATAGTTGAGTGATCTTTTGAGATTGTATTAGTTACATAGTCTCTTGATATGTCTTAGGTCATAGTATTGAAAGAAAACATTCAGCCTATGAAACCAACTACTTGCTTCATGTAAAACCCAGATTAAAACCTCTTCAGTACAGAACTGTCCACCCACTGAGCACATTCACTGATGGGAATATACCATCTCTACCGGTATTTGTTCCTATTGCCAAAATGCTCTGATTACTAGGAAGGTTATCCTAGTTTTCAATTAGGATCTTTATTCCCATATTTTAAATACCATTATCTGTTCTGACCCCCCGGCCTGTGAATAAACCAGAACACAGGCTTGACTGTTTGCCACTGTTCAATTACTGAGATAACGAATCCTTTGGCTGAGGGCCCAGGCAACCAGTGATGTGCAGTGAGCTTCATGGACGGTGAGGCAAGCGCGAAAGCCCCGCTGAAGCCCCGGCGCCGCATCCGCCATAGAGCGGGACCAGGACCCACTCTATGATGGACGGTGCTGGGATTTTAAAGTCCTGCCGCAGGGGCCCTGCCGCCACTTTAAAGCCATGCCTCAGCCGCCCGAGCAGCCTTGCTTCGCCACCCACCCGCCCGTCGCCTCCAGGCAGAGAGAAAGAGAAAAAAAAACTGCGGCTCTTCTTTCCGTCCCTCCCTCACTCCACCCCACCCCCTTCCCAAAGACTGCAACTTTGCCCCTCGCACCACACAAAAACTTTCCTGCTCCAGATCTGGCCAAAACACCCCTCGCCCCTCCCCACTTGGTCGTAGAGCCAGGGAGAATTTGGAGAGACCCGCTCCAAAGTTTTCTAACGGGGAGTCTTTGGAAGATTTTTAAAGCAGAATTGGCAACCCTCGGGATTCTTCACCGAACAGGGAGCCAGCAAACTGCCTTCTTCTTCCCGTTGCTATGCCTCGTCCAAGGGGCATTAATAAACAGCCCGCCTTCTGCGCCTCATCTTTTCTCTCCCATCAAAACTGAGGAATGGGGGGAGCAGCGGCGGGACACACGAGAAAAGCGGGCTGAGGGAGAGCAGAGGCTGCAGCTGTACCTTTAGAGCGAGAAAGCCGGGGTTATTCTGAAAGGCTTCCCAAGAGCGGTCCCAGTCTGAGCTCCCGTAGGACCCTTTGAGCAAGGGGGCTATCTGGGGCCTTGGCTTAAGGTCCCATCTTCATCCGCGCGCCTGGCCTCCCTGCCTGCTTGCTGGCGCGCACCGTCTCGGTTTTGGCTCGGCTGCTCAGGAAGTGCTTGGCGGGACTCACTCGCTCCCTTGAAGTTTGGCTTGCGGGTAGCCGCTTACCTCCTGCTCCAGGGCAGCTCAGTCGAAGCCCGCAGAAAGGTCCTTGTGCCCTGCCAGAGGACAAGACACACTTCCTTTCCTGTCCGAAGGCTGTTGCTTCACTCGGCCCGGAAGGCACTTTAAAAAATAAAAAAATAAAATAAAAAATGAAAAATAAAAAATAAAAATAAATGTGCCAGCCCACACGCCAGCAGAGGCAGGTAACACACACACACACACACACACACACACACACACACACACACACATTAAAAACAAATTACAATTACTTACATTACAAATAATATTGAATTCCTCCCCCCTGCCCCCTCCCGCTGACCCACATACTTTCCAGCTGCGTCAAAAATGCAAGATTTGGTCTAGCCAGGGCCAGGCAGGCTAGGATAGTTGCTGCTAGAGTCACCACGTGGATGACTCTGCTTAAATGTTTTTAAAAAGCCTCTAAACAAAGTGCCCTCTGCAGGAGGAGGCGAGAGAATCACGTGCCTCATTTGCATAAGGAATTTTTCACTTTTTAACCCTTGCTTAACTCTTAAAAGGCAAAAAATTCCTTATGCAAAGGAGGCCCATAGTTCTCTCGCCTCCCCCTACAGTTAGCACTAAGCAGACTCAGAGCGACTGTGACTTGGAGTCTGGCAGCAACTACCTTGGCCTTTTTAATTATTTTAAAAATTCTTTTGTTTTCCTCATGAGACTGGTGAGGCCCCGCCTCCCCTGCCTCCAGTCTCTACACTTGAACCCTACAGGTTGAATTTGCAGACCAGCTTCAACTCTTCTTTCTCATTGCCTTTGTCCAGTGGTGAGCTGCTGCCAATTCAAACTGGTTCCGGCGAACCAGTAGTTCTGACAATCAGTTGCTCCCCCCCCCTGTCCCCACCCTATCCCATCCTATATTTCCTTCTTTCTGGCTCAGCTGATTCGCGTGGCATAGCTGATTTCTGTGCCTCCACTGTTCTACTTAACGGGGCTGCCTTAGAAGATAAGCAGCTGACCTTCAAATCGCTGTATTTTGAACGTTGCAAGCGCGAAGCACACAATCACCAAACCGGTTGTTAAACCGGTTGCAGCCCACCCCTGCCTCTGTCACAAGTAGAATTATGAAAACTGAAAAGTCCCCCCCTCCCAATTTATTGATTGGGGAAACTCTAACACAGCATTAAAACATGAAAGTTATTTTCCCTTAAGGCTCCATCAGTCACTGCAATTTTTATACACCCTGTTTTTTTTTAAAAGAAAGATCTTTATAATAACAGTGACCACCAAAATGCAGCACACGATCCATTGTATCCTATTGGAACTGATCGGACGCAGATGGCCTGATGTTATTTTTGAGGGTTCAAACCTCAGCTAAGAATTGAACTCACAGACACACATCTGTGTCTCTTTGCTCTGAGGGCTTAAGGGAAGGTAGTGGTACAGTATATATTAATCTTTATAAATGTCACTCTTAAAAGTATTTTCATTAAAATATACATATATTACGGTAAATACATTCAAAGAAAAATATAGTAATTGAAAAAAGGAAAGGAAAGGAGAAGTCAAAGAAAAAAGGAGATAAAGAAAACTTATGACTGCTTTTCACACTTACAACCGTTGCAGTATGCTTTTAGTCATGTGATCAAAATTCAGACACTTGACAACTGACTTATATTTATAACGGTTGCAGTCCTGGGGTCATGTGATCACCCTTTGTGACTTTCTGACAAGCAAAGGGAAGCCAGAGTCATTTAACAACTGTGTTACTAACTTAACAGCTACTATGATTCACCAAACAACTGCGGCAAGAAAGATAAAAAAGGGGGCAAAAGTCACTTAGCAAATGTTTCACTTAACAACATAATTTTTTGGGTTAATTGTGGTCATAAGTCAAAGGCTACCCAATCTTCCTCTCAGCACTTATAGATACAATTCTAATAAAACCCCTCTCTGTAAGATTATATCATAATTCCCTTCTTTCTATAGCCTATTTTCTCTAATCATCAAAACCATAAGTCATAAAATCTTTTTGCAAAAAGTCCATAAGTGGTTTCCTCTCATTAATGAATGTCAATAATGATCTTCCTCTGATCAAAGAGGTCAATTTGACCATCTCAGCAAGTTCTGTCCATTCTACCAATCATTCTTCTATAGTGGGTCATGCCAAACCTTTCCATCTTTGTGCATATGAAATTCTTGCAGCAGCAATCATATGTTGAAAAAAAATCTTTCATGACTCTTTTCTAATTATATATCCCTTAATGACTTCAATTGAATATTTATCTTTAAAATTTTCTGTATCAATGTATGCATTTGAATTTTTTTTAAAGCTTCTTTAGATATCCACCAAACCTAATTCCATTGGCATCATGACCAATGTTCCCTCTAATTTTTTTTCAGTGTGAGCAGAAAAGTATAGTGTTTGAGCGCCATATTTTCATGCCTGAGCACCTGAATTTTTTTCACAGATGTCACCTAAGACAACAACAAAATCAGTATTATTTGAAACTCAAAGTTATGTTTGTTTATTCAAGGTACCCGCTTAATTAAAAGTGTTATATAATATCAGTATCACTTAACAACGCTCCTGCTTAGCAACCAAAAGTCTGGCATTTGAAGCACGCAAGTCTTAAAGCTGTTGTTACAAGACCCTTGCACCCCTAACCCTTTAGGGAAAAAAAAACCCAGGGGTCTTCAAACGTGACAGCTTTAAGACTTGTGGACTTCAACTCCCAGAATTCCTCCCTGAGGGGAATTATATATTTGGACTGTTTCATAGTTACATTAGAGAACTACATTGTTAGATCTTAGCCCCAAAGATACCTTTTATCTGAAAATCCAAATAGAGTAAACCTGCTATTATCCCAGAGCACTAATGTCATTTGTCCCAATCTGTTTTACGAGTCTGTATTAAAATAGATAGAAATATTTTCACTAAATTTTATAGATCTATATTTCAGGAACCTATCAGAAGTTAGGGCAAGATAAGAGTGGAAGAATGAATTTTGTTGCAGGTCATGGGGATTTTTTCAGCATCTTAAAAGTGGAGCACATGTGCATTGAACTAGCAATACCCATTTAATAACAAAAGGAAATGGCTGAATTAAATTTGGTAAAGTTGCAAGCGAGCTGTAAAAAGCTTGTGGTTTTTAAAATCATAGAATCAGAAGGGATACTTGAGGTCTTCTAGTCCAGCCCCTTGTCCAAGGCAGGAGTCTTTATATCATCTGAGACAAATGGCCGTCCAGTCTTTTGAAAACCTGTGGCAAATGAATTAAGATTCCATTGATTGTAATTGTTCTTACTGTCAGATTTCTCCTTATTTCCAGCTTGAGTCTCCTTCTGACAAGTTTCCATTGCTTCTTGTCCTGTCCTCAGGTGCTATTGCTGCCGCCTCCTCCTCCTCCTCCTCCTCCTCCTCCTCCTCCTCCTCCTCCAACAGCACCAACACATTTGCTGCCCAGCGCTGCGGCTGAGGTGAAGCCGCCAAAGCTCCCGCTGGCGCCCCCGCAGCGTTGGGTGGAAATCCGGCAGTGCTGTTGGAGGAGGAGGAGGCGAACCAGCCTGCCACCACGGGCCACCGCCAGCCCCGCCGCTCTTCCCTCCTCCTTCTCAGCCCCACAGTCCAGCGGTCGCAGCAGAAACAGCCCCGGGTCTCCGCTGCTGCTCCCCGCATTTTCTGGACGGGGTCTCGCAGGAAGGAATCCCCTGTCAGCTTCTGCTTTGCTGTTGCTTCAGCTGCCATGAAACGGGGAGGGAGGGCATGGTATTTAGGTGGGGTTACTCGATGTGCTGGAGGAATGTTCTGGAGTTCTCTGGATGGTCAGACTACGCATGCGTGGGTGTTTCCCGCCTGGACTAACGGCACCGACATTCCATCTTCGTGATGCCTTTTGAAGTTATCTCACACCTGACACTTGAAGGACTTATGATTGGACTAAGCCTATGATGCCAGGGGGTGTGGAATGGGCTATTCTATATATCAACTGCTTTCGCGCCTAATTAATCAGACTTCGCTATGCAACCGCTCTTTAACCATTTTTAATTAGTAAAAGTACATTTGATTTTCCACGTATGGAGTCTCATGGTCTTTCTTTCCTAATTATTAAATGGAGAGGTGCTGACATCCCCTCTCCAAGGGATCCCCGTCCAGAAAATGCGGGGAGCGGCAGCGGAGACCCGGGGCTGTTTCTGCTGCGACCGCTGGACTGCGGGGCTATGAAGGGGGCGGGAAGAGCGGCGGGGCTGGCGGTGGCTGGTGGTGGCAGGCTGGTTCGCCTCCTCCTCCTCCAACAGGCAACAGCACTGCCGGATCCAGTTGTAGCCGCCTGCAAAACGTTTCCTTTACAGAAATCTCTGCGCGGCAGATAGAAACTGCTGCGTGGGGTTTTCTTGCAAGGTGCGCGGCTGCACAGCCGCGCACCTTAGAGGGAACAGTGATCATGACCAATGATACATCATTTTATAAAAAATACCTTTAAGATCATAACACAATGTGAATTTAAAATTATTTCCCACCCATCTCGTATCCAATGACTCTGGGCCAGTAGCAGCCTATTATAGTTATCCTTTATGCAGGCATCCTAAAAGGAAGTTTTGCTAGTATAAAATAAATAATGTGAACTATCCCCAATTCCCAACATGCAACACACCAAAATAGAGCAATCAATGGAAATGCAGGGTCTTGATGGTTTTGACGTATTATTTTAATTTTCACTTTATAGTTGCTAGCTTCAAGTACCTCTCAGTAAACTCTTTTCCACAGCTTATGCTAAAGCAAAACTATTACAGATAGTCCTCACCTACCGACTATTCAAAGTTACAACAGACTTTTAAAAAACTATTTACAACCGATCCCTGAAGTTACAACAGTTGGACTCTCACCCCTAGTAAACACATTTTAGGTGTTTGGTGACTGGTTCTCACTTAGAACTAGTTGCAGCATCTCATGGTCATGTGACCATATAGGTCATCCTCAACTTACAACCACATTTGAGCCCAAAATGTATACTGCTAAGTGAGAAATTTGTTAAGTGAGTTCTGTTCCATTTTACAATCTTTCTTGCCACAGCTATTAAGTGAATCACTGCAGTTGTTAAGTTACTAACACAGTTGTTAAGTGAATCTGGCTTCCCCATTGATTTTGCTTGTCACAAAGTTGCCAAAGATGATTGCTTGACCTTGGGACACTGCAACTGTCGTAAATGTGAATCACTTCTTAAGCATCCCAATGTAAATCACATGACCATGGGGATGTTGCAATGGTCATAAGTGCGGGAAATGGTTCATGTCACTTTTTTCAGTGCCATTGTAACTTTGAACGGTCACTAAGTGAACTGTTTAAGTCAAGGACTAACTGTAATTTGTGGTTTTTTTCCCATCAGAAAATAGTAAAAACTGCCCATTGGATATGCTAAATTTACTAGAGAACCATGTAGTTCACTTAACCACATGATTTGCTTAACAACCACAGCGACTCACTTAACGACCATTGTAAAAACAGTTATAAAATCTAGTTAAGTCACATGGTGACCATTTAATGACTACAGTGACTTACGACCAGCTTTCAGGGCTCAGTTGTCATGTTGTGGTCAAGGAGTCTTTAAAGCATTAAGTAATTCTTTCCCGAATATTCTCTTGCAAACCAGTAACCTTAATATGTATACAGTATTTCCAAATAGATTATTATTTTTAAATGCAGTATGTTCAGTAGTTTTTCATCTAATAGATATCTAATAATTGTTTTTAGCAGTTGATTTATTGATTAACAGACCTCATAGCGATTTCACTAAAGCACTATCAATTGTTTTTTGAAAAGTTGTAATAATTTATGGTAACCACACAAGGCAACCTTCCTAAAATTTTGTTGTTGTTGCTAAATCGTGTCTGACTCTTTACAATCCCATGGACTGTAGCACAGTAGGCCTCCCTGTCCTCCACTATCTCCCAAAGTTTGCCCAATTTCATGGTCATTGCATCAAATGCACAATCTAACCATCTCATCTTCTACCATACTGCTTTCCCAACATTGGGGTCTTTTCCAGTGAGTCCTCTCTTCTCATTTGGTAGCCAAAGTATTTGAGCTTCAGCATCTGTCCTTCCAAAGAACAGTCAAGGTTCAAAACAGTAACTGTGAGAAGGACCTTGAAGTCTTTTTTTTAATTGTTAAAATGTTTTTATTTTCCATTTTTCATTTTCATACAGTCACATATATACTGTGCATAACCGGGGCCATACAACATTAAACAATAATCACAGCAGTTTCTCTTGTCAGCAATACCCACAGAAATATAAATAAAATAAAACTCAAACTCAAACTCAAATAGAAACCCAATATACCTCTTCCGTTCTCCATACACCTATTTCTCCCGCCCCCCCCTCCAACTTACTATCGTCCCTCCATCATTCCCCTCTACCCTACTTCCCCTCCCCCTCTACCACTCCTCTCTCCCAGTCCACTCCCTCCCTTCCTTCTCACCCTCCCTCCCATCCTCTCTCCCGCCCTCTCTACCCTTCTTCCTCCTATCCCACTCCTCCTCCCCTTGGTGTATTTCTACTATATGTCAATGTATTCAGCTTGTCCTATTTTTACGGAGAAATTAAAGAGAAACAGTATACATGTGAAATCGCATTACATTGAAATCTAACTCATAGTATATGTCCACCCCTCCCCTACCCTCCCCCCTAACACCCCACCTCCCTCCCCCCCTGACTTCCCAGAGCCCGTACACGGTATAGATTTTTAACAAACACAGTCTAAAATATATTGAGACAAAAGAAATAAAAAAAAGAGATTAATAACATCTCTACATTGATCTTAGCTTCTTCCTGTTACACTAACTTTGAACAGTTTAACTCATTCCTGATCCTAAGTGTAGACTATCTGGAATTTCTTAGTCCCGTATTTGTTTTGTATATAGTCAATCCATTTTTTCCAGTCTCGTTTATATCTCTCATTTGAATGATCTTTAAGATATGCCGATATTTTAGCCATCTCGGCTAAGTTTGTAACTTTCAATGTCCATTCTTGAGTTGTAGGCAAGTCTTCCTTCTTCCAGTATTGCGCCACCAACAGTCTTGCCGCCGTTATTAGGTGCAGAACCAAGTTAGTCTCTACCACTGTAAAGTCAGTACATATACCTAGTAAAAATAACTGAGGAGTAAACTTTATCCTTCTTTTAAAAATATTTTGCATAATCCACCATATTTTTATCCAAAATGCCTTAACCTTTTGACAGGTCCACCATATATGAAAATATGTAGCATCGAGAGAACCACACCTCCAACATTTAGGCTGTACATTCGGATACATAGAAGCCAGCTTTTTAGGATCTAAATGCCATCTATAGAACATCTTATAAAAATTTTCTCTCAGGTTTTGTGCTTGTGTAAATTTCACATTTCTTACCCATATTCTTTCCCATGTATCCAACATTATTGGTTCTTCAATATTTTGAGCCCACTTTATCATATAGTCTTTGACTAATTCTGTTTCCGAATCCATCTGTATTAGTACATTATATATCCTCTTTATATGCATTAAGCTTTGATCTCTTATTTGTTTAAACAAATTATCCTCAACTTGGATAAAACCAATTTTTTGATCTATTTTCCACCTGGCCTGTAATTGCCCATACTGGAACCATGTTTGAACTACCTTCTCCTCTTTTAATACCTCTAAAGATTTTAGTTGTAGACTAAAATCTTTCCAAAATGAGAAGCTGTCTGTAGGTAGTTCTATCCTGTTTTTGTGCTGTATTCATATTTTCAATCGCATGTCTAGGAATTGCCCACATGGGTATCTTGTCATTTAATTTATATTGGTATTTTTTCCAGACCCGCAGTAAAGCATTTCTTAAAATATGGCTTTTAAAATTCTTATCCAATTTTTTGTTGAATAACAGATAAGCATGCCAACCATATACCAGATCGTGTCCCTCGATATTCAGTATTCTATCATTAGTTAAATGAGTCCAATCACTAGTTACAGATAGTGCCACTGCATCATAATATAGTTTTAGATTAGGTAATTTCAAGCCTCCTCTCTCACGTACATCTTGCATTATTTTCATCTTTACCCTCGTCTTCTTTCCTGCCCATACAAATTTGTTGATACCCTTCTGCCATTCTAAAAGATTCGCATCTTTTTTAAGTATAAGTAACATTTGGAAGAGAAATAAAAATTTTGGTAGGATGTTCATTTTCACTGCCGCTATCCTACCCAACAAAGATAAGTGCAATTTCTCCCATTTTTTCATCTCTATCTGTATACTATGCCAAAGTGGTTCATAATTATGCTTGTATAATTTCCCGTTTGAGGTTAAAATATTAACCCCAAGATATTTGACTTTTTTGACTACCTCGCATCCTAGCATCCCTCCTAGTTCCTTTTGTTTAGTATTCATATTTATAGCTAATATTTTTGTTTTTCCTAAATTTATTTTAAAACCAGACACTTGACCATATTGATTAATTGTATTCATTAAAACCATACTGGATTCCTGCGGTTGTTCCAATATTATGACCAAATCATCCGCAAAAACGTGGACTCTGTATTCTTGCTGCCTAATCTTGATCCCTTTTAGACCATCCAAGCCCTGTATTTTATTCAACAATACTTCCAAAGTTATAATAAACAATAGTGGGGACAAAGGACAGCCCTGTCTTGTACCTTTTCCAATTTGAAAAGAGTCTGTTAAACTTCCATTGACTATGATTTGTGCTGTTTGCTGTTGGTATATTGCTTTAATTGACTGTAAAAAGCTATCTCCTATCTGCATTTTTTGCAATATCTTCAACAGAAATTGCCAGTTAACTCGATCAAAAGCCTTCTCAGCATCCAAAAATATGAACGCAGCAGGAATTTGATTGTTCTTTCCCAAATATTCTAATGCATTAATAATTAATCTAACATTACTTTTCATCTGTCTCCCCTGTATAAAACCTGTTTGGTCAGTGTGTATCAATTGTTGAATAACCAGCATTAACCTATTTGCTAGTATTTTAGTAAAAAATTTATAATCTACATTAAGTAATGAGATAGGTCTATAATTTTTTGGTTGGGTAGTATCTTGATCTTCTTTGGGTATCAAAGATATAAACGCTGTCTTCCAAAATGGAGGCACCTTACCTTCCATTTGAATCTTATTAAATAATTCTCTAAGAGGTTCTACCATTTCTAACTGTAAATTTTTATAGTAAACCGCTGTCAAACCATCTGTACCTGGTGCTTTCCCTAACTTTAGTTGCTTAATTGCCTGCAAAATTTCCCCCGAGGTTATTGGTTGGTTCAATTTTTGCCTGTGCTCTTCTCTAACTGAGGGTATTTTCTCTTTATCTAAGTATTTGTCTATATTTACACCATTAATTTTATCCCCTTTATACAATTCTGTAAAAAATTCCCGAAATGCCTTTTGAATCTCCTCCTGTTGAAACACCTCCTTCCCTCTATAAATCAGTTTGGTTATATTTCGAGTTTTCCTTTTTTTCTTAATCTGATACGCTAACCATCTGCCAGGTTTGTTTGCGTTACAGAAAGTATTGTGTTTCGCATATAATAAACTAGTGGCTACCTGGTCAGAGATCAACATGTCAAATTGAGATTTTAATATTGTAATTGCTTCCTTAACCTTTGTATCGCCTGGATTCATTGTTAACTCCAACTCTTTCCTCTTAATTTCCTCTTCCAATTCTGTTTGTTTTAGCCCTTGTTTATGTCTATGTATTTTATTTATATTCATCAGCACCCCTCTCATATACGCTTTGCTTGCATCCCATACGAATTCCATAGGTGTACCCTTATTCATATTCAAAACAAAGTATTCAGATAACAATTTTTTACAATCATTAATGTACTTTTCATGTCTGAATAAGTTTTCATTCAATCTCCAAGACCTTCTTGCCTGCACTGCCCTTCCCAATTCCATCCAAACTGGGTTATGATCCGAAAGGACCCTAGCTGCAATCTTTGTCCTCTTCACCCTAAAAAGCAAATCATTAGTGATTAGTATAAAATCAATCCTTGAAAGGGATTGATGTCTATCAGAGAAGAAGGTGAAGTCATATTCCTCTGCGTTTCTTTCTCGCCAAATATCTCTCAATTCAAAGTCGTCCATCATGTCAAAAAAAGGTTTGGGTAGCTTAGCTCGCATTTTGGTGTTTGGGCGAGAGGTCTTCTTATCTCTTTTAGTATCTATCACACCGTTCCAATCACCCAGTAGTATACAAGACCTATAGTCCCACTGTACTAATTTAGCATGAAGATTTCTATAGAATCCATCTTGCTGTTGATTAGGAGCATAAATTCCCAAAATAATGTCTTTTTCCCTTCTAAGATTAGATCTAGCGCGATATATCTTCCAAAGGGATCTGCTTCAATTAGCTCAGCTTTGATGTCTTTTCTTAAGTATACGACTATAACCATTTTTCTTTTCCATAGCAGAGGCTGCAAAATGTTGACCAAGTTTTGAGTTAATCAAATATTTTTGATCAGTTGATTTGATATGAGTTTCTTGCAAACAAATTATATCATTCTTAAACTGTTTAAGATAGTGAAATATTTTCTTTCTCTTCTGTGGGGAATTCAGTCCATTGATGTTCCATGTTAAAATCCTAGTTGTCATCTTTGGTTACCTGAAGCTTTTTTAGAGCCTCCTGCATGGCCTGTTTAACCTTTGGCCTAGCTCCTCCCACGGCTTCTGAGCTTGTTGCTGTAACTCCTTGATTGATGGCCGGTGATTGTTGAGGTTGTTGCCTTTTAGCTTGTTTTTCCATTCATCTGGTAATCATACGGCTGGGTCTTTGTTCCATAACACCTTGCCCTTCTGGGGAGGGGAGATAATCCATCTTCTCTGGTAGTTGTGTGGTTTGCTGTCTGTCTTGTCCTTCTTGTGGTCTTTTTCCAGATCCAGAAGGGGCAAGGTGTCCCGCCTTCAAAATATTGTGATAAAAATCTCGGGCTTTCCATACGGAGTTGAGACGATATCTTTGCCTGTCAAATGTAAGTATAATACCAAATGGTGCATCCCATCTGTACTGTATCTGACGGTTTCTGAGTTCTTCCACTAAAAAAGCATAGTCTCTCCTGGCTCTTAGCATTTGAGGTGGTATTTCTTTCAAAACAGTCAAATCCTGGCCCCCAATTTGGAGCCTAGTGTTATAAGACTCTTGTAGTATCATGTTTTTGAGCTCTCTTGTAGTGAAATATATAACTATATCTCGGGGGAGTTGCTTCTGTTTTGCCACCCAAGAATTAGTGCGATAAATTTTATCGATCTGCCAGTCAAAGTTAGACCCCGGTCTTCCCGCCAGACAATCAAAAGCTTCTGAAAAAATCTGTTTCAAGTTCTCCTGTTTATCCTCACGCAACCCCCTTACTCTTAATGCCAGCTCCATCTGCCTGTACTGTATCATAATAATTTCTTTTTCAGCGTTTTCAACTTTTTGTTGCACCACCTCAGTTTTGGATGTCAAATTGGTATTAGCTTCGTTAAGATCCTCTAGACTATCTTCGATTCCAGAAACATGTTCTGTCAGTACAGTTACAAGTCCCAGCATATCATCTTTCATTTTAGCAACCCTGGTATCAATTTTTTCATACAAGTCAGCCTTAAGTTCTTTTATCTCGTCTTTTATCTCCCCTTTTATTTCCTCTTTGAACTCTTTCAGTTTGTTTTCCACTTTGTTTGTCAGTTTGTTAGTCAGCTTGTTATGAGCTTCGCTCAGTTCTCTCAGAAAGAGTTCTGTCGTTAGTAACTCTCCAGTAGGGGGCATAGAGGGCGGTGGCTGTGACTTTGTACCAAGTATTGGTGATGTGCTTCTGGGGGCTGAGGAAGAGGGCGGTTTCAGATTAGGATTTGGTTTTGATGCCATTCCAAACTTTATCTTCAAGCAATTAGAAAACTCTACTGGCCCGCTATACAGTTGTGGAATGAGGTACTTTTTTTTTTATAAACTTCGTAGGACTTTGCAGAAGGTTTGCAGAAGGTTTCAAAAAATAAGCATTGTAACGAAACAGTTCAGCATATTCACCTCTGTTTTGAATGTCTCTATATTAGCAAAGAGTCTTTTAAAACTTTAAAAGTGAAACTAATTAGTAAAGATCTGTTGGCCAGCTGTGAGGCAAAATTCACTCCCTTTCTTTGAAGTTTTGAAACTCCGTATAATTAGATAAACAATGTTACTCAGCAATTCAACTGGCTCGTCGCCATTTTAGATGCCTCTTTAAATAGATAAAATAACGGAAGAGGATCTTGTATAAAAGAAGCTAGGATTTAAATAAACAATTAATGCTCTCGCATACAAATTCTGCTCGTTTTGAAATCAAGTAATTCAATCTTTGAACTGAGTGGGAGGGAAGCTTACTTGGGGCTGCAAGACAGCCGGAGAATTCCAGCACGGAGCAGTTCTGCCTTCAGCTGGCCCCCCTTCACAGACACAGAAGCTGCAAAGATCAGAAAGGCATTTGCTTGACAAAATTTCTCTCCTTTCCCTTCTTTTCCCGAAGAGGAAGGTGTCTGTCAGATGTCTGATAGATGATCATCTTAACAGATAACGCAACTGGTAATACGGGAGCAGCTGTGTTTAGCTGCTACCATCAGTAAGTCCCGCCCAGGAAGTCCGTCAAGGACCTTGAAGTCTTAATGGACAATCACTTAAACATGAGTCAGCAGCCAAAAAAGCTAATACAATACTTGGTTGTCCCAAACTTTAGAGACAGTCTTTGGCTGTAACAGAGGGATACAATCACAATCAGTATTAGTACCACTTTATAAAGCCTCAGTAAGACCACATCTGGAATACTGCATCTAGTTTTGGTCACCACATTACAAAAAAAGCTGTTGAGACTTTGGAAAAAGTGCAAAGAAGAGCAACTAAGATTATTAAAGACATGGAGGCTAAAACATATATAGAACGGTTGGAGGATTTGTGTTTGGATAGTTTAGAGAAAAGAAGGACTAGGGGTGACATGATAGCAGTATTCCAATATCTGAGAGGCTGCCACAAAGTAGAGGGGATCAACTTATTTTCCAAAGCACAAGAGGGCAGGACAAGAAAGACTGGATGGAAACTAATCAAGGAGAGAAGCAACCTGGAATTAAGGAGATTCCTAACAGTGAGAACAATTAACCAGTGGAATAGCTTGCCTTCAGATGTTGTTGGTGCTTCATCACTGGAGGTTTTTAAGAAGAAACTGGACAGCCACTTATCTGAAATGGTATAGGATCTCCTGCTTGAGCAGGAGGCTGGACTAGAAGACCTCTAAGGTCCCTTCCAGCTCTATTTTGATTCTGATTTCCTTTAGGATTGACTAATTTGATCCCCTTACAGTCCAAGCAACTCTCCCGAATCTTCTCCAGCACCACAATTCAAAAGGCACTCAGCTTTTCTTATGGTCCAATTCGCACAGCCATACTTTACTATTGGGAAAACCATAGCTTTGACTATATGGACCTTTGCTGCTTTTTAATATCCTGTCTAGGTTTGCCGTAGCTTTCCTTCCAAGGAATAAGGGTCTTTTAATTTGATGGCTGCTTTCACCGCCTGCAGTGATCTTGGAGCTCAAGAAAAGGAAATGTGCCACTGCTTCTTTTTCTTCATCTTCTATTTGCTAGGAAGTGATGGGACTGGATGCCATGTTCTTAGTTTTTTTAAACTAATGCTCCCCAACTGTGTTGCATTATAAACCATGTAATCCGCCTCCAGTGCATCCAATGATTATTGTGTTGGCATGATTAGATTTGTAATCCAACACTATTTGAGATCATCAGGGAAGGAAAAATTGACAAAAGAAAGTATCTTGCCGAGATTTAACTTAAAGACCCAGTTTGTTCCTCTCTACCTCTTAGAAGTTACAAAATCGTTGTAGGCATCTGTTACATTTGCCATATATACACAATCATCAACAAAATGAAACGCACAGAAATATATTTTGCTAGCAGCTTATTCTTTTCTATTAACTTGAGTTGGATGTTAGCTTTTGTAAAATGCATTTTAACATTTATTTAAAGTGTGTGTGTGTGTGTGTATGTGTGTGTGTGTGTGTGTGTGTGTGTGTGTAAAAAGAGGGGAAAACATTCCAGATGATATTGGCCAATAATTAGCTTGTTTAACATGGCACAGAAAATATATTTAAGACTCTTCTCTAATTAGGGAGCGCAGATAAAAAGGATTGTTTAACAGCTGCCACTGTTTTGGGAAGTGGCTTTGGCTAACCATTTTGTCTTCTTCCTTCCAGCATTAATTACCATTCTCAAGAAGGGCAAGTTGTTTACTGATCTAAATATAATGGTGCCGTTACAAAAGGAAGACTGTGGGTTCAAATGGTGAATGTAGGCCTCAATTTGAGTTGTTTGCATATATGAAGTATCTTACCTAAGGTGACCAGATTTTCAGATTGGTAAAGAGGGACACCATTGACCGGGGGGGGGGGGGTGATTAAATTTTTTATATTTTGTCAAACATGACCCCAGGACACTGAAACTATCATAAATACGAATCTGTTGCCAAACATCAAAATTTTGATCACGTGACCATGAGGATGCTGCAACGGTCGCTAAGTGTGAAAATGGTCGCTAAGTGTGAAAATGGTCATCAGACACTTTTTTCAATGCCATTGTAACTTTGGTCACTAAATGAACTGTTTGAAAGTTAAGGCTAGCTTGCATTATAATGCCTTATGCTGGCTTACATTTTCAAGAGAGAGAAGCTAAACTCCTTGTTAGAATTGAAATAGAAATGAATAGAGTAGAGTAGAGTAAAATAGAATAGAACTTGCAATCTGTTTATTAGCCAAGTGTGATAGGACACACAAGGAATTTGTCTTTGGTGAATATGCTCTCAGTGTACATGAAGAAAAATAAAATAGTAAGATAGTGGGATCCTTGCTGCACCAAGCTTAGAAAGCAGCAATCCCACAATCTCCCCCACACCTCCTCTTTCCGAAAGAGGAGGTGGGATGGGGGATCCTTGCTCACCAAGCTCAAAAACCAGTGATCCCATGATCTGCCCCACACTTCCTCTTTCCTTAAGAGGAGGTGGGATAGGAAATCCTTGCTCACCAAGCTCAGAAACCAGTGATCCCACAATCTGCCCCACACCTCCTCTTTCTCCCTCTCGTTCTCTTTTTGGGGGGAAGGAGGAGAAAGGACAAAAAGGAGAAAGAGGGAGAAATGGCTGCAGGGAGAGCGGTGCCCGAGAGAAGCGGGCAAAAAAAAGAAAAAAAAACCTTCGACGGCTGAGCCTCTTGGCCCAGGACCGCAGGAGGGGAGGGAGCCGAGCAGAGAGAGGGAAACTGCTGCCCTCTAAAGGCCACATTGGGAATGACACTTCAGAGAAATAAAAACTATTTTTTTAACGGCGTCCTTTTTAAAATTGTTTTCTTTCTTTTGGAAAATTGGGACTTTTTGAACAAGCTGCGGGACACGAGACAAATTATTAAAAATCGTGACTGTCCCGCCGAAAGTGGGACGTCTGGTCACCTTAATCTTACCACTAATCATGGAAATAAAGAAGTTACACTTTATATTTTGACTTGCAATCTGTCATCAGAAGCATTCATTGATTATATACACGAAGTCCATTATTTCTTAGACTGCTTATTAATAGATAAGAGAGAATTTGTTTTAGAAGAGGGATAATTCAGAATGCTCAACTCACAATTGTTCTCTCTCTCTCTCTATCTATCTCTATCTCTATCTCTATCTATATCTCTATCTATATCTATATCTATATCTATATCTAATTGTAATTTAATAAATTTATATGCCGCCCAATCCCGTAGGACTCTGGGTGGCTTACAAAAACAAGAATTAAGATAAAGAGTTAAAAATAGAAAAAGAGAAACAAATTTAAAAGCAACGCACCATGCACTCCATCTGGGTGGGGCTGGACCTCGTTCATGAAGTCAACAGCCCCAGGCCTGCCGGAATAGCCAGGTTTTAGTGGCTTTTCGGAAGGCCGAGAGAGTGGGAAGGGTCCGGATCTCTACGGGTAGATCATTCCACAGGTCGGAGCAGCTACAGAGAAGGCCCTCTCCTGAGGGGCCGCCAGCTGGCATTGTCCGGTCGACGGCACCCAGAGAAGGCCCAGCCTATGAGATCTTATCGGCCGTTGGGAGGTATGTGGCAGGAGGCGGTCTCTCAGATATCCAGGTCCTAGGCCATGTAGGGCTTTAAAGGTGATGACCAGCACCTTGAAGCACGTTCGGAGACTGATAGGAAGCCAGTGCAGCTCGCGGAGGATAGGTGTAACATAGGTATAAATACCATCTGATATTGTTCGTGCGGCTGCGTTCTGGATCAACTGTAGTCTCCGGACACTTTTCAGGGTAGCCCCATGTAGAGCGCATTACAGTAATCGAGCCTTGAGGTGATGAGGGCATAAGTGACAATTCGAAGTGCCTCCCGGTCCAGGTAGGGCCGCAACTGGTGCACCAGGCGAACCTGGGCAAAAGCCCCCCTGGTCACAGCCGACAGATGGTGTTCTAATGTCAGCTGCGAATCCAGGAGGACACCCAAGTTGCGGACGCTCTCTGAGGGGTGTAAGATTTCATCCCCAAGGCTAAGGGATGGAATATCTGGACTATCCTTGGGAGGCAACATCAATAGCCACTCGGTCTTTTCTGGATTGAGTGCAAGCTTGTTCGCTCCCATCCAGACCCTGACAGCCTCCAGGCACTGGCACATCACTTCCACCACTTCACTGAGTTGGCACGGGGCAGACAGATACAATTGGGTATCGTCTGTGTATTGATGGCATTTAATCCCGTGCCGGCGTATGATCTCACCCAGTGACTTCACGTAGATATTAAATAGGGGGGACAGGACCGAGCCGTGCAGCACCCCATATTTAAGGGGCCTAGGGGTCCACCTCTGTCCTCCAACCAACACCAACTGTGACCTGTCCGAGAGGTAGGAGGAGAACCACCGTAAAACGGTGCCTCCCACTCCCACCTCCTGCAACCGTCGCAGAAGGATACCATGGTCAATGGAATCGAAGGCCGCTGAGAGGTCAAGAAGCACAAGGATAGAGGAATGTCCTCTATCCCTGGCCCGCCAGAGATCATCGATCAGCGTGACCAAAGCAGTTTCGGTGCCGTAACCAGGCCTGAAACCCGACTGAAAGGGATCTAGATAGTCTGCTTCATCCAAGGACCATCGGAGTTGAAAGGCCACCACCTTCTCAACAACCTTCCCTACAAAAGGGAGGTTGGAGACTGGACGGTAGTTATTAAGGATAGCTGGGTCCAGAGAAGGCTTCTTAAAGAGGGGTCTTACCACCGCATCCTTCAGAGGGTGCGGGAAAGTTCCCTCCTGTAGAGAGGTGTTAACAATTATCTGGAGCCAGCCTCGTATTACCTCCCTACTTTCTCAGGAGCGACGAGCTGGAACTCGCTCCATGAAATCCGATCAAGGCATCTCCGCTGGTACTGTCCAAGTGGAGTCCAGATCCGTCCGAATCCGAGCGACTTTGTCTGACAGAAACTGAACAAATTCCTCAACTCTTCCCTGTAAGGGTTCTCCCGCATCCCTCCCTTTCAGGAGGGAGCGGGTTATCCTAAACAGGGCGGCCGGGCGAGATTCTGCAGACGCAATAAGAGCAGAAAAATGAGCGCATTTTGTCACCCGTATTGCCACTAAGTAAGTCCTAATAAAGGCTCTTAGTTGTGTTCGGTCAGATTCGGAGTTACTAGCCCTCCAACATCACTTTAGGCGTCTCTTTTGGCACTTCATCTCCCGGAGTTCCTCAGTGAACCAAGGAGCCCTCCTGGATCCACTGCCGCGGAGAGGCCGCAAAGGCGCAATCCGGTCCAGTGCCTCAGCCGCCGCTGTATTCCAAGCAGCGACCAAAGACTCTGCCGGATTGTGGGCAAGGGAGTCAGGTATCTCTCCAAGCGCCGTCTGAAATCCCAAAGGGTCCATCAGGCGCCTGGGGCGGAACCACTTAATCGGCTCCCCCACCCTGCAGTGGGGGAGTAGTTTCCGAAAATCAAGCCTCAGTAGGAAGTGATCTGACCATGACAAGGGCGAGATCTCTATGCCCTTCAATTCCAGATCACGTCTCCACTGCCCCGAGAGAAACACGAGATCGAGCGTGTGACCCGCTGTATGAGTTGGATCCTGAATTACCTGGGTCAAGTCCATGGTTGTCATGGAAGCCATGAACTCCTGTGCTCCATCCGAGCGTTCGCTGAGAGATGGCAGGTTGAAATCCCCCAGTACTATCAGTCTGGGGAACTTGACCACCAGTCTGGCTACTGACTCAAGGAGCGCAGGAAGGGCTGTTGTAACGCAGCTGGGAGGTAGGTACATTAGAAACAGGCCCACTTGACCTCCTAGGTCCAACTTCACCAGAAGGGACTCACACCTGACAGTCTCCAGAGCAGGGATCCCACGAGGGACTAATGACTCTTGAATGATGGCTGCCACTCCCCCACCCCTTACTGGTGTCATGGTTGGTGGAGCACCTGAAACCCTTCTGGGCACATTTCTGAGAGGGGGACTCCTCCCTCGTGGCCCAGCCAGGTTTCAGTAATACATGCCAGGTCTGCCCCCTCATCTAATATTAAGTCCCGGACGAGGGGAGCTTTATGAATCACAGACTTGGCATTTAGCAATAGCAACCTGAGACCAGGGCCCTGACATCTCTTGCCACCTGGTCCTTGAGTTGAGCTATCAGGGCCGGAAGGAGGGATCGCTGTGACGTAGCGAACCCTCCCAGCCCTGTAACTCCCGTCATACCTGCCTCTCCCAAACATAACCGGGATGCTCCGACCCGTCCCCATCCCCATAGACCCCTCCTCCCCTCCCACGGCCCCCGTTCTCCCCGGCAGGCCATTCGTACCATACATATCTGTTCTGACCCCCCCCCCCTTGCACAGCTCGTTAACAAACGCAGGCAAAACTTAAAAGGAAGGCTTTTCTTTATCAGTTTTCAGTTCAAACTGGCTTCGAGCCCAGAAAATAACATAAACACCAAACTCCGATAAGAATTCCAAAACAAAAGCTCTTACAAACTCGGCAGTTCTTTCACAGTCTTCACAGATCAGATTTACATGAAAACACCAAAGCATTTATCCAAATGTAACAGGCATAGTCACGAGTAATAAGCAAGCAATATTGTACCAGACACGGAACACACAAAGGAACGAAGGAATGTATGTTGACTCCAGCAACTGGGGCGTGGCAGCATCCGTCCTTTTATCTCCAAACTTGCCTCAAACCCGCCCCCAGCTGCATAATGAATCTTGATCCTGAAAAAGCTCTCAGCAGAACTGCTGAGTCACAACACATATCTATATCTATATCATCTCTCTCTCTCTCTCTCTCTCTCTCTCTCTCTCTCTCTCTCTCTCTCTCTCTCTCTCTCTCTCTCTCTCTCTCTCTCTCTCTCTCTCTCTCTCTCTCTCTCTCTCTCTCTCTCTCTCTCTCTCTATATATATATATATATATATATATATATATATATATATATATATATATATAGTGTATGTATGTATGTATGTATGTATGTATGAATGTATGAATGTATGTATGTATGTATGTATACGTATACATATCAGTAACACTTCTTCATTCCAGATGTGACAGGGTTGGTAGGTGAGTAAGTGAAGAAATGCTTTTAAAGGATCCTCTGCCCCAGTGGTGGGATTCAATTTTTTTTAATTAACAGTTCTGTGAGCATGGCTTTGTGAGTGTGGCAGAGGAAGGATACTGCAAAATACACATTCCCTCCCCACCCCACTAACTGCTTTCCAGCTCTGTTCTCCTGTTCAGGGCAACAAAAGAAGATCAGCTGGGAGGCAATGGGGGCAGGGCCAGCCTATTTGCCGGTTCTCCGAACTGCTCAAAATTTCTGCTACCAGTTCTCCAGAACCTGTCAGAACTGGCTGAATACCACCTCTGCTCTTCCCCCTCTAAAGAGCCTGGGCCAGCAGCCCACATGTGCCAGCTGGATGTTTGTTTAAATAAGGCTGAAAATATTTTATATTAAGAAGGACAAACAGTGTGGCATTGTTGCTTAGAACATCCTCTTGAACTGGAGGAATGTTTAGAGTACAGTATAAGGGGGGGGGAAGGGGCTCAGCAACTTTCTTCTTTATTTGAGCAACCAGCTGCAGGGCAGGTGGGAGGAGATGAGCCAATAATAAAGCCTGCCTTTGCTGATTATGCATTTAGATCTTCAAGGCTCTGAGGAGGCCCTGTGGTGCTACTTGCTTTGCTGTTCCTTTTGCCAGCCTAATGGGCCAGGATGAAGTTGTTCCTCTTTCAGCCCATCTAACGGCAGCTTCCTAACATCAGTACGAGAGGAACTTATTGCTAATAAGGGCATTGCTCATTTTCTTACCCATTTCTTAAATCACAGTGTCTCTTTCATTCTCTTCTAGCTTTGCAGCACTCAATTTCTTCAGTGGATCACTTGGCATCTCTATTTGTTTCTCTGCTTTTGAGCTCCACTCCCAATGTTTTCACAGGGTTTCAGGATGATTTGTTCCAAGATTGTTATAGGAACCTGGAACCCCCAAAATGTGCTTATCAGGGGTGGGTTCTGGCTTCTGTTACTGCTGGTTTGCTGAGCTTTGCGTGTGCGCGCACACTTGATATGCGCTATGCGCACATGCACAGTTGTAAAAAAATTGTTTCTGCGCATGTGCAGAAGCAGAAAACAAGATGGTGGAACCTATGGCGCTGCTGATAGAACCAGTTTGGGGGCATGGCTGGCCCAGTTACTAGATACTCGGCTGAACCAGTAGGAACCCACCTCTGGTGCTTATGGTGGTAAAGGTAGGGAGTTAAAAATGGCATGCTGAAGAGAAGCTGCAACTGTATGGAAGTAGTAAATGTAGGAGAAGGAGTGACAGAACTTGGGGTGGGGTCAAAAGTGGGATCATCCTAGAATCTCTATGTAGTAGCCATATGCAGACTAAATCCAACTCCCCTTGAATTCCCTTGACCCTTATCTAACTCCTAGCAGATGCTAACCCTTAGTTGAGAATATTCCTGTACATGGCCATGAGTAGCAATAAATCAGTTTAATTAGACCTTCATGTGTGGACCTGATCTTTTACACATGACAGTATACCTCATTAGTATTGTAAAGCTACAAGAGAACCAGATGCTCATTTCCAGGTCTTGGCTTTTGCATTGTCTGCATCAGCTTTTATTTAAATAAGAACATCAATGTTATATCAATTTATTACCCAAAAGTAAAGATGCCTTTCATGGATTGTTACCTTTTAATGCTAAAAGGCCTTGTACATCTCAATGGCCTTATGAGCTCAACCATTGGGAATGCACATGTCTAGAACAGTCATTTATGATGGGCACATTGTAGTAAAAGGATCAGCTGAAAATAATCCACTAGAGAAAGAAATACGACCTATCATAGCATTCCCCCCCAAACAAACCCACCTCCAAGCAAATGGATTTTACAGAATAAAGTCAAGAAGATGAATTGCCCTTGGTGGAAGGTTTTTAATGAGATCCTGCAGGAGAGGAATGAGCTAGTATAAAGAGATATCTGCTATGTGGGAGAAAGACTATGAGAAGCTTAGATGAAATAAGAAAGTGCAGAAACATCACATTGACAAGAAAGACACGACCTGTCAAGGTCATGGATTTCCCAGTTGTAACCTATAGCCATGAAAGCTGGACCATCAGAAAGCTTGAACAAAGAAAACAGATGCCTTTGAACACCTCTGACTGGAGAAAATTGTTCAGAATTGTACCAGAAGAACAGATTATTAAGCATGGGATGAAGGAAAACCAAATTGCTCACTGGAAGAAATAGTTATGAAGTTCTTACTTCCATACAAAGCTTACATATATTGGACACACAATGTGAAAGCAAGGGTTGGAAAACATACAAAGGGTTGTAGAAAAACCAAAGGTAGTTGAAAAACCATTATTTGGGGATATGGGACATGGGTCTACGGCTCTCCTGAACAGTGCAAGTCATAGGTTCAGAACTAGCCGAAATGACCGTCCACTGTTGGAGAGCATCTCGATGTCAGTGGTTTAATATGTGGACAATTTGAAAGAATAGAGCTTTTATTTATTTTAGTTTTAGCAGGATTGTTAAATGTTAGGGGTGGTGCGGTAGCCTAGAGATGGAGCTCTCATCTCACAATCAGGAGGTTGTGAGTTTGATCCTAGGTAGAAACAGATGTTTCTCTCTCTGGGCACACTGAGAATATATCTGCTGAACAAAACTCCACATTGGCGACGGAAAGGGCATCTGGCCATTAAAACACTCTGCTAGCTCCATTCAGTTGCCCAGACTCCAGCCCACAAAGGATTCTGAGGTCGTTGAAAGAAGAAGATGATGATTGTTGAATGTTAGACTGTCAACAATGGCATTTAGAGATTTCTGATGGAGGAAAGTGTGCCAGGTTTTCCAGGATCTGTTGAGTGGGATTGGAACTGCTGGGGGAGAGAAATTGCGGTCCTCAATTATTGACCTTCATTTATCTTACATTAAAACTTTAGATAGCACCACACCCCTGTCTATTTACTGAGGCGGATTTGGCTGTTGGGACAGATCATATTATGTTGGCATATTTTTGTGCTATTTCACAGACTGAAGGAAAGCACATTAAAGGATGGCTGAACCTTTTTGCCTTCCTTTATCTTCTGAAGGATAAAGTTGTCAGCAAGACTACTCAGGAATTCCCATGAGGACCATGCATTCATATCTCCCAACAGATGTTAGAGCAATTAAAATCTCTTATCATTACAACTTCATAACACTTTGAGAAATGTGCAATCTGCTTGTGGACAGCATAATCCATATTTTCTCCATTGGCCTGGTAACAGAAGACGCCACCAGTATTATTTTTACTTGTCCTTCTACTTATTTTATCTCAGATGATGATGGAAGGGCTGTCAAACTCCTGGCCCACGTACTAGATGTATCACACACTTGCCACACCCACGCCCAGTTTAGCGAAGGGGGAAAAAATCCCGATACGTCATGTGATGCCACTGTAATACTGTGAGTTTGACACCCCTTCTCTATGGCATTCCCAAATGCAAAGATTCACAAATGTATAAGACTCCCATAAAGTATACTAGTTATAAAAACTTATTTGCTCTTCTGTAATAAAAGCTCAAGTTCATTTTGCTTATTTTTCAACCTCCCAGTCCGGCCCTAAGATTTCATAGTGGTATTCTATCCAAATGGTCTTCCATTTCAATCCTTCTTAGCATGTGGGGGTGGGGAGTTGGCCAAGGCGAGTTAGGTGCTGCCACCGGAAAATAATCAGCCTGGGGGAGGCTTGGGAGGACAGGATGAGACGGAGCAAAGATTAGGAAATGGATCAAATTATAAAACTGAGTTGAGAAAAAGCAAAGGATCAAGGGGATGATGAGGGGGAAGAATTGTTCTCACCTCTGTATTTCTAAGCAATTGATGGATAAGGGAGGGAGGGAGGGGAGGTAAAGGAACAATGACTGGAATCTGTGCCTGAACACAAAGAAGAAGCTGGAGTAAGACATATGCACAGCAACTGGGATGAATATCATCTTCTGAGCACTACCGCCATTATGAAAGTAACTCCAACATATTTCTTGCAATGTCAACCCAAACAATTGAGCAATGGAAAAGGCTGTCATTAATCAGATCTTTCTCAATTGTTTTCAACATGCCTCCAACTAATTGATTTAATCATTGACTTTAGAAACAAAACTAGAGACTGAAGCAAATTAAAGGATTTGTTAACTTGAGGTATAATTTCCATACATAAACTATGTGACTTGTCTTTTACCTTTGTGAACTTACACTGATGCTGTGACTGTTGTTATTGAGTTTGAGTTTGAAGTTTATTTATATGCCGCCCTTTTCCCTGGGGGGACTCAGGGCGGCTCACAACCCAAGGGGGAGGGGGAGACAAACTTTTAACATATAAGACAATACATAATTAAAAAACACAACATTCATACCATTCGGGCGGGTTACAGTCTTAGCCCCAGGCCTGACGGGATAGCCAGATTCTGAGGGCTGTGCGGAAGGTCTGGAGGGTGGTGAGGGTACGAATCTCCACGGGGAGATCATTCCATAGGGTCGGAGCTGCCACCGAGAAGGCTCTCCTCCGCGTAGTTGCCAGTCGGCATTGACCGGCAGATGGAACTCGGAGGAGGCCTAATCGATGAGATCTAATAGGTCGCGTGGAGGTAATTGGCAGTAGGTGGTCTCTCAAGTACCCAGATCCACTACCATGTAGGGCTTTATGGGTGACAAGTAGCACCTTGAAGCGCACCCGGAGATCGACAGATAGCCAGTGCAGCTCACGGAGGATAGGTGTTATGTGGGTGAAGCGAGGTGCACCCACAATCGCTCGCGCGGCCGCATTCTGGACTAGCTGAAGTCGCCGTATACTCTTCAAGGGCAGCCCCATGTAGAGCACGTTGCAGTATTAAAGACTTGTTGGTGCTGAGCAAGAACAGTGCTTGTGCTTTGTTTCTTCAACTGATAATTAGATTGACTAGTAATGATAGATCCCTTCTATAATAAGAAACTTTAAAATGTAAGGAAACTTTCAAAGGTCTTTGAAAAAGTCTGCAAGCTTATTTAAAGCAGCTATAGGGAATCTATGGTTCCCCCAAATATTGCTGAACTACAAGTTCCAGCAGACCTCAATTGCTAGAAATGCTTGCCAGTGATGAATCACTTGCCTGTGAGATAGATCACTATATAAAATAGGTAGATAGGCGATAACTAGATAGCTAGCTAGATGGATGGATGGATGGATCTTACTTTAAAGAAACTGAAACTATATATTTTGTAGAAGTATAACGTTTTGTAGAAGCAAAACCAGAGGTGGGTTCCTTCCAGTTTGGACTGGTTCGGCCAACTATGTAGTAACTCGGCCGGCCATGCCTCCAAACTGGTTCTATCGGCAACGCCATAGACAGCGCCACCTTGCTTTTTACCACTGTGCATGTGTGCATAGTGAAGCAGCAGTAACAGAAGTTGGAACCCACCGCTGAGCAAAACATTTGGGCCATGTTTGTACTTAATTGGGTCATAGTGATAGGGAGGAAGAATGTCATGTGAACTTCAGAAATTAAGTTAACTGGCCTAATCAATTAATCTAGACTCGACCTGGCTTTTGTAGGTGTAAGCTAGCCTGAAGCTTAACTATTGTTCCTGTTGCTTTGCATGTAATAATTTATGTGAGCAATTTGGTGGCCACCCATTTCTTAACCAGTCTGGGCAACGTACATTTTAAAAAGCAAGAACAACGTCATTAAAAAATTGTAGATGGTTCAAAGACAGACCTATAAACAAAAAAATCCAGACAGGATCTATTACCAACCTACCCCAAGGTCTGGGACAAAGTTCAATACAGGACTATCAAACATAGAGGACTCAGGGAGGAGGATGAGAAGGAAATGTACTGTATTTGTATTTTTCGGAGTATAAGATGCACCAGAGTATAAGACACACCAAGATTTTGAAGAGGCAAATTTTTAAAGAAATGTTTTTTTCACTCTGCAGATCTCCTCAAAACAGTCTGTTTTTCACGAAAATTGGCCCGTTTTTTGTCAAAAAAAGAGGCATACATAGCCTTTAGGAGGCTTATAGAGTGTTCCTGGGGGCTGGGACCCCCCAAAAACGAGCCTATTTTCTGTTAAAAAAAAGGCATGCATAACCTTTAGGAGGCTTATAGAGTGCTCCTGGGGACTGGGGGGGGGGAACGAGCAAAAACCAGCCCATTTTTGCTCATTTTAGCCCTCCCCAGTCCTCAGGAGCACTCTGGAAGCCTCCTAAAGGCTATGCATGGCTATTTTTGCATTTTTGGCTGAAAGTCCTATGATCATTGAATTAATAAGTGGGCCATCCCAGCATGCCAAAAGATCAGGCAAATAGAACAAAGATGTTCAATGAGACCCCCATGAAGCAATAAGTCTCCCTCAAACCAAGGAAGCATGACCCAGAAAAGCGAGTCTGCTTGAGTCAGGACTATAAAAGAAGGTTTTGGCAGTCGGACTTTTATTGGCAAACAAACTTTCTAACCTTGGAACTGAGTTTCTGACCATGTGAAGTTTCTGATTCTCTGATTGAGTGGTAGAAGATTATACTTAGCTCTGATTCCTGGATCTTGGATTTCTCTGTCTGGAACTTCATCTTTTGAAGCAAGTTTATTTGTTTCTCATATTACTGCACTGTGGTGAGATTTATAGCTACCATAAAGACTTCTGATCTCTTCCACTGGCGCAAGACAATATTGTCTTGAACCTTGCGCATGCGTGAGAATAGAATGGCCGCCGGATTCCACCGCTCCGAATGCCTGAAGACAAGACGACACTAACCGCGACGCCCAGGACCCCTAGTATGGTAACCAGGGGGTTCTTTTTGGGCGCCAGCCTTCAGCCCTTCCAGGGAGGTGGTCGTTTGAGGAGGGGGCCGCCTCTGAGCGGCCCCAGGAACAGCTCCGGAACGACGATATCCTCCCTGGCGTGGTTTGTTGCATCGGCCCTTTTGATCAGCTGGGAAGCGGCGGTGACGGCTGTGTGCGAGAGGCGGAGGCTCCGGCCCCGCTGTTTGGAGGGGTGCCGAACCCCCTCATTGACTGGACAACATTGTGGGGTCGGTTTATACCCCGAAGAGGGGGTGGGAGGTCCAGGAGAGATGTTTGGACTGGACTGGGACTGGGACCGGGAGGCAGAGGAACTGGCTTCCTCTCTCCACTATAGCTTTGCTGTTACCCACCCCCCCTGCATTTTGAAGCGGCGTTTCTCTTCGATCTTACCGCTGCTCCAGCAGGGATTTAAACGGCTTGACCATCTGCCTTGGTGTAAAAGTAAAGCTTCAAGAACTCAACTACGGGCTCCCTGTGGCAGCCATTATCATCAGCTGCCACCATTGCGATTACCACTGCCTCAAGAGTGCTGGGTTGGCTGGGAATTTGGACCTCTACTGGCCATTACTGGTATTTTTTCTCTGGACCATCAAGTACCATTATTATCGTCAGCCACTATCACATCAGAGAGGCAGTGTGTTGAGCGCTTGGACTCCCTCCAGTGGCCACTACTAGTACTTCTCCCTGGACCATTACATTTCTGGACCATATATATTTTTTTACTGGACTCCCATCAGACTCTGTTAACGAGAAGGCCAAACTTCTAAGACCTTTCATATAAGCCTTCACCAATTCGCACAACCGCGCAATTTTTATCTGGTATGATGAGTGTATGAGGTTTGCCTGTGTTTGAATGAATGAGCCCACTTTTATTACTCTATTATCATTGTATTTTTATATGTTTTTAAAAAATTACGTGGGGATTGCTTGAGTGGATAAATGAGTATGTTTGACTCGGAGGACCTGTCGGGGGTTGCGGGAGCTATGGGGGTGGTTGGGGGGACCACGGACACGGGAGTGGGTCAGAGCATTATGGTTGTAACGGGGAGGGGCAGATATGGCGGGGACTTTAGGGCTAGCCATCATTGGGGAAGGAGGGCTCGCTACATTACAGAGATCCCTCCTTCCGGCCCTATGAGTCCCACTCCGAGGCCAGATGGCGCGAGTAATCAGGACCCTGGTCTCCGGCTGTTGTCGCTAAATGCCAGGTCTGTTGTTCACAAGGCTCCCCTTGTCCGGGACTTAATTTTAGACGAGGGGGCAGACCTGGCATGTATTACTGAAACCTGGCTGGGCCCAGAGGGAGGAGTCCCCCTCGTAGAGATGTGCCCAGAAGGATTTCAGGTGCTTCATCAGCCGAGAGCTCAGGGAAGGGGTGGGGGTGTGGCTATTGTTATTCGGGAGTCTTTAGCACCTCGTAGGATCCCTGCTCCGGAGCTTGTCGGGTGTGAGTCCCTGCTGGTAAAGTTGGACCTCAAGGGTCAAGTGGGTTTGCTGCTAACGTACCTGCCTCCCAACTGCGTCGCAGCAGCCCTCCCCTCGCTCCTCGAGTCAGTAGCCGAGCTAGCAATTGAGTTCCCCAGGCTCATGGTTCTGGGGGACTTTAATTTGCCTTCGCTCGGTGAACACTCTGATGGAGCGCAGGAGTTCATGGCTTCCATGACAGCCATGGGCTTGACCCAGGTAATTCGGGGCCCAACCCATTCAGCGGGTCACATGCTCGATCTCGTATTCCTCTCGGAGCAGTGGACTTGTGATCTTGGTCTGAGGGGTAATGAGATCGTACCCCTGTCGTGGTCAGACCACTGCCTACTGAGGCTTGACTTCCGGAGGCCAAACCCTCACTGTAGGGAGGAGGAACCGACCAGGTGGTTCCGCCCCAGGCGACTTATGGACCCTCTGAGGTTCCAGACGGAGCTTGGGGTTATTCCTGATACTCTCGCCCACAGTTCGGCGGAGACTCTGGTTGCTGCCTGGTACTCGGCGGCATCGGAGTCTCTCTACCGGATTGCGCCACTATGGCCCCTCCGGGTCGGCGGATCCCGGAGACCTCCTTGGTTCACCGAGGAGCTCCGGGAGAAGAAGCGCCGGAGGAGACGCCTAGAGCACTTGTGGAGGTCCGATAAGTCCGAATCGAACCGAGCACTTCTGACAACATGCACCAAGGATTACATCAGAGCATTGAGGGCAGCCAAAAGAACACACATCGCTACCTTGGTTGCGTCCGCTGAGTCCCGCCCAGCCGCCCTGTTTAGGATTACCCGCTCCCTCCTAAATAGGAGGGATGTGAGGGACCCCCTACAGGGTAAGGCTGAGGACTATGCCCAGTTCTTAGCGGACAAAGTTGCTCGGTTTCGGTCGGACTTGGACTCCACCTCTGCAGATCCAGCCGAGACACAGGGGGATAGCTTGGCAGACCATCTCTGGGTTGAGTTTCAGGATGTTACCTCTGGGGATGTGGACAAGGCCATACGAGCTGTGAGTGCCTCCACCTGTATACTGGACCCGTGTCCCTCCTGGCTGGTTGCCAACAGCAGTGAGGTGACACTCGGCTGGATCCAGGCGGTCGTGACCGCCTCCCTTCGGGAGGGGCACTTCCCCGCCGTACTTAAAACGGCGGTGGTGAGACCCCTCCTGAAGAAACCATCCTTGGATCCAGCCGTTTTAAACAATTATCATCCTGTCTCCAACCTCCCCTTTGTTGGGAAGGTTGTTGAGAAGGTGGTGGCCTTCCAGCTCCAACTGTCCTTGGAGGAAGCTAGTTACCTTGACCCCTTCCAGTCCGGCTTCAGACCTGGTTACAGCACAGAAACCACTTTGGTCGCATTGACCGATGATCTCTGGAGAGCCAGAGATGGAGGCCATGCGTCCATCCTGGTTCTCCTTGACCTCTCGGCGGCTTTCGATACCATCGACCATGGTATCCTTCTGCGACGACTGCGGGAGGTGGGGGTGGGAGGCACTGTTTTGCAGTGGTTCTCCTCCTACCTCTCGGACAGGTCGCAGTCGGTGTTGGTCGGGGGGCAGAGATCGGCCCTGAGGCCCCTAACATATGGGGTGCCACAGGGTTCGGTCTTATCCCCCCTACTATTCAACATATACATGAAACCGCTGGGCGAGATCATTCGGAGGCACAGGATAAGATACCACCAATATGCGGACGATACTCAATTGTATCTGTCCACCCCGTGCCAACTCAATGAAGCGGTGGACGTGATGAACCGGGGCCTTGAGGCCGTTAAGAACTGGATGGGTGTTAACAAACTGGTACTCAACCCAGACAAGACCGAGTGGCTGTTGTGTTTTCCTCCCAACAATTTGGCCAGTGTTCCACCACTCAGGCTGGGGGGTCAAATTTTACACCCCTCAGATAGGGTTCGTAACTTAGGAGTCCTCCTGGACCCACAGCTGACTTTCGACCATCATTTGTCAGCTGTGACCAGGGGGGCATTTGCCCAGGTTCGCCTGGTCCGCCAGTTACGACCCTACCTGAACCGGGAGGCCCTCGCAACAGTCACTTGAGCCCTTGTGATCTCTAGGCTGGAATACTGCAATGTGCTCTACATGGGGCTGCCCTTGAAGTGCATCCGGCGACTGCAGTTAGTTCAGAATGCAGCTGCGCAAGTGATAGTGGGCGCACCGCGGTTTGCCCACATAACACCCATCCTCCGCGAACTGCACTGGCTACCTGTTGATCTCCGGGTGCGCTTCAGGGTACTAATGACCACCTATAAAGCTCTCCATGGTAGTGGATCTGAGTACTTGAGAGACCGCCTCCTGCCAATTACCTCCCTCAGACCAATTAGATCGCACAGATTGGGCCTCCTCCGAATTCCATCCGCCAGTCAATGCCGACTGGCGACTACGCGGAGGAGAGCCTTTTCTGTAGCAGCTCCGACCCTGTGGAATGACCTCCCCGTCGAGATTCGCACCCTCACCACCGTACAGACCTTCCGCACAGCCCTCAAGATCTGGCTATCCCGTCAGGCCTGGGGATAATTTCCTAATTCGCCCCACCCGAGGGTTGAATGCTGAATGCAAGTTGTGTTTTTATTGTCTTATTTTATTCACCTACTGTTTTTGTTTTTGTATTTGCACCCCCCCCCCTTTCTGATTTTAAGCCGCCCTGAGTCCCCTCAGGGAAAAGGGCGGCCTATAAATTCCAATAAAATACTAAAAATACTAAAATACTAATACTTGTCCTCTGTTCTGAGGCTTTGTCTTTGAAGTACACTACATAGGTCCTGCCACTTCTAACCTCTTCTATAGAAGAGGTTCCACAAATCTACAGTGCCGTTTAGAACCGGTTCCAGCTCCCTCCTCCCTCCCATCCGAACATCATCAAGATGAAGAGCGAGAGGAGGAATTCTGGGAGTTGAAGTCCACAAGTCTTAAAGCTGTCAAGTTTGAACACCCCTGGGTTTTTTTTCTAAAGGGTTAGGGGTGCAAGGGTCTTGTAACTTGACAGTTTTAAGACTTGCGTGCTTCAAATGCCAGAGTTTCTGAGCCAACTTTTTGGTTGCTAAGCAAGAGCGTTGTTAAGTGAGTTTCACCACATTTTACAAGTTGGCCAAGCCCACCCAGTCACATGGCTGGCAAGCCACTCCCACCCGGTCACATGGCCAGCAAGTCACTCCCACAAAGCAGGCCACACCTACAGAAGAGGTTCTAAAAAAATTTGAAACCCACCACTGGGTCAGGTATAACTGATTTGGAGTACTTGTATTATTTGATATAGACCAAAAAGTTTGTAGCTTAGTTGGGATGCTAGTCTGGAGGAAACGGCCGTTATAGGAGATTAATTAGCACATAATGCATACATCATATGGTGAAGTTATAAGAAAGCTGCTACAGTTTTCAAGTACAATATTTCCTGCACATGGGTTCCTAAAATCTTGAAAATAGACTCCTTGGATGACTCCTGGGATTAATTTTTTTTTAAAAACTTGCCCAAAGCCAAAACTAAGTGACAGCTTTAAGACTTGAATGGAAAGGGACAGAATCACTGATTTGAGTGTGATTAGTGCAAAACTTTTTCTTTTCTGACCTGCCAGCACATTGCAGAAATTATCTACTTACTAATGCAATACAATATATTTAAAAACTGTCCTGAAAGCAGAATGGCAGATGGGATTATTTGGTGAACTGACTGTGCTAAAAGGATTTGACTGAGTCTTCATGGCCATATTTAAAATTATATTATCAAATGATCAAGCTGCTGTAATCAAAACCAAGAGAAAAGGATTGGTTGCTTCTTTTAAATCTTTGATAGAACTTTCTCATCCAAATACTTCATTATAAATAAGATTAAGTATTTTCAATCTTAATAATGATCAAGATTGAATAGCTATTCACTATTCACCTTTCATATTATTAAACTATTTCACCTTTGACCATATTATCTTATTAATGTATCATGTCTCTATTTTGAGATAAATGTATGGAACCAGGAAGAATCTGCACTACTGATTTCCTTAAATAGTGGTCCTTCTTTCTATCTCACCCAGGATTTGGAGTTTCCTACCTCCTCTTCTGCTTGGACTGTCTCATGGAAACATATTGTAGACTTAAACATTATGTTAGTCACATAGAAATATTTACTATAATGCTTGGGTGTACAACCAAGTTTGATTTAATTCAAATGGGAAGACATCAGCAACAAGAGACCTGGTGGAACTTTAGTTAGTGGAAGTAAGGCCTATTAGATTTGTCCATGCCTCCATGTTTGGGAGATTAAAGCACTGCATTAATCACAAGGGACCTGTTTCAAGAAAAGCAGTTCTAGGACAGTAAAGATTGTTTGCTCGTTTAGAGGCTTGCTGGAAGGATGAAAAAAAGTAGGAGGAGCAGAGGTTACAGGTAGTGATGATTCCTTCCATAAAGCTGTTAAGCTTAAAGAGAAAAAAAAATAGGAAATGCTTGATTACTTCCTGCATTACCTTTCAGTTATGGCTCAACAAGGACCAGAACTATAATAAAAGAATGCCAGCAAGATAATGTTCCTTTGATTTGTTGATATATTTGTCCATGAAACTGAACATACAGAGGCAAAGTTTGATAAGATATGTGATTCTGAGTATTTCAATCTTGGTATATTTTGGTTAGGTCAGGTGTGTTGTATAATAGGGTTGTCATGGATTTTTTTGCTACTTCGGGGTGTACGGTACTGGGACATCAAATGAGACAATGATTTCAACTTCATCTATTTGTTAGTGGAGAGTTGATGGAGGATTTGCTTCCCTCTGTGAGGCGTCCAAGCTTTTTTGTCAATTCTTTGACTATGTTGTAGGTTGGGGTGCCTGGTAATAATAGAGAGTATGTCTAGCTTGTGCATTTTAGGGGCTTCATAGAAGTATGGGAGGAAGGGTCAACTACTTTTCATTTGTCACTGGTCTTCTTTGGTGGTTTCACCTTTCTTGGTGAGATAGCTGAGAGGTCTTTTGATCCAGTTGTCTAGTTTTTGTAGTGGATTGGCATTTGCAGTACAGTGCCCCAATCAAGGAATTGCCAAAGAAGCTAACAGTAAACAGTAGCCCAAACAAGGAACCATAAAACCCACACCCACCAACACTGATAGGACAAACCACTAGAATATAAAATAAGAACAAACTTCATTCCCTACCAGTACTGATGATGTTACCTAGTTTGGTAATGAAACATCTGCAAGAAAACAACCAAACTCAGAGAACACCAAGGATCCCTACTTAATCAGAAGTTTTGATGGGACATCCTTGCTGTGTCTTCTTGAAAAATTAGAAGCACCTGATGGGGGGGAAAAAAACTATGTACTTTTGGCCATTCCCTTACATAAGTTGTAAATAGCCACTCTTCCAAGACAAATTTTGTGTTTGGTGCTTGTTGCCTATATACTTAAAGATTGCATAAATGAAAGGGATGTGCTAAAAAGGAAAAGTAAGCCCTATTGAGCAAGGACCATCTTCCTCCCAGTTCTACTTTATATGAGGAAATAACCTACAACATTTATACAATACACTTACATGTTCCTTCTGCAAGAATAGGTTGTTTAAATCTATCTTAATAAACAACTTGGACTAAATTAAGTGACTTTAAATAGCCCTTTGTACTTTGAAATGGTAATTAGATACAGAAATCACAGGTAGGGTATTTCAAAGTCCAGTAAGAATTTGATAATTGCCTGAAGAACAGCTAAAATGAACATTTTAAAATTGGTAGTCATGCTGCTGAATATCAGTTCTCCACCTCTAAGGTTTCAGAGATAGCCCCCATCCAGAAAAAGTTTAAGTTTCCTTAATAAAGAAAAACCACCAGCAAAATTTAAAGATAAATGCAGGGACTTGTTTCTTGACTACAGCTTCGATTCTCTTCAGTCTACACCACAGTAAGCCTGCTTTATATAGATATTCCCCAGATAGCTGCATCTTTGCTTCCCAAGCACGTGCTGCATAATCTATGCATTATTTCCCAACAACAGTAGTCAAACAATTTAACAAGCTATCTTTGTTCTCAGCAGGATTTGTCTTTTCATAGATTTTTTTTCTCTCTCTCTGCTCCAGGGAGTAAATTATCCATTTTATTCTATTTTTCATTAGGATAGCTACTGAAATTATGCCTGTGTCAGTAGCAACAAATTTGACTCTCGGCAGCTAAAACCAATATTTTAAAGGAATTATAGATACAGATTAGATATAGACACAGGCATAAACGTAGATACAGATCTAGACATAGATGTGTTTGTGTGTGCATGCACATACACATACTAGATTACAGTCAAATATATTTATGTCTAAAACATTATCAGTGAAGTTGGTATGTCAGAGTACTAGACAATGAATCAATGCAGAGAAAACAGAAGAAGAGACAGAAGTGGGATAATCTGGAAATCAAGATGTGGTTGTTCCAGCTACTCACACTTAGTTATAGGCAAAACTGCATGCAAATAAAAGTGAATATATAATAGCCCTGAGGAAAACATGGGTTTGGGAGAAAGATTTGTAAAGGTTTCTCTGTCTAGTCATGTCTGACTCTAGGGCGTAGTTGTCATCTCATTTCTTAGCCGAGGGAGACATTTTCCATAGTCATGTGGCCAGCATGGCTATATGCCAAAGACATACAGAATGTTGTACTTTTCCACCGAAGTGGTATCTATTAATCTATTCACATTTGCATGGTTTCAAACTGCGAGGTGGGCAGAAACTGGGGCAAGGAATGGCAGCTCACTGTTTTTGTGAGATGGTCAGGTCTCAAATCCGAGTTGTCAGCTTTCCAGTTGACAAATTCAGTGTCTTTAACTGCTGAACCATGGTGCCCTCACGAAGGATCTGTAAATCAAGGGAATTTGTGACATGTTTTGGAAGATAGGATGAAGCTTATGGACAGCTCGAGATGCAGCAAAATAAAAAAGTATTGGAAACTGTAGTGACATTAACAGAATTTAATAATGTTTTGGGTTTACTCACAAATTGTCAACTATATAGTCTTGGTAAATTGGCTGTCACAATATATATTGCCACTTCCACAACCTCCACTTATAAAAACCTGAATTTGTGATGATGTTCCTTGAAATCTATATAACCTCCTAGCTGTAAAAGCTGTAATATCCTATTTCAGTCTTTTTTTGGGGTAGTTTTCTGATCAAAACATCCTGCAGCAACTCCTGGCCATGTTTATTTTCTAAGAATACCAATTGACCTATGTACATAAAGATTATGTTGTTGTTGTTGTTGCTGCTGCTGCTGCTGCTGCTACTGTCCAGTTTTTCAGTTAATTCTGTGGGGTACAAAAGCTGGTAGGTACTAAGGAATACATGGACACCAGATTGTCCTGGTGTCAGGCCTGCAGCCATGCTCCTTTTGGATCTTTGGCCTGCCACACTTCTATTCTACTATGCTATTTCTATAGGAGGGGGGAATAGTATGGAGTAGAATGTTATGTAGCCAAAATAAAATTCTTTTCTAGATTGCCAAGGTCATCCTTTGTCTTTGCACCTCTGCACCTGACCGGAACTGAATGGGTGGAACTGCCAGCATGGCAGTGGAAGATTGTACCATGTGATGGACTTGTGGGTGTGGGGGCAAGATTGTGAACTTTAACTTGGGTGGGGAAAACTGAGAAGCTTCAGATTCGGGTTTTCCCAGATGTGCCAACATGGCTCTCTTAATAAATTGGAACTTTGAGCAGTACATTGCCTTGGACTCTGATTTAATTTTGGATGCTATCTGAAATGCTGACATTAACACCCGGGATGTAAGTGGGAATATTTTCAAAGAATAGATCTTCAAACAGTTGGTTGTACTAGAGACACAAACATAAAGAGCGATGTCTTGGGATGTTAGAGCAAAAATAAATAGTTACATTTATTTCATGTAAGGTGGTTTCATGTAAGGTGATATGAAGTACCTTGGTAGCAGAATGCTGAACAGTTGCAAAGAGATAGACATGAATGAGGAAACTACATGGAAGTATATGTAGCACTGAACACAAAGACTTGGAGATTATGTTAAAGTGTTCACAAGATCTATCAAAGAGACAACTAGAAAATCCAGAATTGCAATCAGGAGAATCATTCAGAACATAATGTGGGGAGGCATCTCTCATTGGATTTGATCAAGTCACCCTTGTAAAATAGAAGAGGAGTCACAGGATTTAAAAGAGATCAAGTAAGAGGGAGGATTCACCTAAACTAGGATATATAAAAATGCTAATAGGCTAATTCTATAATATATTGTTTTGCATTTATGAGATTTTGTCTTTAAAAATTACTCTATTCCTATTAAGAATTTACTATATGTGTTACACATTGTTGTAGCCTTGGTATGTATAATTTCAGCTGTCCTTCAACCTTCAGACATTCAGAAATGATTTGTTTGGAAGCAAAACAATCCTCCCTCCCTCCTTTCCTTCCTTCCTTCCTTCCTTCCTTCCTTCCTTCCTTCCTTCCTTCCTTCCTTCCCTCCCTCCCTCCCTCCCTCCCTCCCTCCTTCCTTCCTTCCTGTCAGGCCTGCAGCCATCTTTTCTTTTAGATCTTTGGCCTGCCACACTTTCTATTATTCTACCATGCATTTTCTATTGTGAGAAAATGGGAAGGAGGATTGTAGGAGTGAGATGTGATATAGTAATAACAAAATTCTTTCTAGAAAGCCAAGGTCATTCTTTGTCTTTGTACCTCTGCACCTGACCGGAACTAGATGGGTGGAACTGCCAGCATGGCAGTGTAAGATTGGACAATGTGATGGGCTTGTGGGTGTGGGGGCAAGATCTTGACCTTTCAACTAGGTGGGGAAAACCGGGAAGGTTTCAGGTGCAGGTTTTCCCAGATGTGCCAACATGGCTCTCTTAATAAATTGGAACTTTGAGCAATACTTTGCATGGACTCTGATTTACTTTTGGATGCTATTTAGAACCCTGACCCTTCCTTCCTTCCTTCCTTCCTTCCTTCCTTCCTTCCTTCCTTCCTTCCTTCCTTCCTTCCTTCCTTCCTGTTAAATGTTCTGGAAGAGGGAATGTGTCCTATGGAAAGTTTAGCAGATTTGTATGTTCAGTCTTCTCTGTAAATTATTATTCCCTACAATTATGAAAGTTCAGTTTACAGGGATTAGAAAGGAAACAAGCAGTCAAGTCTCAAGTTAAGGCAAGGGTGGGAGCAGGGGGGGTCAACATAACTCCTTTTTTGTGCCTGATCAAGAGAGCACTTTACTCCTCATTACCAATTCATGAAGCAAGATTTTTCTTGGATCAATGTCAGGAGATTAACACTAGCAGATGCTTAGAAATAAAGAGCTATTTGAGGGTTCTATTTAGCTTTTAGCCATTGCAGTATTCCGCAAATGATAAGTGTGCCGCAGCTCTCTGTAATCTCAGCGTACAGAGTGCTAAGGATCACAGAGAGTTGCGAGCTGAACACACTTAAAATAGGTTTAGCTGACAAACAGGCAGGATTTGTTGGAGCCAGTAAAAATTGTATGAGAACAAGCAACTCTGGAAAAGTGGCAGCACTACTCAAGATTCTGGGATTTCACTCACTGTGATACAAACAAGTCCCCACAACATTGACTTCATCATATCCCAAGCCCGTTGGGATGGCAGGTTTAAATCTACCTTAACTAGACTGGTCTTAAAGCATCTAACAGCCATCCCAAGGTATTTAAATTTGATATTTTTTTCCAACCATTAAATGTGACAGAAACATCATGACTGACACATGTGTGAGGTCAGAGACCTGCTGATTGGTAGTGTTCTTCCTTCCTACTGGAGAACAGTCACCTTTGTCTGTTTCTACACTTTTGTTGTCTTCCCCAAAGAGCTAAGCACAACAGTGCTGCCCTGGTGGCCTCTCAGAATTGGGCAGTAGTGCTCAGCCAGAAGTCCTGTAAGTTTTTTAACTCTGTGGCCCTTATGAGTTAAATACAAGGCTGAAAAATGATGTGGGAAGAAATATCCATCTGGTTCAGTTCCAAGCCGTGTGAAAGACACTGGAAACATGGAGGCTGATTGGAAAGATGGTTTAATGATGAAGCACAGCCACATGGGTTCTGGGCAGCTGACCATATGGAGTTGAGAGTAGGTGGGTTTTATACCCTCTCTGAGCTTTGCACTTGAGCTTCCTATTTCTGTGCAAGAGCATGTATTCTATTGGTTGTTGTAGGAGTTATGTAGGGATCATAGCTGGCTCTATAGATTGTTTGAACTCCCAGATTTGGTTGAAGTTTGGACTGCTGATGCAATGAAGGTGCTTGTGTTCTGAAAGGGCATTGGGCAATTCCTATTATGGCTTAATGGTTTTGTCCTGGTTGGGATGTTGAATGAGAGCTAATCATATCACTCTGCCTTTGTTCAGACTTTGCTGCAGGGATTTTCAAAATATCCTGTCTTGAATATATTAACAAATCTGCATGGGGCAGAGAGCTGTGGCTCTGGGTTTCTGTCTCCTTTAAGATTTTTTTTTTATTTCTCTTTTAGGGGAGAATATTTTTTTAAAATATTTCTCAAAATATTTCATTTTTCTTGGAAAGGGATGGGTGCTAACTTTCTACAATGGCATTATTGGAATGAATGGAACAACCCACACCAATATTGCCTCTGAATGAAGAGCAGGAAGCAGTCTGGAAGTAAATAGGGGAGAAGAAATACGGGAGAGTAAAGACTTAAGTAAAAGCCCCACTCAGTAATTCAGTTCCCCATGTTTTCATTCTGTTTTGGGCTTATTTTAATTATTCTTTTCAAACCAGTGAAATGTATGAGAGAAATTATGAAAAGAGGCTTGGGGTTCTGTCTGTCAACAAACAGTTCTCTGAAAACCCAACAGGATGTGAGAAACTTTAGCATGGTGGGTAAAGCTGCAAAAAAAGAATTTGGTCCAAATAATGGGCTGAAAACTGTCTGAGGACTACAGGCCAAAATACAACCAGAAATAAATTCCCTGGTTCAGAGGCCATTGGATGAAGGCTAGGATTGCTGCTGATTTCTCTAAGCCCCTTCCTTCTGGTCACATGACCTCAAGCAGATCATAATGCAATCTGTTTGTGCAACCCAACACACTTGTACATAAAACATCCACAGGTAACCCATGAGAGTAAAGCAGAAGCTTCTTGAATGAGAAGCGACACATCTTTGTTGGAAGAAATATCCATCTGGTTCAGTTCCAAGCCGGGAGAAAGCCACTGAAGACAAAATAGAAGATGGAGGCTCATTGGAAAGAGGGTTCATTTATTGATGAACAGGACCACATGTTTGTAGTTTGCAGCTGACTACATGGAGTTGAGAGTGGGGAATATTTATACCTTCTCTTGGGCTTTGCACTTGAGCTTCCTGTTCCTATGCAAGATCATGTATTCTATTGGCTGTTGTCTGACTCCCATGGGGCCATGTATAAATCCTAGGAGTTTGTCTGAGCTGAGTTTGGCTGGAATTTGCTGGAGGTGGTGCAGCTGAGATGATGCAATGAAGGGGCTTTTGTTCTGAAAGGATGTTCAGCAATTCCTATTATGACATAGGCTAATTCTACCTTTGTTGGATATGGGGTGAGGGTATTTGCTTATGAATAGAATTAGCTATCTCTTTATCTCTTAAGTGCTGACATCTGCTGAGGGCTATTAATAAAGGTGGGGGCTGCTTTCCTAGAACATGTTTCTCCATTTCTCATCCAGGAAAATATAATATTCTGCCTTTTTAATATTTCTCAAAATATTTTATTCTTCTAGGAGAGGGGGTGGGTGCTAACTTTTTACATCTTCAAGCAAAAACAAAGAAAGTCCGGTTGACTTTTGAGAAAGCCCCTTTGAGACAAAAATATACAAGCCTTCCATACTGCTACTAAGAGGTTGGAAAGAATTCCAGAAGCCTCGTTCAATATCCTTTTCCTGTTTTTTTTTCCATTTTATACAGCACTGTTTAAAATACAATAAGGTGTAGAGAAACGGTGGCACAGGGAAACCTATGATGAGCCCTGCAGCAGGCTCGCCCAGTTCCTCCTGCATCATCATGATCGGTGGAGGTTTTTCCTGCTGTCAGCACTCTGCGGAAGAAGAAAAGCATAAACGGAGGAACTGCCAGTCTCTGCTCGTGCAGAATCAGGGCAGCACCATTTGGCTGCAAGTGCGAACAGATACCATAAAAGCAGAATAGGGATCAGCATTTGGGGCAGTCAGTGGCTCGCTGGCATCATTTCCTGCCGACTCAAGGATGGATGGCTAGCACTTTTGCTCAGCAGTGGGGGAAAGCCCTTTGTCCTGTCCTCTTCAATGCACTTTCTTTTTGCAGTGAGAAAAAGAAGCCCTGGTGGGAAATACATAAAGTAGAAGACAATAATATTTCTCTCTCTACCACCCAAATTCTGTAATATCTGGAGAATTAATGAATGCAATGGAAAAATAAATACCTTGTCTGGAAACTGTGCTTCTTTCAGAATTAGAATCAGTATAGAGCTGAATGGACGTTGGAGGTCTTCTAGTTCAGTGGTCCCCAACCCCCGGTCCGCGGACCGGTGCCGGGCCGTGGAGTACCTGGCACCGGGCCGCGCAGCGGCCGGGGGCCATGATCGCTGCAGCGGCCGGGGGCCATGATCGCTGCAGCGCAAAGGCTCCTGGGCCGTGCACAAAAGCTCCTGGGCCGTGCGCAAAGGCTCCAGGGAAGAGAGCCCCGCGCTGGTACGCACGTGATATATAAACAATCAATGTGTCGTCGCGAACAACGCCCCCCCATCCCTGCGCGCACTCAGCGGGCCACAGTAAAATTATCAAAGGCTGACTGGTCCGCGGCGATAAAAAGGTTGGGGACCACTGTTCTAGTTCAACCCCCTGTTCAAGCAGGAGATCATATACCATTTCAGACAAGTAACTGTCCAGTGTCTTCTTAAAAACCTGCAGGGATGAAGCACCCACAACGTCTGAAGGCAAAGCTGTTCCACTGGTTAATTGCCCTTGCTATTCAAGAATGATTGATGCTAGAGTGTTAATTATATAGAGAGATAAGGTTGCGGCAACCAGGTTGGAAGGGATGAAACAGCTTTATAGAGGCAGAAAATAATAATAATAAAATGAATCGATCAATTTGGTGTTTTTGTTTTAATTATACTGCGCAATTTTAAATCAAACATCAGAACAGTAATAACAATCAATCTTTTTTATAGCATTTAAGCCAGAAAACACTGGCAATGAGTGATGAACAGAAGATATGAGAGCTTGAATTAGAATAGAATAGAATAGAATAATAGAATAGAATAGAATAGAATAGAATAGAATAGAATTCTTTATTGGCCAAGTGTGATTGGACACACAAGGAATTTGTCTTTGGTGTATATGCTCTCAGTGTACATAAAAAGACAAGATACATTTGTCAAGAATCATAAGGTACAACATTTAATGATAGTCATAGGGTACAAATAAGCAATCAGGAAACAATAAATATCAGTATAAATCGTAAGATATAAGTGACAAAGTTACAATCCTGCAGTCATAAGTGGGAGGAGATGGGTGATAGGAATGATGAGAAGACTATTAGTAATAGTAATGCAGTCTTAGTAATGCTGCATAGTAATGCAGCTGAATGATTTGACAGTGGTGAGGGAATTATTTGTTTAGCAGAGTGATGACATTCGGGGAAAAACTGTCCTTGTGTCTAGTTATTCTGGTGTGCAGCGCTCTCTATAGCATCGTTTTGAAGGCAGGAGTTGAAACAATTTATGTCCAGGATGAGAGGGGTCTGTAAATCTTTTTGACTCATGCAGTGTACAGGTCCTCAATGGAAGGCAGTGAAGGAGTATATGAATCAATATGAATCTATATTTGCTTCTTCTTATATTATTGTATACTGCCAGAAATTAGTTGTTTTCTAGCCTAGGAAATTGTAACCTTAATACTGGACTGTAAATGTTATCTCACTGTTGCATCTCACTTCTATTCTTGGCTTCAAAGCTAGGGACATTCTTGAAAACAGAAGAAACTGTTGCACGGGCTGCATAGATAAAGGAACCAAATCAGGGAGTTTTCCTGGCTCATAAATCCTGAAAGCATTCTGCCGAAAAACAACTTGGCAAAGGGAGGCAGCCACCTCCTACACAAGGCTATAGGAATATTCCACAGATAAGCCAGACAGAGACAGGAGCTTGAACAAAAAAACACTTTAAAGATCACGTTGGTAACAAACTTTGTCTCTGATTGGATAAACTTTGTTTCTATCTGCCTAAAATGTATATAATAATCTGAGCCACTCTTCCAAGGTGTGGCTATTCGTTACATGCATTTTTTTGGTGTTTTGGTTATAGTTTTGTCACCCAGCTTTTGCTATGGCCATAAATAAAAGCTGATTATTTTTTTTGCAAGCCTCAACTCAAGCCTCACTCTCTTTGGCATCTCAATGGCTCGGGAAAACTGCTGGAACCTTACAGCAGGTTGGCAGTAATTGTTTTTTCTGCAGTTCTGATTATCCTCTGAAGTCTGTGTCTGTCTTGTTGGGTTGCAGAGTTATAGAGGTGCAGATGACAGACTCAATAATTCCTCTGTAGAACTGTATCAACAGCTCCTTGGGCAGTTTGAGCTTCCTGAATTGGCGCAGAAAGAACATTCTTTGTTGTGCTTTTTTGGTGATGTTTTTGATGTTAGGTGTCCATTTTAGGTCTTGAGATATGATAGAACCTTGAAATTTGAAGGTCTCTACTGTTGATACTGTGTTGTCTTGTATTGTAAGAGGTGGTGGTATGGGAGGGTTTCTCCTAAAGTCTACCACCATTTCTACGGTTTTGAGTGTGTGTAATTCCAGATTGTACCTGTCGCACCACGAGGCTAGTTGTTCAACCTCCTGACTGTATGCGGTTTCATCATTGTCTTGAATGAGACCAATCACTGTTGCATCATCTACAAACTTCAGTAGTTTAACAGATGGATCATTTGAGATGCAATTATTGGTATAGAGAGAGGAGGAGAGAGCACAGAGCCCTGGGGGGCTCCTGTGCTAATTGTACAGGTATCTGATGTGATTTTGCCTAGCTTCACCTGCTAATTATTTATTGAATTAATATACAGTATGGATTGTAAAACAAAGGGGCAAGAATGCAGAAAAGTTATTTTGGGAGAATTCCAAGAGTTAGGAACCAGCTGCTTCATAATAGTCTTTTTTAGAGTATTGTAGATGTTTGACACAAAAATGTCAAAACATTTGGGCATTTTGGGCATAGCAGAAAAACCCAAGTTTTAATTATGATTTCAGAAACACAGAAAATAAAAAAATGAAAAGTTTAATTGCCACTTTCCTGCTATGACAGTTGAAATGATGTATAGGGCAGAAATTGTGTTAAGATGTGAGATGCCAAGAGTCTGTTAATTGCAGTGGAATACTCTGTATGTGTGAGGGAGGCTCTAAATTAAAGTTTCCATGCTGTTCCTCTCCCGGTCGATGATGTTAAGGCATTGACAGTTGAAGGAAAGCCAATGAGTGGGTTAGGAATATATTGGAGTCTGATTCCTCAATCCAGGAAGGATCTCAATTCTATCCAAAGGCAAGATTCTACCCACAGTCTGGTTTTGGTGCCAGAAAATAAACTGATACAAGTGCAAAGTACATCGTTGTTGTTGTTTTTATCCCCCAACTATTCCCAATTGTAGAAAAACTGAACAGCGTGGAATAGGAGGTCTTGTTTATACCCAAAAAGTACCAGTTCAAATTTGACTTCTACCAAAATAAATGGACCAATAGTTTAATCTAGCCATGCTTTCTTAGTAAAGGAGTGGATAATTATATTTCTTATGCCCGTGATGGTGAACCTATGACATGGGTACCACAGGTGGCACACAGAGCCCTCTCTGCGGGCATGCCAGCGTCGCCTCAGTCCAGCTCCACCACGCATGCACGCGTGCCTCCCACCGGCCAGCTGATCTTTGGGTCTCTGCCACTCATGCACAGGGGGCAGATCACATGTCCAGGGGGATGCTCATATCACATCGTGGCCCCTCGTGTCCCATTTTGGACCTGGAAGGCCTCCTGAACCAACCTGGAAGCCAAAACGGGGCATGGGGGCACAGCACGAGCCCCCCCCCATGCCACATTTTGGGCCTGCATCAACCTGGAAGCCAAAAATTAAAAGAAAACCCCATCGTATGTGCAGTTCTTTGAATATTTGGAAGCATTAAAAATGCAGGTTTTTAGGCAAAAGACAAATTAGCCATTGGTTTCTGTTTGTTAAAACAATAGTCAACCTTTTTTAAGGATGCAAAAAAGCCTTCCAATGCTGTGTGATAAAGATCCAGAATGGATACAATATTAAATGTAAAACCACTATAACTGGTAATTAGAAAAAAAAATAGCTTGCAATCAGTTAGAAACAGCAGCTTTGCAAAACTACTCAGTGAGAGTGAATTATCCTGAAAAGCAACATGTGATGAAGATCCCCATACCAATTATTTTGGAGAGGATAACATAGACAGAAAAAGTCAGATGCATTTCCGAGTTTTTTACTCAATGATTCATGGCAGGCTTCTAGGATAGTCCATAAGTGTAAAGGAAAATTCTGGAATGTATTGGAGGCAAATATAACATGAACGGAATATCAGAGTTGTAGACTCTATAGAAAATACTCAATCTCTGTGCTTCCAGTCTGGTTTGTATCAACATATAAAAGCAGCAATGGCAAAATATAATAAGCAGTTGATTCACCTGGTGGAGTAGGGAATGCAAGGTAATCCTCGTCTTACAACAATTCATTTAGTGAACATTCAAAGGTACAACGGGACTGAAAAAATGACTTATGACCATTTTTCACACTTATGACCATTGCAGCACCCCATGGTCATGTGATATTTGGCTATTTGATGACTGGTTCATATTTATGATGGTTGCAGTGTCCCAGTGTCATGTAATCACCTTTTGCAACCTTCTGATGAGCAAAGTCAATGGGGAAGCCAGATTCGCTGAACAACTATGTTACTAACTTAACAACTGCAGTGATTCACTTAAGAAATGTGGCAAAAAAGGTTATAAAACCCACTTAACAAATTTCTCATTTAAGAACATAAATTTTGGGCTCAATTGTGGTCATAAGCTAAGGACTGTCTCTATACCAATTGTGATGGTATGAAAAAGCAGTAGAAAGCTGTTTGGCTTCTATCACTTAGTAACCTAACTTGTTAAAGTGGCATATCGCAGAGGTGGTATTCAGCCAGTTCTGATATGTTCTGGAGAACCGGTCGTGGAAATTTTGAGAGTGGGGAGGGAATGGGGATTTTGCAATAATCTTCCTCTGCTATGCCAACAAAGCCACGTCCACAGAACCTGTAGTAAAAAAAAAATGAATCCCACCACTGACATATCGTAACATAATAGTATTGTACACTGTTGCATACAAAATACTTGAGTTCAGATATTAGTATCATGTATATAATTGGTTGATTAACAAAAATGGCACTTCTTTCTAAACTCAAACATCATCCGCTATTCCAAAAATTCTTCCTTACCTGCTTTTGGGGTGGGAGAATATAGGTTTTCCTGGACTGATTGGTATCAACTGGTTTAATTTAAAGAGGAGATGTACCTATTCGGCCGTTGCTCCATCTGGCCAGTGATGAAGCCTCAGTGGTCATCAGGTCAGCACTGAAAATTTCAGACAGCTTCTGGCAAGCAATTCCCTCTTCAAAGCAGGAAGGCAATTGTAATAAAATGTTCTGATCCAGAATCTCTCCATGGTGTGCAAAGAGCAATAGGGGGGGGGGGGGAGTGTGTTCCCTTTTGACCACTATAGAACAGAAGCAAGCGATCTGACCCCTTTTAAATTGGAGTCATGAGGGAATTGTTCTTTGCCACTAGCAGAGTGATTTTAAATGGCCAGCTGGGTGGTTTCACCCAGGGTTGACATTTGCAATTGTTGTGATGCTCTTGTGGCAATAGATTTTTAAGAGCTACCATTCTAATTGTTTCCTCTATAGTAATGCTGCCAAAAGCAACATTTCTGCAGGGTTTACAAGAGATATATTTCCCAGCCACAGTGATAATAAATGTGGTATCTTTTATACGTTTTTACTTCCTTTTTACAGGTCAGAAAGCAGAAAAGTGTGCAATTGCAGATCTCACATACATCCACATACATTTATCAAAGTAATATTTTACATCAGCCTTTGCTAGCCAGGGAGTCTAGAGCCAGTGTAGGGATTCAGCCAGTTTGCAGCGGTTCGACAGAACCAACACCTAATTTTTTGTTGTGTTCGGCGATGAACTGGTTATGCTAAATCTGTGTTTTCCGGAACCCCTCTGGTTTTCATTCAACTCCTTTCCAGGCAGTGAGGGGGGAGGGAAACCCTCCCCAAAAGTCCAAGACAAGAGTGATAGAAACCAAACGGAGATGCAGCGCCTTCGACCATGTCACTCAGGCAAAAATATTAGTATAAATCTTATTATACAGCAGGTGGAGGACTGTGTATAAGTAAGGTGACCAGATTTTCAGATTGGTAAAGAGGGACACCATTGACGGGGGGGGGGGGCTTGATTAAAAATTTTATATTTTGTCAAAAGGTCACAAAAGGCGATTACATGACCCCAGGATACTGAAACCATCATAAATACGAATCTGTTGCCAAACATCAAAATTTTGATCACGTGACCATGAGGATGCTGCAACGGTCGCTAAGTGTGAAAAATGGTCGCTAAGTGTGAAAAATGGTCATCAGTCACTTTTTTCAATGCCATTGTAACTTTGGTCACTAAACCCTCATACCACCTTTCTTGCCACAGTTCTTAAGTGAATAACTGCAGCTGATAAGTTAGTAACAAAAGTGAATCTGGTTTCCCCATTCGACTTTGTCAAAAGGTCACAAAAGGTGATCACATGAACCCAGGACACTGAAACCATCATAAATACGAATCTTTTGCCAAACATCAAAATTTTGATCACGTGACCATGAGGATGCTGCAACGGTTGCTAAGTGTGAAAAATGGTCATCAGTCACTTTTTTCAATGCCATTGTAACTTTGGTCACTAAATGAACTGTTTGAAAGCTAAGGCTAGCTTGCATTATAATGCCTTATGCTAGCTTACATTTTCAAGAGAGAGAAGCTAAACTCCTTATTAGAATTGAAATAGAAATGAATAGAGTAGAGTAGAATAGAATAGTTTATTAGCCAAGTGTGATTGGACACACAAGGAATTTGTCTTTGGTGAATATGCTCTCAGTGTACATAAAGAAAAATAAAATAGAATACATTCATCAAGAATCATAAGCTACAACATTTAGTGATAGTCGTAGGTTACTAATAAGCAATCAAATTATACTAGGAAACAAATTATTGGATTTTTAAATTATTGGATTTTCTTTCAAAGAAACTCAGTATGTGCTTCCTGATTATTAAAAGTGCAAATTCAGTGTCAATGACTCCTGACTATTTAAAAAAAGATTCTACCCAAAATAAATTGAAATAAACCATTTTTAAAAATTCTATGCACAATAGTTTGAAATGTATAGTGCATAGAATTTTTAAAAATGGTTTATTTCAATTTATTTTGGATAGAATCTTTTTTTAAATAGTCTAAGACAATTTTAAAAAAGAATCCACACAGAATAAATTGAAGTAAAACATTTCAAACTATTCCACACGGAATAAATTGAAGTAAAACTATTTTTAAAAATTCTATGCACAATACATTTCAAAGTATTGTGCATAGAATTTTTAAAAATATAAGTCACAGTCATATGTCCACAAGATGCTGCAAATGGCTATAAATGTGGGTCAGTTATGGAGGGGAGACATGAGGCGTCAGAACTTCAAACCAGGTCGTAAGTACCTGGAGGGAGGGAGAGTCTGTCATAACTTTGAACAACCACTCAGTTACCAGGCATAAGTCGAGGACTACCTGAGCAATCCTGCCTTCCAAATGCCAGGTAGCTCCATCAACAGTCCTTTTCATCTTTTTGTAAGAAAAATATGATGGAAAAAGAAACAATAACTATTGTACATTTATTCCAGGACATACATGAAGTCATAGGAATGGATCATGAATGAGAGCACATTTCCACCAATTAATCCAGAAAATAAAGCAGCAAGGATCCCACTATCCCCCCCCCACCTCCTCTTTCTCTCTCTCTTTCTCTTTTTGGGGGGAAGGAGGAGAAAGGACAAAAAGGAAAAAGAGGGAGAAAGAAGAGGTACGGGATAGTTCTCCCCCCCCCCCCACAGCAAACTTGTGGCAGCCATCCGAGCTCCCTCCCCACGCCTTCTCACCTTCCCTCAGGTGGAAGTTGCTTGCAATCACCCTCTCACAAAGCTCTTGACTCCTCCGGGGACTCTTCGTCACGGTGGCTCAACAAGCTCAGGCTTTCTCCTGCTGCTGTTGCCACTGCCATTTGGCTCCAGCAGAACACGGCATGGGACAGCTTGGCGACCGAGCGCAGCCGGCGCAAAATACTGTCCGTACTGCACCTAGTAGGTCCTAGGAGACAGGCTGTGCAAGTTCCCGGGATGAGTAACATTCTTGTTCCTACAGAGACGGCTATTCTTTAGGTGCAGCTACAGCGCTTTTTGTCCTCCTTCGGAAGCCGTCTCTCGTGACATTTGCAAGCCAATCAAGAGTGTGGCTTTGAAAACCTGCGGCGTGATTGTGCTGTGCGGGAGCAAGTGTCTCTCCCTGAATATGGAGGACGTAGTAGGCAACTTGTATGTATCCTAGAAAATCAGTAAGACCCGCTGGCGGCCCGTATCTGCTACGGCCTTGCCCTTGCAGCCTATTTACATTGGTAAAGATAAAAAAAATTTAAAAAATGGGACTTTTTAAGAACAAATTGTGCGAAATCGTGACTGTCCCGCCAAAAGCGGGATGTCTGGTCACCTTATGTATAAGGCAGCAGCCCAGGGCCAAAGCACCGGGAGAGTGCCAAAGGATCGGGGATAGTGCTGAGGTGAGTGGGTGTCCTGCCTGCAGCACCCGTGCCGGCTGCCCCTTCCCAGCAAGACCTGGAATGCTGCCGTGTTTAAGTGCTGGTAGATACCGGCCTTCCCTCCGGCGAGCCTGGGCAGCTGGTGGAAAGAAATGGGTCCATTTCAGCGCCTGGTGTCCAGATGCCCTTGCTTCCCCCACACATTTCTTTCCCAACCTGATTTCCAGCTCTGTCATGTTTCTCCATCGGATTTCTCACTGCCGTGTGCAGAAAAACAAAAGGAAAAAAAAGATCTTGTGAAGTTGGAATTGCTTGAACATTTTTTTTAGTCCCACAAACTTTTGTTTCCCTGCACATTATGGTGAGAAACATGACAGAGAAATACAACAGAGCTGGAAATCAGGTTAGCAGAGAAATGCTTGAGGGAAGCGAGGGCATCTGGGCGGTGGTGGATGGGGCAAGCTCTGTGGCACTGCCCTGCAATGGAGAAATGGAAAATGGAGTGGCAGGTGTGAGGGAAGGAGGAGGAGCAGGGAACCAGTTATTAAGTTATTTGAATCCCACCACTGCCTAGAACTATAGATTTCAGTTCCCAGAATTCTTAGTTATGGCTCTGATGGAGAATTCTGGGAGTTGAACTTCACAGAACTTGAGATGGCCAAGCTGGGAAATACTGCAATATTGGTAGTCTTTGGCTAATGATGGTAACTGGGACTGGAATCTTAAGATGCGACCGCATCACTTACTGATAGCAATCCAAGCAATCCTCATTGCTATTCATAAACGAGGATCGCAGCAAGTCCTGGATGCTTACGCAGGTAACATGCAGTGCAACTGTGGCAGGACCATAGGAGGCTGTGACCCAGGTGGGAAAGGCTGCACAGGTGACCCACAAGCATAGCAGGACTGGGAGTGGCTGCTTTTGAGTATGGGAGGGTGTGAACAATTTCCCAGGGCAAAATGTGACCTTCCCTGTGGGCTTCACCATTAACTTTGCTTGGAAGAAACCAGCAGGGAAGGTGAAAAGTGATAATCATGTGACCATGGGATACTGCAACAGTTATAACTCTGGTTTGGTTGCCAGATGCCCAGATGGCAATCACATGGCCACCAAAAATGATGCAATGGCCAGAACTTTGAGGACTGCTCAAAACAGTCGCTGATTGAATCATCATAAGTAAAGACTACCTATATCTGATGTAATTTATACCTTCAACCTTCTAAGCTTGGAGCAACATACAATAGACTTTTATATTAAATGTGATGATATTAAGAAGCAAGAAACACTGGAGCTAAGAAAAAAAATCAGTCCAAAATATGCTGCTACAATACTGCAATATTCAAGAGCAGCCTGAAAATTGGAACAAGGTGGGGACAAAATTTTCCAGTGAAATGGTAGTCTGACTTTTTTTTAAAAGAGAAAATAAAGTGGAGGTAATTTAATCTGTGAGGAAGACATTCCAGAATTAGATATTGCTGGAACAAATATTTGCTAATATAGTCCCTCAAGGCTAGAGTCCAAAAACCTAAGGCCAAGGGGCATGAATCGCGACAATATGTGAGAACTTTTCTTTTTGGGGGTGTGTGTGATTTTTTTTTAATGAGCATTTTTGAAAAAACAAACCTTTACAAATGTTTAGTTCCCAACACCCCACCCCACCCTCCCCCAACCTTCCCCCTCCCCCAACTTCCCAGAACCAATACAGGGTATAAATCTTTAACAAAAACAATCTAAGGTACAGTTAAAAAAAACCCCAAAAGATAGTTAATAATGTCTTTCAATTGAGCTCTAGCTCCTCCTTGCTGGACTAGCTCTAGACAATTTATAATTCCTGGTCTCTAATCATAAGCTATCTGGAATTTCTTAGTCCCCTATTTGTTTTGAGTATAGTCAATCCATCTTTTCTTTGAAAAATATTTCCCTGGGACTAATTTCACCATTTTAATTTGCTCACTTCTTTGTATTAACATCTACATCATTCTGGATTGACTTGGAGTGCCTGCCTGCTGTTAAGTGAGCTGGGTTTTTTTCTTTTATTTTTTTAATATATTTTAAAATAATATTTTATTTATTGTGCATAGGATTTTTTAAAATAGTTTTATTCTGTGTGGATTCTTTTTTAAATTGTCTTAGACTATTTTAAAAAAGATTCTATCCAAAATAAATTGAAGTGAAACCATTTTTAAAAATTCTATGCACAATACTTTGAAATATATTGTGCATAAAATTTTTAAAAATAGTTTTACTTCAATTTATTCTGTGTGGAATAGTTTGAAATGTTTTACTTCAATTTATTCTGTGTGGATTCTTTTTTTAAATTGTCTTAGACTATTTAAAAAAAGATTCTATCCAAAATACAAAATACCAGCTGCAGTTATTCACTTAAGAACTGTGGCAAGAAAGGTGGTATAGTGACCAAAGTTACAATGGCATTGAAAAAAGTGACTGATGACCATTTTTCACACTTAGCGACCATTTTCACACTTAGCGACCATTGCAGCATCCTCGTGGTCACATGATCAAAATTTTGATGTTTGGCAACAGTTACAATTTATATTTGTAAATTGTAGTTATGTTGAAATTAAAAAAAATATTACAATACTATTTTTGTGTTGTATGAAAATTTTTGTTGCTCCATATAAAAATTTTAATCAAGCCCCCCCCTCCCCCGGTCAAAGGTGTCCCTCTTTACCAATCTGAAAATCTCGTCACCTTAGAATTAACTGATTTTCGACGTGGACTGAAAACCAATTATGCATTTTATTTCCTCATTTCCCATGTAATAGGATACCACAGAAAGATTACTACCATTTTCAGTACGTGTAAATGTGCCGGCACATTTTGGAATTGCATATAAATGACTGTCTGGGTCTCATTTAAATAAAAAATGATCAGTCCCATCTGCGTACATTTATTCACCAAGGTCTGCTGAGGAGAAAGATGAATTGAAGACAGGGATGCCCAGTCTCATTTGGTAGCTACAATTTCTTACATCCGCAAACAGAAGTCAAAAGGCCTCAGAAGAATTTTCAGAAACCCCATCATCCAAAATAGAGTTGAGGTTCTAACAGGACAGGCAGGGCATATCTCAATCTATGTTGGATCTTTACTTGCTTAATGTATCCCACAGTCGTTTTACTGATTTCTTGTAGAGAATTTTCATGGTTCTGAAAGTTTTTAATCACAGTTTCAAAAATTCCAGCCATTCTCCTGGCTATTAAAATAATTGAAAACTGCATGTCTAGAAACACTAGAGCCGTGATGGCTAACCTTCTTGTCACCAAGTGATGAAAGTGTGCGCGCGCACGCAATAGCACCCATAATGCAATGCACGTGTGACACCTCCGCGCTCCCTCTGGGAAGGCGAAAAACGGGCCTCCCGGAAGTTCCTGAAGGCCAGAAAAAGGCCTGTTTCCAGCCTCTAGAAGTAAGGTGACCAGATGTCCCGATTTCAGCGTGACAAGCATGCTTTATAACAATTTTTCACGTGTCCCTCTGCGTTTTAAAAAAGTCCCGATATTTTTCTGGCTTCATGTATGTTGAAAGGCCAGTGGATTTGCTTAAGAAATCCTAACCGGGGCAAGAAATCCTAACCGGGGCAAGACAAAAGACATCCTGTCTAACTAACCTCTCTCTCTGTCTCACTACTTTCATTGAAGATATTAAAACTTTAAAGCCAGAAAACGGACACCCCCCCCCCGGCCCTTACCCCCCTTTATAAGAAAAAATGAACCATTACCATAGAGCTGCAGGAAACACCTGGCTAGAGAGGAAAGCAACTGTTACTTCCTAGATTTTCTGGAGGGGAGGGGCACAGAGTTTGGAGGTCTGCTCGTGTCGTGTGGGAAAAATGGTGCTCTTCTTTTTTTCTTTGAAAACTATTTCCCTGGGACTATTTAACCATTTTAATTTGCTCAGTTCTTTGTATTAACATCTACATCATTCTGGATTGACTTGGAGTGTCTGCCTACCGTGACCCGACAAAAGCGTGAATGTCATAAGCGCACCGACAAAACCGCGGCGCTAAAACCGCGATGTCAAAAGCGCGTCGACAACAGCGCGCCGACAACAGCACACCGACAGAAGCGCGATTTAAGTTAAGGTAAGGTTTAGGGTTAGGTTTAGGGTTAGGGTTAGGTTTAGGGTTAGGTTACAGCGCGCTTCTGTCGGCGCGCTGTTGTCGGCACGCTTCAGGGCACATTCGTCGCTCCTTCGTCGCACAGTTTTGTCGGCGCGGTTTTGTCACCGCGGTTTTGTCACCGCGGTTTAGTCAGGCGGCTTTTGTCGTTCACGCATTTGTGGTGGAACCTCTGCCTACTAGTAAGTGGGTTTTTTTCTTTTATTTTTTAATGTATTTTAAAATAATATTTTATTTATTGTGCATAGGATTTATTAAAATAGTTTTATTCTGTGTGGATTTAAGTTAAGAACTCCCTGTTATTAAGCTTTCCTCAATTAATCTCTGAGTAGATTCCCACCAACTTCAAGATCCCAAGGGCACATCTTGGAAGCTACATATTGCTCCGTATAAAATTTTTAATCAAGCCCCCCCCCCCCGGTCAAAGGTGTCCCTCTTTACCAATCTGAAAATCTGGTCACCTTATCTAGAAGGCCTCGAGGGGAGCCCATGGGAGGCTGTTTCCGCCCACCCGGAGGCTCAAGGAAAGCCTCTGGAGCCTGGGGAGGATGAAAAATGGCCTCCCAGAAGTTCCGGAAGGCTAAAAATGGGACCGTTTCCAGCCTCCGGTGCCCGGAGAGGCCGTTTTTGCCTTCCCAAAAACATCATCCTACTCCCCCACTGTGATGCTGGTGGCAAACTAGGTCACACGTATCATGGCCACGCCCACCTAGCAACCAGGCAGAGAACCCATTGCTAAAAATTTTGAAGCCCACCCCTGAATATGATCAAGATGCTACATTCATTAAACATCACCAGGAAAGAAGACATTGCCAAGATCATCCACTGAGCATTGTGAATTTTTAATCTGAGCCTCTCACTTGTCCAGTGTTTTTTCCCCTTATGAACTACCTTCCTTTTAAGGAAATCTGTCAGAGGTTAGTACTAGAGGTAGGCAAGATCAAATCCAAAATATATTCATTTCTTCCTCATCTATTCTACGGTTCCTTATTTCCTTTTTCTTTCTATCCTCCTGTCTCTCTATGTCATTCTATCTCTACAGTCAGTAAAATGTTTCAGGAAAAACAGATTGGAAGTGCAGATTGCTATAAATCAAATTTGTTTTACTGTCTGTTTTGTAGGATGTGCTTTTGTTCCAACAGATTTATGTTCAGAGTATTCATAAAATACCTGAAGGTAAATTGACTGTTCTGTTTAAAGTCAGAAAAGAACTTTATTTTTCTAAAAGTATAAAAGAGACCAGGACGCCTGGCTGCTCTTTGCTTTCTTGGGAAAACAAAACAAACGACTCACTCACTGCTATCTGTTCAAGTTGCTTCTCCTTTACTTTTACTTTATTTGTTGGTTTTTGAATGCCACCCAACTCCAAAAACATTCTCAGCATTTTATAATATTTCAAATAGATCATTTAAATATACAGTTAAAAACATAACCACTGGACCCAACAGCAACAATAACATTCAGAAAGGCTCCATGCAGGAATCACGAAATATCCAAGACTCTGGCCTCTATACTTGACTTCTACAATCATCATCATCTTTGTTTAATAACCCCATAATCCCTTGAGGCAGTGGTGTGTTGACCAAGCAGACAAAGCCTATGCCTAGGGCACCAGGCCCAAAGGGGGCACCACAAAGTTGAGAAATAAAGAAAAAACCCAATGAAGATTTATACAGTATGTACAAAGGAGGGGCACCAAGATTTGTCAGTGCTTAGGGCATCAGTGAGCCTTAATCCAGCACTGCCTTGCGGGGTGGAGACTGGGCAACTGAATGCAGCTAGCAGAGTCTTTACTGGCTGGATGCCCTTCCTGACGCCAATGTGGGAATTTGTTCAGCAGATATATTTTCATTGTGCCCACAGAGAGAAATATCTGCCTCTACCTAGGATTGAACTCACAGCCTCCTGATTGTAAAGTGGGAGTTCCATCTCTAGCCACCGCACCACTCCTACTTGACTTCTATAATCCTTTATGTAAAATAACCTCCTAACCTTTGCCTTTGATACCATTTCTGAGCCTTTTTCGTTTTTGTTTTTTTTTTCATTTTGCCATCAAGGAAGAAGACAATATTCCTAACCTTTGCCCTTCCCATCTTTGTGGGGAGAGAGGAATGAATGGGAATTGGTACTATGGGCTGAATTGTTTTTGTGAGAAACCCATGGGCACACACAAGTAATGTCAAATGTTTGCAAAACAGAGGAATAGCAAATCTATGCTGAACCAGAGGTTGGTTGTTACCAATTTGCGCCGATTACAGTCATAACAGGGAGGGGCAGATATGGCGGGGACTTTAGGGCAGGCCATTACCGGGGAAGGAGGGCTCGCTACGTCACAGAGATCCCTCCTTCCGGCCCTATGAGTCCCACTCCAAGGCCAGGTGGTGTGAGTAATCAGGACCCTGGCCCCAGGCTGCTGGCGCTAAATGCCAGGTCTGTAGTCCATAAAGCTCCTCTCGTTCGGGACTTGATTTTAGACGAGAGGGCAGACCTGGCATGTATTACTGAGACCTGGCTGGGCCCGGAGGGAGGAGTCCCCTCATAGAGATGTGCCCAGAGGGTTTTCAGGTGCACCATCAGCCGAGAGCTCAGGGAAGGGGTGGGGGTGTGGCTATTGTTATCCAAGAGTCTCTAGCACCTCGTAGGATCCCTGCTCCGGAGCTTGTCGGGTGTGAGTCCCTGCTGGTGAAGTTGGACCTCAAGGGTCAAGTGGGTCTGCTGCTAACATACCTGCCTCCTAACTGCGTTGCAACAGCCCTCCCCTCGCTCCTCGAGTCGATAGCCGAGCTGGCAGTTGAGTTCCCCAGACTTATGGTGCTGGGGGATTTCAATCTGCCTTCGCTCGGTGAACACTCTGATGGAGCGCAGGAGTTCATGGCTTCCATGACAACCATGGGCTTGACCCAAGTAATCCGAGGACCAACCCACTCAGCGGGTCACACGCTTGACCTCGTATTCCTCTCGGAGCAGTGGAATTGTGATCTTGGTCTGAGGGGTAGCGAGATCTTGCCCCTGTCATGGTCAGACCACTACCTATTGAGGCTTGACTTTTGGAGACCAAACCCCCACTGTAGGGAGGAGGAACCGACCAGGTGGTTCCGCCCCAGGCGACTTATGGACCCTTCGGGGTTCCAGACGGAGCTTGGGGTTATTCCTGATACTCTCGCCCACAGTTCGGCGGAGACTCTGGTTGCTGCCTGGGATCTGGCAGCGGCGGAGTCTCTTGACCGGATTGCGCCTCTACGGCCACTCCGAGGCAGTGGATCCCGGAAGGCTCCTTGGTTTACTGAAGAACTCCGGGAGATGAAGCGCCGAAGGAGACGCCTAGAGCACCTATGGAGGTCCAGCAAATCCGAATCGAGCCGAGCATTTTTGACAACCTGCACCAGAGATTACGTTCGGGCAATTAGGACGGCTAAGAAAACACACATTGCCTCTCTGGTTGCGTCTGCTGAGTCGCGCCCAGCCGCCCTGTTTAGGATAACCCGTTCCCTCCTAAATAGGAGGGAAACGGGCGATCCGCTGCAGGGCAGGGCTGAGGACTACGTCCAATTTCTCGCAGACAAGGTTGCTCGGCTCCGGGCGGACCTGGACTCCAATTCCGCAGTACCAGCCGAGGCACTAAGGGATGATCTGGTAAGTCATCGCTGGACTGAGTTTCAGGCTGTTGCCCCTGAGGATGTGGACAAGGCCATGAGAGCTGTAGGTGCCTCCACATGTGTGCTGGACCCGTGCCCTTCCTGGCTGGTTGTAAACAGCAGGGAGGTGACACGAGGCTGGATCCAGGCGGTTGTTACCGCCTCCCTTCGGGAGGGGATCTTTCCCCCCACTTTAAAGACGGCGGTGGTGAGACCCCTCCTGAAGAAACCATCCTTGGATCCAGCTGTTTTAAATAACTATCGTCCAGTCTCCAACCTCCCCTTTGTGGGGAAGGTTGTTGAGAAGGTGGTGGCCTTTCAGCTCCAGCGGTCCTTGGAGGAAGCCAACTATCTCGATCCGTTCCAGTCTGGCTTCAGACATGGCTGCAGCACAGAAACCGCTTTGGTCGCGTTGACCGATGATCTCTGGAGAGCCAGGGATGGAGGCCACGCCTCCATCCTAGTGCTCCTTGACCTCTTGGCGGCTTTCGATACCATCGACCATGGTATCCTTCTGCGACGACTGCGGGAGGTGGGGGTGGGAGGCGCTGTTTTACAGTGGTTCTCCTCTTACCTCTCGGACAGGTCGCAGTCGGTGTTAGTTGGGGAGCAGAGATCGACCCCTAGGCCCCTAACGTGTGGGGTGCCTCAGGGTTCGGTCCTGTCCCCCCTTCTTTTCAACATCTACATGAAACCGCTGGGTGAGATCATTCGACGGCACGGGATAAAGTACCATCAATATGCGGACGATACTCAATTGTATCTGTCCGCCCCGTGCCAACTCAACGAAGCGATGGATGTGATGAGCCAGGGGCTGGATGCTGTTAAAGACTGGATGGGGGTCAACAAGCTTGTGCTCAATCCAGAAAAGACCGAGTGGCTGCTGTGTTTCCCTCCCAAGAATTGGCCAAGGACTCCATCTCTCAGGCTGGGGGGTCAAACTATACGCCCCTCAGACAGGGTTCGCAACTTGGGAGTCCTCCTGGATCCACAGCTGACCTTCGAACATCATTTGTCAGCTGTGACCAGGGGGGCATTTGCCCAGGTTCGCCTGGTACACCAGTTGCGTCCCTACCTGAACCGGGAGGCCCTCGCAACAGTCACTCGTGCCCTTGTGACCTCTAGGCTGGAATACTGCAATGTGCTCTACATGGGGCTGCCCTTGAAGAGCATTCGGCGACTCCAGCTAGTCCAGAATGCGGCCGCACGAGCGATAGTGGGTGCACCTCGGTTCACCCACGTAACACCTATCCTCCGCGAGCTGCGCTGGCTACCTGTTGATCTCCGGGTGCGCTTCAAGGTGCTACTTATCACCTATAAAGCCCTTCATGGTAGTGGGCCTGGGTACTTGAGAGACCACCTACTGCCAATTACCTCCACCAGACCGATTAGATCGCATCGATTAGGCCTCCTCCGAATTCCATCTTCTAGCCAGTGCAAACTGGCAACTACCCGGAGGAGGGCCTTCTCGGTGGCTGCTCCGTCCCTTTGGAACGAACTCCCCGTGGAGATTCGGACCCTCACCACCCTCCAATCCTTCCGCACTGCTGTAAAGATCTGGCTGTCCCGGCTGGCCTGGGGTTAAGATTATAGCCCCACTCGAATTGTGTGATTGTTGCGTTCTTGCTTTTTTAATATGCTGTATTGTTTATTGTTTGTTGTTTCCCCCTCCCTTTTGAATTGTGAGCCGCCCTGAGTCCCTCTAGGGAAAAGGGCGGCATACAAATAAAGGCAAAAGTAAAGTAAAGTAAAAAAAGATTAGGACGAACCGGTAGTGGAAATTGCAACTGGGTTGCCAAACCAGTAGGGACGCCAGGTTGGCCACAGCCCCGAACTGGTTCCCCTGTTGCCTATGCCGTTGCCGGCATGTTTTTTAGTCATTTTATAATGTTCTGAACATGCGCAGAACAATTTACAGACAACTGTGCATGCACATGCAGCGTGCCACGGGTGTGTGTGAAGCAGCAGTAATGCCGGCAGCAACCCACCCCCTGCGCTGTACTGAAGGAATAGTGAAACTTTTGTCCAAATGGCTAAATGTATCTTGTCTAAGGTACAGTATATGGTTGGCAGCTATTGCTATTTCTTGAGAAACTAATTTTCATCTGGAAAAAGAACAACCGTTAAGCAAAGAACACTTCTTGACAGAGCACTGCACTGGGCGAAAGCCCCACAATCATTAAATAATGGAACAAATCATGCAAAAATTACCCATAAAGGAGTAATCTTACCATGCAGTATCCAGACCCTCTCTGTATTTCATATATTATTTAGCCTCCCATTTCAGGAGAGAAAACCAAAGAGGACAACTACAGCTCCTCCTCCTCCTCCTCCTCTCCCCACCCCACCCTTTTTATTTATTATGCATATCTTAGCCTGCCTCAGAGAATTGCATGCTATTTCAATTCAATTATGCTAAGGTTAAGCTCCACATTGTAGTATCAGCTGCGTAAATTTAGAAACGGTGGAGAGTGAATAGGCACATTTGTCTTGCCTCCATTAAATTATACCATAGTAAGGGTTTCCTGGGAATAAAACAATTATTAAGAAAAAGCCTATTAGCTTTCCCTTATTTCGGATTCCCTTTTGTATTGCAGCTATTATTTTGATAACGTAACTAGGATAAAGAGGAAACAAAAGAATTCAGCTGTCATGCCGCTGGTCTTGCTAGAATAGACAGAAAGGATGAAGAAGGTTCAGAGCTGCCTGATGGGAACTCAGGGTTCTCCTCTCCACTTTGAATTAAATTTTCTTCTAATTTATGAACTAAAGGTATTGGGAGCACAGGTGTGCTGTTATATCTGCATTAGAACCAATGGCAAGAATTCAGTCTTTCATTGAATGTTTTGCCTCATAGAATATCTTTCCTCGTATTTGCCACTTACAAGTAGTTCTTGACTTGCAACCATTCATTTAGTGAACATTCAAAATCACAATGGCATTCTAAAAAAAGTGACTTGCAACCTGTCAGATTTGCTTATCGACTACATGATTCATTTAACAAACACAGTGATTTGCTTAAAATACATGGCCAAAAGGTCATAAAATTTGGCACAACTCACTTAACATTTGCCTTGCTTAGCAATGGAAATTCTGGTCTCAATTGTGGCCATAAGTTGAGGACTACCTGTACAGTGATAACTTCCCATTATCAACATTGTGTGTATTTAATGAACAGTCACTATAGAGAGACATTTCTTTTGCAGTACTATAATCAGACTCATAATATGAAGCTGAACAGCAAGAAATTTAAGATAGATAAGATAGATGCTTATCTAAGGAAAAGTATAGTTTAAGATGTTCTAAGGTGGCTATGTGTGGAGAAATGTGACTTTTCTGAGCAAATGAGCAACTTTTTGTCAAGGCAGTGTGGGAACGGGTGGGCTGCTGGGCATTCAGAGGGATTTGGGAGAACCTCTAGCTTAAGGTGACCAGATTTTCAGATTGGAAAAGAGGGACGCCCTTGACCGGGGGGGGGGGGGGGCTTGATTAAAAAAAAATTTTTTTGTCAAAAGGTCACCCCAGGACACTGAAACCAGCATAAATACGAATCTGTTGCCAAACAAAATTTTGATCACGTGACCATGAGGATGCTGCAACGGTCGCTAAGTGTGAAAAATGGTCATCAGTCACTTTTTTTCAATGCCATTGTATCTTCCTGATTATTAAAAGTGCAAATTCACTCAGTGTCAATCATGACTCCTGAGTCCATTTCAAAGTATTGTGCATAGAAATTTTTAAAATGGCTTGTTTCAATTTATTTTGGATAGAATCTTTTTTTAAATAGTTTAAGACAATTTAAAAAAAGAATCAACACAGAATAACACTATTTTTAAAAATCATATGCACAATAAATAAAATATTATTTTAAAATACATTAAAAAAATAAAAGAAAAAACCCAGCTCACTTACCAGCAGGCAGGCAGAGTCAGCAGATCTTCGTAGGGATGGATGGAAGCACACAGGGAGCCTATATATACGCAACTTCAGTAACAATGACAATGATGAAGGATTGGATTGAGTTAAAGAATAAAAGAATTCTGATCTTAGAAGGCCATGACCTGCAGGCAGGCTGGCATAATTTCTTATGGAATGAATGACAAACATAAAACGCACAAATACTTTCAAAATCATTTAATTAGAACTTTACTGCAACAATGGCTCAAAATTAAAAAAATCCACTATGTGAAAACCCCAAATTGGCTATCACCAACAGAAAGAACGACACACCCAAATTTTACAGATTGGAACAAAATTCTAAGATACAGAGATCTAATTGACAGACAGGGAAATTTAAAAACAATTGAAGAATTGGCAGATCAGAATATGAAAGGTGACTGGCTAACCTACCTCCAAATTAAAACTAAATACAATAAAGACACTAAAATATATGGTATTGAAACAGAACCACACAAATTGAATAAAATTATTCAAAGTCTGGACAGAAAGATGATAGGGAAAATATACAAATTCCTCTTGAAGTATCAAATGGAAGAGGAAATTGGAAACTGTAAAAGAACCAATGATAAAATGGGCACAGAACTTTGGCTATAACATTGAACTAGACAAATGGGAAAAAATTTGGGGAATAAATTTAAGAATGACACTATCAATCCCATACAAGGAAAACCTTGTTCTTTCAATCCTTCCAATATTTTTTTCCTTCATTCCCTTGTCTGTTTCAATATTAAGTACATTTCTTCCTTTCTTCCTATAATTTTTTCCATTTTCTTCCTTATATTCTTTTCCATTTCAACATTGTCTTCCTTTTTTCCTTCCTTCCTTCCTATACGTCTTTCCATTTTCTTCCTTATATTATCTTTTCTGTTTCAACAGTCTTTGTTTCTTCCTTCCTTCCCTCCTTCCTTCCTTCCCTTCCTTCCTATACTTCTTCTTTCATTCATTATATTTTCTTTTCCATTTCAATATTAAGTAATTCTTTGTTCCTCCTTCCTTCTTTCAATCCTTCCAATACTTTTTCCTTCATTCTCTTTTCCTTCAATATTAAGTGCAATTCCTTCCTTCCTTCCTTCCTTCCTAAGTTATTTCCATTTTCTTCCTTATATAATATTTTCTGTTTCAACATAAAGTGCCTTCCTTCCTTCCCTCCCTCCCATCCCTTTCTTTATGTTTTCTTTATGTTTTCTTCATGCTTTCTTTTCTTTTTCCTCTGCTCTTTTTAAATCCCCCCCCTTCTTCTCCTCCTCTACATTTAGGTTGGATTAGTTTGTACAACAGTCATCAAACTTCTGAAGTAAAAATAAATAAATAAATCATATTTAAGAAGAAGAAGAAAAAGGAAGACGTTTTTAGTTAAGTCAAACATTTTAATAAAAGTTTCATCTTTTAAGATTCATCCAACACATCCAATTGTAACCTTAACAGTAAAGAATATCACCCCAGCTGCTAAAGGTTCAACCAGTCTGAGAACCATTGAAAAGACAACAGTGCAGCAAAATCCAAAAGACACAACTTCCTCACGACCTCACCGCCATTGCTTTGGTACCAAATCTTTAAGGAAGGGGCGCCAGAAAGGAGGAGGAGGAGGAGGAGGAGGAGGAGGAGGAGGAGAAGGGAACCAAAGAGACGCTCTCGGAGGCGGCGATCCCATGCACGAAGAGGCAGGAGGAGAGGTTGGGGCGCTGCACGAACGGACTCCTCGCGGCCGCTCCCACGCTCTCGGAGGCCCAGAAGCGAGGGGACGTTCTCTGCTGGCGGCGCCGCTCCCCCGACCTCTCTTCCTTCCGCGGCGAATCCCATGGATTCACGAACGGACTCCACGGAAGGAAGAGAGATTGGGACAGCAGCGGGGAGGCCCAGAAGCCAGAGGACGTTCTCTGCTGGCGTCCGCCGCTCCCCTGATATCTCTTCCTTCCGCGGCGAATCCCATGGATTCACGAACGGACTCCACGGAAGGAAGAGAGATTGGGACAGCAGCGGGGAGGCACAGAAGCCAGAGGACGTTCTCTGCTGGCGTCCGCCGCTCCCCCGATATCTCTTCCTTCCGCGGCGAATCCCATGGATTCACGAACGGACTCCACGGAAGGAAGAGAGGTCTGGTCTGGGCAGCACGCACAGAGCGGGAAAGGCAGCACCAAAGCCTGGCCGCGAGCGAGGGAGCGCGCGGCGAGCAGCGACGCCGGGCTGCTTCCTCCTCCGCCGCCGCCGGCGGCTGCTCCCTCCGGGGCAGGAGAGCTGGGGGCAGCCGCCCGAGAACTTCCACGTGGTTCCAAAGGTTTTGCCGCCCGTTCCAGCGCAGCACAGGGGCTGGCTGCGAACTCTGCAAGGGGGCTGTCTCCTTCCCCCAGCCCAGCGCCTCCCGATTCCCACGGTACCAAATTTAATACAAAACATGATTTACTCACCACCAGTGAGTAAGCGCAGCTGCCCAAAACAAAGACGAAATAAAATGGAGACTCGCGCATGCGTCCTCAGCTAAGGAGTCCAGCCAATCAGTGAGCTGGTTGGCCAGCTCACTGATTGGCTGAAGTCCAGCCAATCAAATCAGTGAGCGGCAGGCTGGGCTGGCTTAAATTTGTAGGTGGTAGCATAGAACAGAACGATGAGCCAGCCCAGCAGCTGATGGGCGGGAGCTGCAAGCGCCAAAAAAAGCGTGCCTTTTTAAAAAGCGGGCGGGACGCGGGAAAATGCATCAAAAAGCGTGGGTGTCCCGCCAAAAGCGGGACGTCTGGTCACCTTACTCTAGCTAAGATTCTGTGCAGTTTGAAGAACCCCCAAATCCTACTCCTGGCTGGCCCCTCCCCTCCCAGGAGTCTTCACACAGCTCATTTTGGATGCAGGTAAGTGCAGGGCATGTATGGATGCTCGGGGATGGCAAAAAAATGGGCCTACAGGAAGTTCGGGAAGGCTGGAAACGGAGCCTGGGGATGGCTTCTAGAGTCCAGGGAAGGTTAAAATGCCCCTCCCCCCACTGTGGTGTAGGAGGCAGACTAGGCCACACCCACCATGGTCACGCCCAGCCAGCAACTGGGAAAAGAACTCCTTGCTAAAAATTTTGAAGACCACCCCAAGGAAAACCTTAACAAGTGACAATTACACCTGACTATTTGGCTGGTCTAGAAATTTAAGAAGGTGCAGCACCAATTAGCATTTAGATAGGAATTGCTTAGGATGTTCAAGATGTCAGGTAGCCTGGGAAGTTGAAAAATCATCGTAGAAGATGGCAGTGACAAGCTACTTCTGTGTCATGCCAAGAAAACCAGATAAGTATATCCAGATGAGTCATCAGAAGTTGAGCTCGGTTCAAAGAGGATTTTAGTTTTACTTTAGGGAGCAAGAGATCATGAAATCCTTTCACTACAAGCTGTAGTTAATACATAGGTTTCCCCTGTCTCCTTTTTTTTCAAGTGTCTTTCAAAAATATCCCAAAGCCATGGTAAAGTTTAGTCCTGAGGTTCAAGATTCAACAGGAACTGAATGATTAGCACACAAAGAAGAAAATCATGTAGATAGGATTTTTGTCCTTGAATTTATTCAAATCATAACCAAGCTAGAGCAGATGAAGAAGCTTCTGTAGGCAAGACTGAGATTGTTTCTTGTCTGTGTAGGTGCTTGGAAGAGTTTTAGGACAGGACCTGATCAATGGGGCATATGGGCTTTCAAACAGAACATATGCTCTGCCTGAGCTGTTAGCCATCTTAGCATCATATTTGCCAGCATGCAGGAAGGAAATTATCTCCCATGCAAGATGGAGTTTGGACAGACTCCTAATGGAACAGCCTGGCGTTTGTGCTTTTCCATGGTAATCATTGTGATCCAACAATGAAGTTCAGTATGCATTTGTCAACACTCTGTGCTTTGTCAACTTCTCTTGAAACGCCTGCTCCAAAATCAGTCATGCGAAATATTGAATGATTGATATAATAAGGTGTACATATATACATAATAGCAATCTTTCAGGAAATGCAACTTGGACAGAAGCGGCTGTCCCCATTCAGAGAATTTGACTTCATCTTCTCAATATCTTCTTTTCAATCCTAGTCAGTGTGTCCTAATTTGCTTTTGCTTCCAATCAGTTTCCACTTCAGGTGCTCCAAAGATTAATTTCCCATATGGAAACATGCTTGCTGTACAGAGGATAAGGAGCATGCTGCAAAAACTCTCTGCTTACTAAAGGGACTACAAATTAGTTTGCAACAATCAATAAAAGGCTACTGAGCCTTGTGACAGTTGCCTATTAGAGGTAATATTTAATTTACAATTTGTTTACTGATCGTTTGAAGCTACAGTGATGGTGAAAAAAGTGACTTATGTCTGGTTTTGCATAATGGCTTTACGACTCTTGCAGCGTCCCCACCATTACCAGATCAAAATTCAGGTATTTGGCAATTGGCATATACTTGATGGTGGAGGTGGGATGCAGTGGCTCAGTGGCTGAGATGCTGAGCTTGTCGATCAGAACGATCGGCAGTTCAGCAGTTCGAATCCCTAATGCCGAATAATAAAGTGAGCTCCCATTACGTGTCATGGGAGGGGGGCACAGAGATGAGCACCTCCCCCTCCTAGAGTCAGGAATGACTAGCACATATGTGCGAGGGGAACCTTTACATTTACCTTTACCTATGATGGTTGCAGTGTCCTGAGGTGACATAATTACCTTCTGCAACTTTCCTGACAAGCAAACTCAACACGTGAAGCTGGATTTGCTTAACAACTTCAGCAAAAACGGTCACAAAATCAGTAACTAACTAATTAGTCACTAACTTACCAACTGCCTTGCTTAGCAACAAAAGTTCTGGTCTACATTGTGAGGATCATCTATACATTCCTTAGATTGTTTCCATTGCTGACACGAAATGATTTTTTCCTCCTTCCACGCTGCATCTAAACTTCTGTTCACTGATTGCTCTACACTAGGAAGCATGAAAAAATATAGAAGTGGCGAAGACAGACGCATTTCTGTGGAAGGTTTTTGCTGTCTTGGGAAAGAGCAGTGCAGGTTTTCTTATTCTCAGGCTGGCCTTCCCTCCATTTTCCCAGAAACACTGCGTTGTGGTATTTTCCATGGGTCAATCTGAATCATGCTTAAAATGCATTCATGGAATAAGGCAACGAGAAAACATTTCCACACGGTTGCCAAGAAAAGCATCACCAGGAGCTGAGCTTGACTCAAGGGAGACTTTATTCTGTCTTTTTAAGAGGCATTAGACCTGCATTCATGGAAAGAGAAGTAAGAAGTAAAACTGGACTGCTCTAAAGAAATTTGGGTCTCTGTAAAGTAATTTAATTCATTATAAGTATTGTCTGAATGGAAGCCCTTATGAATAAGACATAATATATCAATTGGCATATTCTCTCTGGTTTGTGTAATGTCATTCTACTCTACAATGATTTTATTCCACCTGTCCATTTTTTTTTTAAAGAATGCATCCATATAGAAAGAGAGTACATTATTATGGCTAGCATTTTTTGTAACTCTTTGCTGCCAGGTCTAATAGTTGTTTAGATTTTTGTAGTCTAAACACTGAGCCCAAAAGTTGCAGTACACAACAGCACTTTGGAAGGAAGAAAGGAGCAACTAAATGCAGTGGCAGACTTCCCTTTAGTTGCTCCTTCTCCTCCATTGTCATGCAGCAGAATGTATGAAAAAACTCTATGTGGTCTCTAAGCTTGATGGCTTTCTTGGTGCACTGATGATGTTACCTAATTTGGTAATGAAATGTGGGTAAGAAGAGCACCAAAGTGAGAGAGCAGCAAGGACACCATAGTTCATCTCTGAGCTACAAATATTCTCTTCTATAGGTGAAGCATTATGTGCTGGAAGTGGACTTCTTAGTTCTGGTAGCTTCCCCTATGATTGCTGCCAATGCTCTCTGCTTCTTCTTGCTTCTTGCTGCTTGTGAAGATAGGAGGGGAAAGACAACAGGCATACTGCATCTGGACTGCAAAACCTGAAGAACTTCCATTTTCTTTCTCATTATCTCAACCTGTTTTTCCCTTTTGACTGCGTTTATGTTGTCCCCTGCCAGCGGCCAGTGGAGCTGGTAGCAGACTCAGACAGTGAGGAGATTGGGGAGGAACATGGGTTACTCCTGGAGTCTGGGGAAGGCTCTGAAGAGTGCTCTGCGTTGGAGGCAGAGATGGAGCCAGGGCCATTTGACAGTTATCAGCTGCCTTCGGTGTCGGATATCAGGGGGCAGAAGAACAGCTGTTCCCGATGTGTGCATGCACAGAGCTTCCAGGAGAAGGGAACAGTTAAGGAACTCGGGAGTAAAGGGACAGATGGATGGTGAATGGCCCCTCCCATAGAGAATAAAGAGGATGGAAAGGGGAGGGAAGTTTGCAGGAGACAATTAGTTCAATTCATTAGGGTGAGGATCTATGCCTGACTTCTTGCCAAGTAATTGCTGCTACAGCGTGACGTTTGGAAGATATCGACCTGGAAACTCTCCAAGCCTGATAAAGGTCAGTAGTTGTGAAATCTCATGAAAGACTGTTAGCCGGGACTTTGCTGGAGGGGAATTCCCTTTAACCTAAATAAAAAAGGTTTTATTGAGATTAGGAGTCTGCTTCATGATCTTGGGAAGCCTAGGTAAGAACAGTTCACCTGGCTAGTAGGGAGGTGATTGATGATGTCATAAAACATTATTTATTCTCTCCTGATACAAGGATTGTGTGGTGAAATGTAGTCTGGATTCCCAGGAGCGAGGAGACTGCATTCCAGAGGACAAAGAGGCAGCAAAGCTTAGGTAATTTGATCAGGAAAAAGAGAGCTAAGACAGTTCCTCTCTAGGAGTTATATCTATAATGATGCAAATGGTTAATTTAGTTTGACAAGATTTCTGTCTATACATGAGGAACAATAAAGGAAACTGCTCAGAAGTCATTCCACATGTCTTTCTTAGGGCTGAAGCCTCACAGGTTCATAAGACACCAGGCCCTTTCTAAAGAAATTTGGTGGGGAGGCTGTATTTCCCAAATAGGACATGGTAGCCAGGTATTAAAATCAGTGGTAAAGTGGTGTAATTGTACTAGTGGTGTCTGGCCAGAATATATTCTGGGAACATTTATTAACACTACAGCTCAATAAATTAAAAGACAACTAAGCAACGTTTAAATATCGACTTGCTGCGAACAAGCATCTCTTATATTTTCTAGACTATAACTTTAATCAGTGTGCTGCCTTCTAGCCAAGTTGGGTTATGACTTCATTCTGGCTGGGCATTACTTGGAGGAGATCAACTAAGTACTAGGTGGGAGCATCTTTAATCTCAATGTAGCCATGTTGATTAAACCAGAAGAAACCCAGATGGAAGCCTCTCAATTTTTAATTTGGTAGGTGAAGATTTCTGCTGCTTTTTTACATTCGGACCAAATCGTTGCTCTGCCTGAGGCAGGAGCAAAATGACATCTGTTCTCATGTAATGTTCAAAAGCAATTGGCGATGGATAGTCACAAGCTGGATTTTAAAGCAGCAAACTGGATGAGACCTGGCAAGGCAGGTCACTGACCATATTTCTCTTCTCCATTCCCGTGATATCTGAGATGTCTACTTCCTTTGTTTAAAGATAGGCCCAGCCTTGGCTTTCCTCTCAGGTGGCTCTCCTGCAATTCTTGCAAAGAATTATCAAATTCTGGAATAATTATCAAGTTTCTTGAAAAGGAATAGGCTTATGACACATAATCTATCAAACCTCGTGAAGGCATTCCTATCAAATATTCTGTAGGTGCCATAAAAATAGAATTTTGGAATATCACAATAAAGTATATTATATTGGCCTCACTTAACAACAATAATTGGGACCAGCAACTCTATTGCTAAGCAACATAGTTGTAAAGTGCAATGTCACATGACTGTGTTGAGTTAACAATGGCAATTCTAGCACTTCCGGTTGCCTTCTAGACTAAGTCTGTACTTATGATTACTAGATCTTAGCAAATCAGAGAGATAAATTTATTTCTTTTGGGTGCCAATTCCATTTGCTTTGTCCACTTTCCTTAATAAAAGTTTGTCTACATGTTGGAATGTATAAGGATCATAATGCATGATGCTGATAAATGTAAGATACCTAAATATCTGGCAAAATAGGCACAAAACGTGACAGTCAATTTATGCCAATGTTTAGTTCTTACACACTATCATATTGATTATCCAGCATGGGGGTGTTGACTGCAAGGTATGGTACTAGTTTAGTTCGCGTATCACATTAAGTAGGTTGATTCTGTTGATTCTGTTTTGATTTAAGATGCTGTATAAACCTGGCCAATGTGATCTGTGGGGAATGAGGTACGCCTTAAGGGACAGTGTAAATCCAGCCCATTAAGGTTTACTTGGTGACTCTTGAATAATCAATCAGATCATGGAGAAGCAATGTAAGTGAACTGTGAGGAAACGTTTTACCTGGGCTGAATGCCGAACACAAGCAAGGCTCCATTTGATGTTGCTGTGATATTTAACATGCAGATAAGAACTCAGCTTTACATGTCAGCTCCAGAATTACAAGAGCTTGAAAAGTACTGAAAGCCCTCTCTTTTTTTGCTGCCTCTTTCGGCAAAGGTCAGGAAGATGAGTATCTCCCTTAAGGTAAATGGATGGAGGCTCACCTTAGATACAAAGTGTGCATCACCTTTTGGGGAGATAGAGGAACTCATCATTGCTGAAAGGGACCTTCTTCTTTTAGTTATTCTTGCAGGAAGGTTTACAATATATATGGATAAAATGTGGTTTAAATGCAGAAGATATAAAATACAATTTGTTCTTGACTTACAACAATTCGTTTAAGGACCATTGAAAATTGCAACAGCAGTGAAGAAAGTGTCTTATAACCATTTTTCACACTTACGATCACTGCAATATCCCCATGGTCATGTGATCAGAATTCAGATTACGGTATTATCCGTAATTAGTGATTGGATCGATTTAACCAATGATAGGATATTGAATATTGAGGGACATGATCTGGTATATGGCTGGCACGCTTACCTGTTATTCAACAAAAAACTGGACAAAAACTTTAAAGGTCATATTTTAAGAAATGCTTTATTGCGGGTCTGGAAAAAATATCAACATAAACTAAATGACAAGATACCCATGTGGGCAATTCCTAGACATGCAATTGAAAATATGAATATAGCACAAAAACAGGATAGAACTACCTACAGACAGCTCCTCATTTTGGAAAGTGGGGCACTACAACTAAAATCCTTAGAGGTATTGAAAGAGGAGAAGGTAGTTCAAACATGGTTCCAGTATGGGCAATTACAGGCCAGGTGGAAAATAGATCAAAAAATTGGTTTTATCCAAGTTGAGGATGATCTATTTAAACAAATAAGAGACCAAAGTTTAATGCATATAAAGAGGATATATAATGTATTAATACAGATGGATTCGGAAACATAATTAGTTAAAGATTGTATGGTAAAGTGGGCTCAAAATATTGAAGAACCAATAATGTTGGATACGTGGGAAAGAATTTGGGTAAGAAATGTGAAATTTACACAAGCTCAAAACTTGCAAGAAAATTTTTACAAGATGTTCTATAGATGGCATTTAGATCCTAAAAAGTTGGCTTCTATGTATCCGAATTCACAACCCAAATGTTGGAGATGTGGTTCTCTTGACGCTACATATTTCCATATATGGTGGACTTGCCAAAAGGTTAAGGCATTTTGGATAAAAATATGGTGGATTATGCAAAATATTTTTAAAAGAAGGATAAAGTTTACTCCTAAGTTATTTTTGTTAGGTATAAGTAGTGACTTTACAGCGGTAGAGATTAACTTGATTTTGCATTTAATAACAGCAGCAAGACTGTTGGTGGCACAATATTGGAAGAAGGAAGACTTGCCTACAATTCAAGAATGGACATTGAAAGTCACAAATTTAGCCAAGCTCTCCATACACCTCTTTCTTCCACCACCCACCAACTTTCTAAAATATCTGCATATCTTAAAGACCACTCAAATGAGAGATATAAACGAGACTGGAAAAAATGGATTGATTATATACAAAATAAATATGGGACTAAGAAATTCCAGATAGCCTATGCTTAAGATCAGGAATGATTTAAATTGTTTAAAGATAGCTTAGCAAGAAGGAGCTAAGGCTAAGCTCAATGTAGAGATGTTGTTAATTTCTTATTCTTTTCTTTTCAATATATTTTAGACCGTGTTTGTTAAAAATCTATACCGTGTACGGGTTCTGGGAAGTCGGGGGGGGGAGGAAGTGGGGAGTTGGGGGGAGGGTGGGGGGAGGGAATATATTAGGTTAGACAAGATGTGTTAGATCTCAAAGTAATGTGACTTCACATGCATACTGTTCTTTTTTAATTTTTCTTTAAAAATAGGATAGGCCAAGTATATTGATATGTAGCGGAAATACACCAAGGAGCGGAGGAGTGGGAAAGAAGAAAGATGGGCAGAGAGGGATGGGAGAGAGGGTGGGAGGGAAAGGTGAGAAGGAAGGGGGGAGTGGATGTGGAGAGAGGAGTGGTAGAGGGGGAGGGGAAGTAGGGAAGATAGAAAGTTGGTGGGTGGTGGAAGAAAGAGGTGTATGGAGAGCGGAAGAGTTATATTGGGTTTCTATTTTCTGGGGCCTTGTTGACAAGAGGAATTGATGCAATTTTGTTTAATGATGTATGGTGTTGGCTATGTACAGTATACATGTGAGTGTATGAAAATGAAAATAAAAAATTTGTGAGGAAGAAAAAAAAATAGAAAAAAAAAAAGAATTCAGATGCTTGGCAACTGACTCATATTTATGATGTTTTCAGTGTCCTGGAATCAAGTGATCATCTTTTGCGGCCTTCTGACAAGCAAAGGCAATGGGGAAGCCAGATTCACTTAATAACCTTGTTACTAACTTAACAACTGCAGCGATTCACTTAACAACTGTGGCAAGAAAGGTTGTAAAATGAGGCAAAATTCAGTTAACAAATGTCTCATTTAACAACAGAAATTTTGGGCTTAATTGTGGTTGTACGTCAAGGACTACCTGTAAATATATATATGTGGTTGTGTGTGTGTGTGTGTGTGTGTGTGTGTGTGTGTTCCAGCATCACTCTGGAACATCTCAAGCAATTTCAACCAAACATGGTACACAGATGACCTACTCTCTGGAAACAAATACTATGGGGGTAAGAAACCTGCTAAGATACAGCCTGTTGTGCCTTAAAATGGCTTCTACTGTACAGCGTAGTGGAGTTGCCATGGTAATGGCTTCACAGTACTCCACAAGGATCCACAAGGATCCACAAAATCCACAAGATTTTCCCTCTGATAAGGGGGAAAATGCAACATTAGAAATTACGTTTGGTCCGAACATTTTCCCCCTATAAATAGATACCAGGGCAACTATTCAACTAGTTAGAAATAATGTACAGGATGGTTTTTTTAAAAATGTCTGCAATGTGTCTTCATTATATTTAACTTCCAACTCACCTCATCTTATTAACTCATTAACATTGATTAAAGAATTAAAGAATTCTGACTGGTGGGTTCTAGGAAGACAACTTTCTCTGTGGTTGCCTCCTCCCTGTTGAATATCGTGTGGGTCCCTTCCCCCCCCCAAGGTGAGACAGGCCTACCCTCTTCTGAAAAGGAGTTAAACCATGGCTCTGCAGCTTCACTTGGGTACCCTGAGAGTCCTCCCTTTGCCTTTTAAACTAATTTTAAAAGGGTTTAATCATCCTTGCCTCTTTTTAAATTTTTAATTTTTATATGCCGTTTTTATATTTTTATATTTTATCGTACACCGCCAATAAAGGATTGTGCAAAAGGGAGATGGGCGGTTTAAAAAGGTGAAAAGTAAATAAAAATAAAACATATCTGAGAAAATAAAGGTTTCTTTAAACTGTTCCCCCCCGCCCCATTTTGAACACTGACTTAATTGCTGTCCAGCAAAAATGTAGCAAGGTTACCAGAGTTCTCTCTGCTCTTAAATAAATCCTGCCCTCCAGATATAAAGTACAAAGAAAACGTAAGGTTTTTTTCCCCTCACCTTCTAGCCTTCTTCTAATATAAATTGCTGCTCAGATGCTTTGTGGTGCACTTGCTTCTTCTCCCTGTTAATATCTTGGATTCAGGCCAACTAGGTCAAGCATGAAAATATGGATAGGTTGCTTTGTAAAATATTTAAGGATACTGAAAGAGCAGTGCCAAATCAGCATTCTTCTTTGCCTATTTTCTTGTCTCTCACTAAGCTGTTTCCCAAGTACTTCCCAAGAATTCATTGTACAGTGCTGACTACTAATGGAGCAGTTAGTTCTATCACAATTATACTTAGTGTTGCCCTGTCCTTTGAATGCTGATCTCAAGGTCCGAATAAGAAACCATGGTATAAAACTCAACACACTTTTCCATGAGTGGGTGTCCTAATCAAGAAAGGCTTCCAGTAGTGTGGGGAAACTTAGGAAGTCGAGCAATTGTTGATGCTCAAGGGACAGCTGAAACTGAAGGCTCTCCTTCCTGTATACGTTTTTAGTATTTATGGAATACCATTTCTATGGTCCATATCATTTTTTTAGTTGCATTAGATCTGCTGTCACATAGCTCTGTCTAGCACCCCTTAATATGTAATGCAGAATGATTACATGAAAGACATACCGTATGTCTCTAGTTCAGTTACTACTCTGACAACAGATTTGACTCAATGCTGATATGGAAAATAGTAAGTATTTGAGTCTCTCCAAGAACCTTATACAGGTAGTCCTCAATTTACGATCATAATTGAGCCAAAAATCTGACTGGATTGTTTTATGTTGTTCTTGAGCTTCACCTGACACAGTGACACATTGTGAAGACTTTGGACATTAAGAACGTCAAGTTTCTCCTACCAATGATAGATCCTTATTAAATGATATTTAATGTCAAATATACAGAATAAGCAAATTCTGGAATGGAGTCAAGATGGTCCATATTTATAATACTAACAGTGTAGTTCTACTTTACAGAAGACTGATCTCTGCTTAAGAGCAGATCGATAGTCCTCTGGCATTTTCCATAGTGTCATTAAATATAAAGAATTGTGAGAAACAAGAGCCTGCAATCTTGTCTATGTACTGTATGTATGTATATATACACACACACAACTTTGGGCAACTATATCAGTAAGAACTAGCAATAAGAAAATCAAGAGAATCGGGCACCTGACCCAGAATCACCAATCCTAGGGCCCAGCTAAATGAACATAGGATCTAACATACCTCTGTACTAAAAGAAATGTTAGAACACATTAGCCCTGACATGTTGAGTTTTCAGAAGCATCCACAAAAAAACACATATTACAAGACAACCTATCCAAAGAGGCAATGCAGTGCAAGAACTTGGAATTCAACCAACTCAGAACTCTCTTTGATAAGGCCATAGAGATAAATTCTATTGACCTAGGAAGAAACAGATATAAAAATTCAATTTACTCTTGCACTGTCAGGAGAAGAACTAAGACCTAAGACATTAACATTTGTTTCTACGTTTTTTTTTTAAATAGCTTTCAGATTTTTCCCCCTTAGTTGGTTTTATTAGCACATAAGATTTAATTAAAAGGGCATGTCTGCCATCCCAAAGACACTGTCTCAGCCGTGACATTTATTTTTAAGAAATCCTACCTAGACCTTAATCTTTTATTGAACTATCAAAAATAGTTCCGGGGGAGGGGCCTGCTGTCGCCGGTGGCTCAACGGAGCTGCCCTCAGAGTTCTGGTTTGTATATCTACAAGATCTATAGATATCTCTTCTTTCAGGCAAGAAAGAAGCAGGGAGGAACTCAGTCGTTAGAATCCTCTTTGTAGTTCACAGCTTTTTTTTTTTTTTTGGCTGTGAACGGAGAAGAGGGTTCCACAAAAGCTGAGTTTTTTTTTTACTCCGGCCAGATCTTCTCAGCTGTTTTTTTCAGCTCAAGGCAGGTTACCCCCCCCCTCAGGACAAATTCTTGAAACTAAGTTATTTAAAATCAATCCGAGCAGCGACCATTCCTGAGAACCCTTTTTTTATTATTATTCAAAATACCAGCTTCAATTTTATAAAAAACTCCTTTGTTTAACTGCTTTTCAAAATGGCGATTTTATAGCTTCCGTATTTGATACATGACATATTTAACCAGCCCTGTTTTCTTGAAGACCTCTTTTTACTAATTGCCAAAAGTTTATTCAAAGTATTTTATCCTAAATCAAGGTGAGCAGAGACTTTGTTTGTTTCCTCTTTATAATGGCTCCGAAGTCAAAGCAATCTAAACGTTTTTTTAACAATACATCCCAAGCAATTGCGATAAAGCCGCAGCTCTTGCCTTCTTCGCCCTCTACTGGAGATTTGTTAACGAAAGAATTTCTTTTTGAAACTCTTAAAGAATTTAGAGAGGAAATGAAGCAACTTATTTCGGACTTATGTGACAAGCTTGATGCCAAGATTGTTCAAACAAAGGAGGATATGATCGGGGTCATAACTGTAATGACAGATTATATTGCTGGAATGGAGGATAAACTGGAGCTCTTGGAGGAAGCTAACTCTAACCTGACATCTAAAATTGAAATGTTGCAACAGGAAGTTGAAAACGCAGAAAAACAACTTGTTATGACAAATTATAAGAAGACTGCGTTTGCAATAAGAGTTAGGGGATTGCGTGAAAACGAACAGGAGAATTTGAAACAGACCTTTTTTGAGGCTTTCAGTCGTTCGGTGGGAAGTCCGGGACTTAACTTTGATTGGCAGATCCAAAAAATTTACCGCCATAATTCGTGGGCAGCAAAACAGAGACAGCTTCGAGAGATATAATTATATATTTTGCTACAAGAGAATCCAGAAATGCGATAATACAAGAGTTTTATAATAACAGGCTGCGAATTGATGGACAGGACTTGATCGTTTTCAAAGAAATACCACCCCAAATGTTAAGAGCCAGGAGAGACTATGCTTTTCTAACTAAAGAACTCAGAAATTCTCAGATACAGTATAGATGGGAAGTGCCATTTGGTATTACAGTTACATTCGATGACCAAAAACATCGCCTCAACTCTGTTTGTGAAGCCCGAGATTTTTATTATAAGATCCTGAAGGCGGGACTTCCTGAATTACCCAGACTTGGAGAAAGACAGGGAGAAGTAGAAGAGAAACAACAAAACACGCAACTACAAGGCGGGAGGTATCGCTTTCCCCCTCCGGAAGGGCAGAACAGCAGAGAACAAGGATTTAGTTATGCTTCCAAAACATTTGCTTAATTTTTAACTTGAATAATATTTTGTGATTTCTGTCTTGTATAAAATGGTATAGTTGTATACCGATGAAGAGACATTAAGGCTGAAAGAAATGATGCTGATTTCCTCGGAAAATATATTGTATGGGACTTAAAAAAGACTTGATGGATAACTTTGAACTTTTATATAAATTGTTTATGATTTATTCTCTAGGGTGAGGAGGGCGGAGATCGTGATGTTCCTGGATTGTGGTTTAGGTTGAATGGAGTTGGGAAGTGTGGTGTAGACGGGAGGGTAGTGAAGGTTCAATTAGAGCTTATTTTGAGCCAGAAAGTAAGTTGATTTTTATAGAAACTGTTATTTGAATATAATGTTTGGAAGGATATACTCAGGGAGTTCGCAGGAAGGCGGAGCAAATATGAGAGGAGTACGGATGAAAATAAAATATATATATGGACACGGGTAGAGGCAGGATGAGAGGAATTGGAATGGAAACCGAGAGAAATATTTGAGATGTGTTTAAATTGCTTTATAGAGAAGGAGGTAAAAGGGACAAATTAAAGGTTTGGAAATGGACAGATATTTAGATAAAGAAATAAGGCCCCTAGCTAGAGTAGAATTTCATTTGATTAACTTACTTGGTTTCAACATAGTTTGAAATCCTGCAAGTAATAAATTAACATATTAGGAATGATGTACATTGCTTAAGTTTTAATAATGATGGGAAGCTGAGCTTAATGTAGAGAGTTTATTGATTTTTCCCTTTTTTTTTTGTTCTTTTTTATTCCTTTCTTTTTTCCTTTATCTTTTATCTTTTAATTTCTAATCTATTTGGTTTTAATATACTCCAGACTGTGCTTGATAAAGAGCTATGCCGGGTATGGGATCTGGGAAGTCAGAAGGGGGTTAGGGAGGGGGGTTTACGGGGGGGGAGGGGGGGAGGGGGGAAATATAGTTTCAATTTCCAAAACAATAAGAACGCACTTGTATACTGCTGCTCTTTTTTCTTTTTTTCTCTTTTCCTTTTATTTTCCTTTTTTTTTTCTTTTCTTTCAATTTTAGTGTAAAATACAAATCGAATAGATTAATGAATCTAAAGAAATACACCGAAGTGAGGAGTAGAGGGAAAGAAGAGGGAGGAGTAAAGAGGGAGTGAGAGGGGAATGTAAGGAGGGTGAGATGGAGGGAAGGGGAGAAAGGAATGTTTGAGGGGGAGGGGAAGTAGAAGAGGGGAATGCTGGAGGGGAGAAATGAAAGTTGGAGGGGGAGAAGAAAGGGTGTATGGAGGATTGAAGTGTTATGTTGGTTTTCCATGGTGGAATAGAAGATGAGTTGTGTTTATTGCTTTCTTAATTGCACAGTATATAAGTGATTGTATAAAATGAAAATGAAAATGAAATAAAACAGTTTTCAACAAAAAGAGTTTGTTCAAGCAACAATAAAGCAATATTGTCTTCTGTGAAATATGATTTATCTTCTGCTGGGGCACAAACTTTTATTATTTACTGTTTCTCTTTTGTTATGCCACTCTTCATTCAGTAGGTTCTAGAACTGTGAACAACCCATATATCATAAACTGTTAAGTAAAATCACAAAATCATCAAAACTAAATAAAAATAGTAGTGGAACTATATATTGAAAATTGATTTTTTTTTCCAAATTATACCCCCCCTCAACCAAACACTTTTCAATGAGGTGCCATAAATACAACTCCAGGCACACTTTTTGGAACAAGATTTCCCATTTTAGGGAGTCAGTACCAAAGGAACCTCTTCTTTGTTATCAATTTGTATATATTTCCCACAAGGAAGGTGTTGCGTCCCTCCGACGCAGCCAAGCCACGCCTTGTAAGAGGCTGATTGGTCCTGGCGCGGCTGCCGGCCGGCGGGAGAATTGCGACTACCCCATTGGTCGCCCGCCTGACAGCTATCAGTATAGCAATAGCAATAGCAGTAGACTTATATACCGCTTCATAGGCCTTTCAGGCCTCTCTAAGCGGTTTACAGAGAGTCAGCATATTGCCCCCAACAATCTGGGTCCTCATTTTACCCACCTCGGAAGGATGGAAGGCTGAGTCAACCCTGAGCCAGTGAGATTTGAACCGCTGACCTGCTGATCTAGCAGTAGCCTGCAGTGCTGCATTTAACCACTGCGCCACCTTGGCTCTATAAATAGCTGTTAGGCGGTGCTGTCCAGCGTGCGTGTTCTGAAAGTTACTGTTAGTTGGTTCACAATAAAGATTCTGTTAAACGTTACCTCAGCGCCTCATACTTAAAACTGGCGACGAGGATGAGTGACGTTGTCCCAGTGCATGTCCCGGCTCTTGCTGCCACTTCTTCCTTCACTCCTTTCCGTCCTGAGGCAGAGTCTTGGGATGCCTTCCTCGAGATATTTGAGGTCTTCCTGCAGGCCCACAGCCTCACTGATCTTGCTGAGGGGAGGAAGCATGGCGTCTTCCTCCATTATGGTGGCGCGGAGATGTTTGCCACCGCCCACGCCCTGTCAGCTCCTTCGCCGTCTCACTCGATTCCGTTCGACATCCTCCTGTCTCGCCTCAAAGTCCACTATGAGCCGGCTCCCTCCCGTTACACCAGGCGCCAATATTTCCATCGATGTATACAACGGGAGGGCCACTCCATAATCCAGTATGTGGCGGCGCTTCACACCGCCGCCATTGACTGCGAGTTCCTAGATTTGGATGACGCGCTCTTGGAGCAGTTTATTTACGGTCTCCTAGATATAAATCTCCACCGCCACATCCTCTCCCGCTCGGAGCTCTCGATGAAGATGACCATTGATGAAGCACGAGCATACGAGATGGCCGGCAAGTCCACGCTGGATCTCCGCTGTTTCCCTCCTTCGGTCACGGCATCTCTTCCTCCGTCTTCAGTCCACTGCCAGTTGGATCCGGAAGACCCTCGGCCTGACTTCAACATTGCGGTGGATCGCCTCAGGCCTCTCTCCTTCAGGGATGCTGGGGCGTGCCTCAGCTGCGGCGGTCGCCACCCTCGCTCATCCTGCCGTTTCCGGGCCGCCCTCTGCCGACAGTGTGGCAAGAAAGGCCACATCGCTGCAGTTTGCCGCTCTCCTGCCTCAGTGCCACGGCCTGCCAGAGCTCCTGCTGGGCGTCGGCCTGCATCCGTTCCTTCTTCTTCTTGCCAAGGGTGCTACGCCGTCTCGGAACTCAAGGGGCTCTGTCCCAACTGGCTGCTGGACTTGGCTTCAACTGCATCAGGGGGCCGGGGTAAGATGCACCTTTGCGTCTTACTAGCCGGCCGGCCCTGCACCATGGAGCTGGACACGGGATCCTCATGCTCCATCATCTCTTGGGACACTCTGAGGCAGCTTCCATCGGGACCGACTTTCTTCTGCCCCTTGCCACCTCAGGGACTATCAGGGGACTTCCATTCCTGTCCTGGGTTGTGTCACCTTGCCGGTCCAGTATGGACAGTTCCAGAGTCCCTTGCCCCTCATAGTGGTCCAGAATCCCTTGACCTCTCTCCTGGGACTGAACTGGTTCCGTGCCTTCGGCCTGTCCATCGCTGGGGTCAATTCCCTCAGGCTGGCCTGTGATTTGGACCTTCTCGCCGCTGAATTCGCTGATGTTTTCAGTGATGCCCTGGGCTGTTACAATGGCACTCCCATCTCCCTGAGTTTAGACCCTTTGGTGGCGCCTATTCGCCTCAAAGCTCACAGAGTGCCCTTTGCAAAGGTCGACGCTGAATTGGACAAACTTATCTCCCAGGGCATTCTAGAGCCAGTGGACCATGCCCCTTGGGAGACCCCAATAGTCCTCCCACTAAAGTCTGACGGCTCCCTGAGGGTCTGCGTGAACTACAAAAATACAGTCAACAAGGTGCTGCAGGTCCACCCGTATCTGGTGCCAGTTGTCCAGCATGTGCTGCATTCCTTGGGCCAGGGCAAGATTTTTGCAAAATTGGACCTGGCCCAAGCGTATCAGCAATTGCCAGTGGACGACACTATGGCCACAGCCCACACCATTGTCACGCACCGGGGCGTGTTCCGCTGTAAGCGCCTGCAATTAGGCATCAGCGTCGCCCCTGGTCTTTTTCAGGGACTCATGGAGCGCCTGGTGTGACGCCCTACTTTGATGATGTCCTGATTGCCGCCCCTGACCAATCAGGACTCATCACCACCCTACATATGGTACTGGCCAGATTTCGCGCCTCAGGTCTCCACCTGAAGCGCTCCAAATGCCAGCTGGGAGTGTCGTCCGTTGACTTCCTGGGCTTTCGCATAGATGCCCGGGGCATCCACCCCTCTCCTGCCAAATTAGAGGCCATTACCAATGCCCCCACCCCCTCCAACAAGGCAGAGCTTCAGGCGTTTTTGGGGCTGCTTAATTTTTACGCCATTTTCATTCTGCATAAGACTTCAGTGGCGGAGCCCCTTCACCGCCTGCTCGATTCTTCCGCTCCCTGGATCTGGTCCACCTGCGAGCGCATGCGCTCGCAGCTGTCAAACGCCTGTTGACAGCTTCCCCCGTGCTTGTCCAGTACGACGAGCACTTGCCCCTCCTGCTGGCTTGCGACGCGTCTCCCTATGGCGTGGGGGCCGTTTTGAGCCATTCCTTTCCCGACGGTTCGGAGGCCCCCATCGCCTTCTATTCACGCACCTTGTCCAGGGCTGAACGGAATTACAGCCACCTGGACAAGGAGGCTCTGGCGGCCATAGCTGGGGTGAGCGTTTTCACCACTACCTCTATGGCCGTCCCTTCACCCTCCTCACAGACCACAAACCCCTCCTGGGCATATTAGCAGGGGATTGGGCCACTCCTCCCATCCTGTTACCCCGCATGTCCTGCTGGTCCGAATTTCTGGCTGCTTATTCATACCGTCTGCGTTACCAGCCTGGAAAGCATATGGGCCACGCTGACCCTGCCCTTTCCGTGGCCTCCAGCGTCTTCCTCGTAGACGACTTGGAGCTGTCTCTCTCCGCCTCCGACATTGCCCAGGCCACCTCCTCTGACCCGCTACTTCGGCACGTCATGGACGCCATCCGCCGGGGCTGGGCAGTGGATTCTCGGTCCCTTGAGTTCCTGCCGTTCCTCTGCCACCGCACTGAACTCTCACTTGTCCAGGGCTGCCTACTCTGGGGATCCTGGGTGGTTGTCCCGCATGCCCTGCGACAGCTAGTCCTGAGTCGCCTCCACGAGGGCTACCCAGGCATTGTCCGCATGAAGGCCCTCGGCCGCGGATATGTCTGGTGGCCCTCCATGGACCCGGACATCGCTGGCTGGGTGCAGCGGTGTCCTCCCTGCCAGGCCGTCTGGCCTGCACCTCCTGCTTCACCTTCCCAGGAGTGGGAAACCCCCTCCGCCCCCTGGAGCCGCCTCCATGCAGACTTCTTTGGCCCCATGGATGGTCGCACCTTCCTCTTAGTAGTGGACGCGCTGTCTAAGTGGGTGGAGGTCATTCCCATGTGTTTCCTGACGTCTGCTGCCACCATTCAGTCCCTCGAGTGCCTTTTCTCGACCCATGGCATCCCGGACGTCCTCGTGTCCGATAACAGACCCCAATTTCAAACTCTATCTGGCCAGCCTGGGGGTTCGCCATGCCCCGGTGGCGCCCTATCACCCCGCTGGCAATGGGATGGCAGAGCGCGCTGTTCGCTCTGCCAAGTAAGGCCTGGCCCGCCTCTGTCACCTGCCCTGGCCAGCCCGGCTCTTCACCTACCTCCAGGCCCAACAATCTACCCCGTGTTCCTCAACTGGAAAATCCACCGCCGAGGTCCTAATGGGCTGCTGACTCCGTACCACACTGGACTGGCTGCACCCCCACTTCGCACCCCTGTGTGTTCCCCGACCAGATGCCCCGTGGTCCTTGTTGGTGGGGGAGGGGGTTTATGCTCAGAACTATTCGGGCGAACTGAAGTGGTTGCCGGCCGTGGTGCTTGAACTAATGGGGCCCTGTTCCTACAGGGTCCAACTCTGCGACGGACGAGTTTGGCAGCGCCATGTAAATCAGCTGCCCCACCGCACGACCGCCCAGCCGCCCGGCCAACCACCCATTTGCCACTCCAGCCGCAACGCCCAACACCGGTCTTCAGCCACAAACAGCTCGCCCCAACCTTCCCGATGGCTCGCCACCTGCTACCACCGCGGCCTCACACTTGCCTTTAAATCTCGGCACAAGGCGAGGGGCTGGGCCTCCAGATCAGCGGCGTCACTCCGACGAACCTCCTCCTCCGACGCCTTCAGTGGACACACCCAGACTGAGGCGTTCCCAGCGCATGCGTAGTTGACTGAAGTACTTGAACGACTACGCATGCGCTATCTGGGGGAAGGGGTGTTGCGTCCTTCCGACACAGCTGGCAGCCAAGCCATGCCTTGTAAGACACTTATTGGTCCTGGCGCGGCTGCCGGCCGGCGGGAGAATTGTGACTACCCCATTGGTCACCCACCTGACAGCTATCAGTATAAATAGCTGTCAGGCGGCACTGTCCAGCCCGTGTGTTCTGAAAATTACTGTTAGTTGGTTCACAATAAAGATTCTGTTAAACATTACCTCAGCGCCTCGTACTTAAAAGAAGGCACCCATGTAAGAGCTTAAACAAAATATTCTAAAATTCCACTTTTGGAAAAGAAATGGTGAAGATCATGGTGGAATGAAGAGTGAGCAAGTAGATTGGCTTTTTGTAATTTTGGACAAGGGAGAGGACTGGATATCATCCATAATTGCTCCAGACAATTGCTCCTCATCAGTAGACTGCAGTCTCTAGTAGGGTTAGGGCTCTGGGAGATGAGGGAATACCCAACTTGCTGAAACGATATCCAGCACCTTCAAAAGGACACTGGGTTCACATACTTCTTTTTCTAAATATTTTTGGATATTGCTTGTTAACTGCTTTTCAGCTTTTAGGCATTTTTGGATTGACAAATCTGGAAACACAAGGTGAATTTCCTTCAATCTTCAGTGAAAGAAGTTTTAAATACAAGTTTAAGAGGGTTTTTAAAGGGTTTTAGTTTGGAATAAACAGCAAAAGGATACCGGTAATTAGAAGTTTGATTTTGGATGGACTAAAGGTCCAGATGGTTTTGCCAAACACTCAAAATACCATCATGTGACTGTGAGAATGGTGCGATACTTGTAACTTTGAGGATGAGTCCTAACTTTTTTGAAGGCCATTGTAATTTTGAACAGTTGTTAAATGACCAATCAAGGTCTACCTGTAAAGAGAAGTAGAAAGAACTAAATTAAATTTAAAAAGAAACCTATTAATATAGAATGAAGCAGAATATTTTAACATTGGACTTTTGGAAGGATATTTTTGAAAGGAGAATCCAGAAGTTAATTTTAAGAGTCTCTACTTTTATAGACTATGTTTAAAAGATGTTATGGACAAAACTGAATCTGATCTGAAAGTGGATTTAAAAATAGCAGGCTACATGAGTAATATGGAAAAAATGCTACACTTCATATATAATCTATATATTGGCTAAGGCCCTAACCAGCTTAATAATTAAAAAGGGGTATACAAATAACAAATGAAGACAGTGACCTGAATAATTTTCCTATATTGGATTTACAAAAGAGGCTCTAAGAATTGGGATCTTAAGACATGTATGGCCTTAAAAGTAAATCCTAGTATCTTTCATTGGATTCCAAGCTAAACAGAGAACCAGTACAGTTCTTAAAATTGATATGATAGGAAAAAAACTGGCTGTACTAGTTACAATTTTGGTAGCCATAGTCTGCATTGAGATTTTCTTAAGCGCTTTTCAATCTAGATGACTTTAGGATATGTGGACTTCAATTCCTAGAATTTCCCAGCCAATTCATCAAACACAATACATCTTAAAGTTGCCAAGATTGAGAAACACTGCTGTAAACAATGGTGAGGGGGCTCAAAAACATAACTTTGTAAAGAATATGATTAAACTATTTACTACCAAAGAAATTAGCAGTACCTCCTGCGATCATGTGCTACTTTAGAGTCTAATGATAAGAGTCATTGGGGGTCAGACAGCATATGGATTTAATAAATAAATAAATGAACGAAGCGTCAACTAAAACTTTACCCAGTCTATTCTAAATTCTAGCTCTGACTCATCCTTTGCATAGGATCACCTACCTCAGTTGACACAGAAATAGATCTGAGGGTGGTTATTATATGAGCGATGCTTATTTTAAAACCTGGTATGACTCCTTTTAGTAGGAGTTTATCCAGTATGGGAGAATTATTGCAAAAGTTATATTAAGCAAATCTTGCAATATTATTTTCTTGGAATGATTATAGATAGAACTAAAACACCATACCATCTATCGTAACAAAACCCATTCTACAGAATGGGCCAGACAAGATGCCATGTTTGATAGTATCCAATTCCACTGAAAGATCAAGAAAAACTCAAATTTCCCCTTTTTTGAGTATCACCCATCAGGGAATTAAGAATTGACAAGATCCAAGCAGAGGTTGAATCCAGATTGAAATAAATCCAAAAAATGTATTTGATACCTAAAACATGGAGTCTATTACCCTCCTTTCTAATGTCTTGAGAAAAGGAGAATATTTGCCAATAGTTGATGAGCACTATTACAGGATGGCATTTATTTGACCAGTCTTCAAAAATCAACAGAAATCTATTGTGTAATCCATGTCTGTATTACATTTAGTTGTTGGTGTTGCCATTGCTATTTCGGTTAAGTTTTTGTGGTTGTTGTTGCATCAAAAATTTCTTGCTGCTAACTATGATTTCATTCAACTCCCAAAGTTGGGGTGTTCAGCCAGTCTCTCTCCCTTGATAAGCTGTGCTCTTCTTCATTCAAAGATGATTTTAAAGATGGAATGTTCCACTTCTGTAGCATTTCTTCCTGCTTGGCAAACGTTCTCCAGGCACGTTTCCAACAGCTTCATATAAAATGTTCAGTCATGCAGTGATCCTTTGCCAAGATGGCTTGCCTTGCATTGCTAGAAGATCAGAGGCCTCCTCAGATCTGCTGCCAATTTTACAAATTCTCATCTCCCTTTTTATCCTCCCTCCTGGACTGCATCCTGTTCACTTTCACTTTGCTGATTCTGAGCCTGAAAATAAAACCTTTAGTCAGAGTTAGTCCATTAAACCAATAGGACAATGAAGTCAGATTGGCAGCTATCATATCCCTCATTGCACTACTTTAATCAAGGAATAGTAGTAGGAATTAACTCAAATAGTGGAGTCCTTGATGCTCTCTGAGTGTCAGCCTCTGCTTTGCTGCTGCTTCGGCTGCCATTGAAACGGGGAGGGGGGGAATGGTATTTGGGAGGGGTTTACTAATTGTGCTGGAGGAAGATTCTGGAGTTCTGCTGCCTGTCGGACTGCGCATGCGGAGGAGGTTCCCGCCAAGGCCAACGGCACTGACATTCCATCTTGGTGATGCCTTTCGAAGTTATCTCACACCTGACACTTGGGAGAATTATGATTGGACTGCAACTGGGATGCCAAGGGGTGGGGAATGGGTTATTTTATATATCACTCGCTTTCGCGCCTAAATAATCAGTCTTTGCTTTGCTACGCTTCTGATCATTTATAATTAGTAAAAGTACACTTGATTTCTATCAATGGAGTCTCGTGGTTTTCTTTCCTAATTACTCAATGAAGGAGTGCTGACAGTAAGCGAAGACTCACTCACACCCCACCAGGAGGTCTCAACCTACCGTGGGGGGTGTACTCAAAAGAAGGAACGGAGAAAAAAATGTCATTGCAAGCAAGCGATGATGAGGAGACTGGAAAAGAAACTGCAGAACCATCTTTACCTGAAAAGCTAGCTGGGCTGAGGATAGAAGAAACTGCAGTTCGGCCCCGATGGACTTTGGGAGTGGGGCAAAAGGAGGATAGTGAGAATTTGGATGCTGGAGTTACCAGGAGAAAACAAAAGAAAAAACCAGCCAACTGGGAAGAAGCCATGACCGAGCGGAGGTCCCGAGAAAGAGAGCAAACGGAACAAAGGTACTCTATGCATAAATTTAGGGAGGGTGAAGAGGCCGAGGGGGGATGGGAGCAAACAAACCCAGAAACAGCCTCCCCCCCCCAGCCAGAGCTGCTGCCAGAGTAGGGGGGGGGGCAGAAGACACAGAATGGCAAAAGTCCCTCCCTTGCCAGTAAAATATAACGGAAATCCCAGGGACCTGGGTCTCTTTGTTATACAGATTTGGAATTATATGGAAATTTATGGGCCCGATTTAGAAACAGATGAGATGAAGGTGCAAATGGTTTTACTTTCTTTGGAAGAAAAAGCGGCCGATTGGATGGTCAGCTTACACCAATGTAACTCCCCCCTCCTGAGGAATTTTGATGTCTTTATGACTGCACTAAAGAGGAGATTTGATGATCCGCTGATTGAGAAACAGGGGAAGGTGAAATTTATGGCCCTCAAACAGGGAGATAGACTGGTGGCTGAATATATTCAGGAGTTTCAACAGCTTTCTTCTTATATGAGAGGTTGGTCTGAAGAGGCGCTGCTTGATCAGTTTGCATTGGGATTAAATGAGGACATTTACCAACAATGCGTTAACAGACACCTTCCCAAGCGAGTTACAGCTTGGTATGAAAATGCAGCAGACGTTGAGCTCGACTTGATTAGACTTCAACGTGTGAAAGAGGAGAAAGCAGAGAGATCACACACACCCCCAGCTCAAAGGGCCCCATTCCACATCAGGGGTGAAGGGAAGGGAAGCTCCACCAGCAAGGCCAAGCCTTTCACGTGCTTCCGTTGTGGAAAAGGGGGCCATCGCGCCATGGATTGCCGCGTTAAACTTCCTGCAACCGCCCCGCCCCCTGCCAAGAGGGAAGGGAAGACTAGCAAGGCCCCAGGGAGGAAGAAAGAGGCTGCTTTTGCTGCTGAAAACACCCCCCAGCGTTTCCGGCAGGAGGCAGAAGAAGAAGCGGACGTGACCACCAGCTCCTCTGATGACTCCAATGACGACGCCTCGCCTCGTTGGGTGAGTTCAAATAAAGGCCCCGTGTTGATCCCAATATAGTTAAGGGTGCCACCCGATGGGGAGACAGAACAGCTTCCCGCCCTCCTTGATTCGAGCTGTTCTAGATGTATGATTAATCCTGCAATGGTTGAAAAACTGGGCTTGAAATTGAGGACTTTGAAAACCCCTATTGTTTTTTGCCAAATCGATGAATCCATTGCAGGGGGTGGCCCAGCCCATTTCTACATGACTGCTGAGTTCGCCGCTGAGTTCGCCGCTCTGGCTTCGTACTGAAAGTACTGAAAGAAAATCCCGTGGAGAGGAGGAATTTGTGCTCTGGAGCTGAGCCGAGGGAGGCTGGGGGTGGTGTGAACTTCTTGCGGTCCTGGAGCTGGCAGTGGACCGGCAAATTTTTACTCCTCCGAGCTGCCAGCCCCGAAAGACGCCGGCACAGTTGATGCCGCTGATGCCGCCCAATGCCGCGGCCCAGCTGGTCTGAGAAGCCCGACCTCCCCCTTCGTGTTTGCTGCCTGACCGCCGCGACTACAACCTCCGCTGTGCCGCTGGCTTGCCGTCGCCGGCTTGAAAAACGCCGCGGCTTGTGAACGCCGCGGCTCAGCTCAGCTGTTTTGGGACTTCGTGGCCAAGCTGCCAGGGGAACTTTGATCTTCCCCCGACTATTGTTGGCTGCTGCGGCCCTCGTTGTCTGTTGGCTCGCTGGCTCGCTGGCTGTGGGAGCGCTGTGAGAACGCCGCGGCTTAGCGACTTAGCGGGTTGGAAGATTGTTCAAGAGACATCGGCATTGCTTGCCGCAGACACAATAAGAAGCCGCCGAAGCTGCTGGTTGCCGAAATCGCCCGTCTCTTTCCATCTGAGCCGCCTAACATCGCGGCTCGAACGAACGAGTGTAGCGGACGGTGGAGATTGGAACTGACTTAAACAACGAGAGAGCTGGTGAGAGGGGAGTTTGGGAAGCGTCAGGGACGCCGAGGGACGCTGCTTGTTGCTGGCCACCGACATTGCCGGCCGTGGTTGCCATCTAACGCCGCCTAACATCGCGGCTTGAACAGAAGGAACTGGTGGAGACCGTGGAGATTAAAGGAGAACTAAGGGAGAGTTGGTGAGGGGGAAATTGGCCCCTGGGACAGAGTTGAGGGAGTGCAGAGTGTCCTGTGATTCGGAGCTGGCAGCGGACCGGTAAACTTTAATTTTCCGAGCTGCCAGCCTCCATGGACGCCAACATTGTTGGCTAATGAAATTGACCATCTTGGACTTGTTTTTGACGCGCTGGGCCCTAAGAACGTTGGCCCCGATTATTGAATGGAGCGTCCCCCCCCTCCCCTTCTATCAGAGATAAGCTTCCCTCCCTCCCTCTTTGGACTCTTTGGACTCCTTTGATCCTGGAAATGACACCAAGAGAAGCTGTTGAAATGAACACACTTACCAGACTTCTTTCTACAATGGTTAACTCCCCGGTTCTCATCATTGCAGCTGACTCCTGAACTCACTTTACCCGCCAGCCCCTCCCCCCCCGGACTATACTGAACTTTTCAGAAGAGCCCCCCCTCAAGGTAGGCCCTCCCTTAGGAGAGGGCAGAAGACACCTTTGGACTACCATAAACTGAACATTGTGTCTGTGAGCCCGTGCAATTTTTAAATTTTATTTTAATATGGTATGTTGAGTGCATGGGACTGCTTGGGATGATATGAATGATCTCACTTTTATTACTATTATTGTTGTAATTTTGTGTTTTAATTATTTCGTGAGGATTGCTTGAGTGAGAGTTTGGGTATGACTGATTCGGAGGACCTGCCGGGGTATGCGGGGGTCATCGGGGTGGTTGGGGGGACCACAACCACGGGTGAGGGTCGGAGCATTGCGGTCATGACAGGGAGAGGCAGATATGGCGGGGACTTTAGGGCAGGCCATCATCGGGGAAGGAGGGCTCGCTGTGTCATAGAGATCCCTCCTTCCGGCCCTAGGAGTCCCACTCCAAGGTCAGATGGCGCGGGTGTTCAGGACCCTGGTCTCAGGCTGCTGTCGCTAAATGCCAGGTCTGTTGTTCATAAGGCCCCCCTCATCCGGGACTTGATAACTGATGAGGGCGCAGACCTGGCATGTATTACTGAAACATGGCTGGGCCCTGAGGGAGGAGTCCCCCTCGTTGAGATGTGCCCAGCCGGATTTCAGGTGCTACACCAGCCGAGAGCCCAGGGAAGGGGTGGCGGTGTGGCTATTGTAGTCCGGGAGTCTTTAGTACCTCGTAGGATCCCTGCTCCGGAGCTTGTCGGGTGTGAGTCCCTGCTAGTGAAGCTGGACCTCAAGGGTCAAGTGGGTTTGCTGCTTACGTACCTGCCTCCCAACTACGTTGCAGCAGCCCTCCCCTCGCTCCTCGAGTCAGTAGCCGAGCTAGCGGTTGAGTTCCCTAGACTTATAGTTCTGGGGGACTTTAACTTGCCTTCGCTCGGTGAACACTCTGATGGAGCGCAGGAGTTCATGGCTTCCATGACAGCCATGGGCTTGACTCAAGTAATTCGAGGCCCAACTCACTCAGCGGGTCACACGCTTGACCTCGTATTCCTCTCAGAGCAGTGGAGTTACGATCTTGGTCTGAGGGGTAATGAGATCATACCCCTGTCGTAGTCAGACCACTACCTACTGAGGCTAGACTTCCGGAGGCCAAACCCCCACCGTAGGGAGGAGGAACCGACCAGCTGGTTCCGCCCCAAGCGACTGATGGATCCTGTTAGGTTCCAGACGGAGCTTGGGGTTATTCCTGATACCCTCGCCCACAGTTCGGCGGAGACCCTCGTCGCTGCCTGGCACTCGGCAGCTTCGGAGTCTCTAGACCGGATTGCGCCGCTACGGCCCCTCCGGGTCAGCGGCCCCCGGAGGCCTCCTTGGTTCACTGAGGAGCTCCGGAAGGTAAAGCGCCGGAGGAGACGCCTAGAGCACTCGTGGAGGTCCGATAGGTCCGAGTCGAAACGGGCACTTTTAACAGCATGCACCAAGGAGTATATTCGGACCTTAAGAACAACAAAAAGAACATACATTGCCTCCTTGGTAGCGTCCGCCGAGTCCCGCCCAGCCGCCCTGTTTAGGATAACCCGCTCCCTCCTAAATAGGAGGGAGACGGGGGACTCCTTACAGGGTAAGGCTGAGGAGTATGTCCAGTTCTTGGCGGACAAAGTTGCCTGGTTTCGAGCGGACCTGGACTCCACCCCAGTAGATCCAGCCGAGACACAAGGAGAAAACTTGGCAAACCATCTCTGGGTTGAGTTTCAGGAAGTTGCCTCTGGGGATGTGGACAAGGCTATGCGAGCTGTGAGTGCCTCCACCTGCATACTGGACCCGTGTCCCTCCTGGCTGGTTGCCAACAGCAGTGAGGTGACACGAGGCTGGATCCAGGCGGTTGTTACCGCTTCTCTTTGGGAGGGGTACTTTCCCACCGCGCTCAAGACAGTGGTGGTAAGACCCCTCCTGAAGAAGCCGTCTCTGGATCCAGCTGTTCTTAATAACTATCGTCCAGTCTCCAACCTCCCCTTTGTAGGGAAGGTTGTTGAGAAGGTGGTGGCTCTCCAGCTTCAGCGTACCTTGGAGGAAGCTAACTATCTTGACCCCTTCCAGTCTGGCTTCAGACCCGGTTACAGCACAGAAACCGCTTTGGTCGCATTGACTGATGATCTCTGGAGAGCTAGGGATGGAGGCCATGCTTCCATCCTAGTTCTCCTGGACCTCTCAGCGGCTTTCGATACCATCGACCATGGTATCCTTCTGCGACGACTGCGGGAGATAGGGGTGGGCGGCACTGTCTTGCAGTGGTTCTCCTCCTATCTCTCGGACAGGTCGCAGTCGGTGTTAGTGGGGGGGGCAGAGATCGTCCCTGAGGCCCCTAACCTATGGGGTGCCGCAGGGGTCGGTCCTATCCCCCCTACTATTTAACATTTACATGAAACCGCTGGGCGAGATCATCCGAAGGCACGGGATAAAATACCACCAATATGCGGACGATACACAGTTGTATCTGTCCGCCCCGTGCCAACTCAATGAAGCAGTGGACGTGATGAACCGGGGACTGGAAGCCGTTAAAGACTGGATGAGAGCAAACAAGCTGATACTCAACCCAGACAAGACCGAGTGGCTGTTGTGTTTCCCTCCCAAAAATTTGACCAACATACCATCACTCAGGCTGGGGGGACAAAATTTAAACCCCTCAGAAAGGGCCCGCAACTTGGGAGTCCTCCTGGATTCACAGCTAACTTTTGACCACCATCTTTCAGCTGTGACCAGGGAGGCATTTGCCCAGGTTCGCCTGGTGCGCCAGTTGCGGCCCTACCTGAATCGGGAGGCCCTCACAACAGTCACTCGAGCCCTTGTGATCTCTAGGCTGGAATACTGTAATGTGCTCTACATGGGGCTGCCCTTGAAGAGCATCCGAAGACTTCAGCTAGTCCAGAATGCGGCCGCGCGAGTGATCGTGGGCGCACCACGGTTCGCCCACATAACACCGATCCTCCGTGAGCTGCACTGGCTACCTGTTGATCTCCGGGTGCACTTCAAGGTCCTACTCACCACCTATAAAGCGCTCCATGGTAGTGGATCTGGCTATTTGAGAGACCGCCTTCTGCCAATTACCTCCCTGCGTCCCATCAGATCGCATAGAGTTGGCCTCCTCCGTATTCCATCCGCCAGTCAGTGCCGACTGGCGACTACTCGGAGGAGAGCCTTCTCTGTTGCGGCTCCGACACTATGGAACAATCTCCCCGTGGAGATTCGTACCCTCACCACTGTCCAGGCCTTCCACACAGCCCTCAAGAACTGGCTAACCCGTCAGGCCTGGGGATAATCTTATTTTCGCCCCTCCCGAATGCTGAGTGAATGTTGAGTTTTACTGTCTAATTTACTGTGCACATTTCTTTTTGGTATTGTCCTACACTCCCCTTCCTTTTTTGATTGTAAGCCGCCCTGAGTCCCCTCAGGGAAAAGGGCGGCCTATAAATAAATAAATCTATCAAATCTATCTATCTACACTGAACCTCTAGAGATGAAAATGGGCACCCATGTAGAATTGATCTCTTTTATTGTGGCTCCTGGAATGGACAGACCCCTTATTTTGGGACTCCCCTGGCTTCGTAAATGGAACCCTCGCATTAATTGGAGGGAGGGGTGGCTGCGTATTTGGACCAGTACAGCCCCAGACGGGGAGGCCGACGCCCCAGAGCCTGCTGGCTCCAGCCCCGCATTGGCCACCAGGGGCCAGGAGAAAATTGAGGGGGAAGAAAAGATTCCAAAAGAGTATTGGGACCTGAAGGGGTTTTTTAGTGAAAAATCTTCAGATAAACTTCCACCCCACAAACCTACTGATTGCTCCATCGATATTTTGCCTGGAGTAAAGCTTCCAAAGCTCCAAATATATTCAATGTCCCCTAGGGAAATGGAGGAAATGAGGAAATTCATTGATAAAAACTTGAAAAGGAATTTCATTGAGCCAGCACGGCCCAAGGTGGCAGCGCCTGTGTTGTTCAGAGAAAAGAAAGATGGCTCCCTGAGATTATGTGTTAATTTCAAAAATTTGAACTGCATCTCAGCTCAGAACCTATACCCATTACCACTGATGAAGGACATGCTGGCCCAACTGGGAAAGGGCCGTATTTTCACTAAATTGGACCTCAGAGAAGCATACTATAGGGTATAAAGGAGGGGGATGAGTGGAAGACGGCTTTCAACTGCCCCCTGGGTTGTTTCCATTTCCGGGTGATGCCCTTTGGCCTGCAGGGGGCGCCTGCAGTTTTCATGCAATTAATTAATGAAATTTTGCATGACCACCTTTACAAGGGCGTTATTGTATATTTAGATGATATCCTTATTTACACTCAAACATATGACGAACACGTCAAGTTGGTCCGCACTGTCCTGAAGAAGCTCCGAGCCGCTGAACTTTATGCCAAGTTATCCAAATGTGAATTTCACCAGGAGAAGATAGACTACCTTGGGTATCGTATCTCCCCCGCTGGTATTGAGATGGACCCCGCTAAGGTCAAGGCGGTCACTGAGTGGGAGGCGCCCCGTACACGTAGGCAATTACAGAAATTTTTGGGTTTTGCCAATTTCTATCGTCAGTTCATCCCTTCTTTTGCCAAAATTGCGCTTCCCATCACTAATTTGTTGAAGTCCAAAGGTGGGCCTAAACCTAAGCCTAGCAAGCCACTGAATTGGACCATGGAGTGTCAAGCTGCTTTTGAGAAGTTGAAACGACTCTTTGCCGCGAAACCAGTTCTGAAGCATCCGGAGATGGACAAGCCTTTTGTTGTTCAAGCTGATGCCAGCGACGTGGCAGCAGGGGCCGTCTTGCTTCAGACTAACGACCAAGGTAATTTACAACTGTGTGCATACACCTCCCGTAAACTCACAGACACGGAAAGACGTTGGGCAATCTGGGAGAAGGAAGCATTTTCTGTACGTTGGGCTTTGGCCACGTGGCGCCACTTTCTGGAGGGTGCTAAGCACCCGTTTGAGGTGTGGACTGACCATAAGAACTTGGAAGCTTTGAGGACTCCCAGGTGCCTCTCCCCTAAGCAAATGCGCTGGGCTCAGCATTTCAATCGGTTCAATTTCACACTCAAGTACATCCCAGGAGGGAAAATTTTTATGGCTGATGCTTTGTCCAGACTTCCTCAATACAACTGCTCTAAGCTCAGTGTTATCCAGCCCGTGGTTCCCACGTCCAGCCTCGCTGCTCCTGTTGTTACTAGGCAGCAGTCACGCTCAAAGGTGGAAGTGTCTCAAGATTTTCTCTCCGATCTCAAAAAGGCCCTTCCCCAGGATGATTGGTTCCAGCAGCATCAAGGTGAATGCACAATGAGAGACGATTTGCCATGGATTGGAGTGAAACTTTACGTCCCTGCCTCTCTTCGTCTCGTTGTCCTCCAACGGGCTCATGATTCCAAGTTAGTGGGGCACTTTGGATTAGTAAAGACGCTGCATTTGGTGAAACGGCAGTTTTGGTGGCCCTCTTTGAAGAAGGACATTGAACTTTATGTTGCCAGCTGTCCGGTCTGTGCAGCCGCTAAACGCCCGCCAGGGAAACCGCAGGGTTTACTCCAGACTGTAGCCCGCCCTGTTTCCCCCTGGAAGTAGATTTCTATGGACTTTATTGTTGAACTTCCTGAGAGCCAGGGGCACACTGTTATATGGGTGGTTACTGACTTATTTTCCAAGCAAGTTCATTTTATTCTGTGCCATAAGATTCCTTCTGCAAAGACACTTGCTAAACTCTTCATTTCTCACGTTTACTGTTTGCATGGCGTGCCTGATCGCATCATTTCTGATAGAGGTATGCAATTCACTTCTGTTTTTTGGAAGGAATTTCTTAAGCGCATTGGCTCCGCCCAGGGTTTAAGCTCCGCCCACCACCCTCAGACTAATGGGGCTTGCGAGAGGACTAATTCTGTTCTAGAACAATATTTACGTTGTTTCATCAATTACCAGCAGGATGATTGGGTGGACTTGTTGCCGCACGCGGAAGTGGCTTATAATAATTCCGTACATAGCAGCACTGGATTCACTCCTTTTCGAGTTGTATCTGGCCAGGACTTTGTTCCTATTCCCGAGGTTCCTCTTGAGCAGCCACAGATTTTGTCCGTCTCCGAATGGAGTGAGCGGTTGAGGCATATTTGGCCTTTGGCACTTAGTACTTTGGATGCTGCGCATCGCGCGCATAAGAAACAGGCTGATAAGAAACGTGCACAACCTTATCAGTACAAGGTGGGTGACCAAGTTTATTTATCCACGAAGTTCCTTCAAACTACGCAAATGTCTAAGAAGTCGGGGCCTAAGTACGTGGGCCCGTTTCCCATAATCAAGGTCATCAATCCTGTTTCGGTTCGCTTGCAGCTACCCAAGCACCTCAGCTGTGTTTATCTGGTTTTCCACATTAATCTCATTAAACCTGTTCGTTTCTCGTCTTTACGTCCACCTGTGGACCCACCGCCTGGCCCCCTATTGATTGATGGTGAACAGCATTTTGAGGTCCAGGAAATATTGGACTCTCGGCGGCGGCGGAATCGGATTCAGTACCTAGTGGCTTGGAAGCATTTTCCTCCATCTCATGCCGAGTGGATGGACAAGTCCCACGTCCGTGCTCCCCAGCTGCTCCGCCAGTTTTATTCTACTTATCCTGACAAACCCTGATTGACTCTCCTTCCTGACTTTCTCTTCCCCTCCTTTTCTTTTTCTGTTTTTGTTGTTCGTCTGTTTGTTTGTGTTTTGTCGTTTTCCAGGCCTAACCGCCTTTTTCCGGAGGATGGCCGGATGTCAGCCTCTGCTTTGCTGCTGCTTTGGCTGCCATTGAAACGGGGAGGGGGGGAATGGTATTTGGGAGGGGTTTACTAATTGTGCTGGAGGAAGATTCTGTAGTTCTGCTGCCTGTCGGACTGCGCATGCGGAGGAGGTTCCCGCCAAGGCCAACGGCACCGACATTCCATCTTGGTGATGCCTTTCAAGTTATCTCACACCTGACACTTGGGAGAATTATGATTGGACTGCAACTGGGATGCCAAGGGGTGGGGAATGGGTTATTTTATATATCACTCGCTTTCGCGCCTAAATAATCAGTCTTCGCTTTGCTACGCTTCTGATCATTTATAATTAGTAAAAGTACACTTGATTTCTATCAATGGAGTCTCGTGGTTTTCTTTCCTAATTACTCAATGAAGGAGTGCTGACACTGAGCTTGGTTGTTTGCACCAAGAAGAAGATGCATTAGGTACCACCAAGGACTCCACAGTTCAATGCTGTATTCTCTTTTTGTGATCTCAAATAGTGATATAGAGGTTTATAACAGCTATATTCAGAGGACACTAGTTACACTACATCAGTTCGTTCTCCTATTTAAGTGAATAGTCCAAGATAATCACGAGGCAGCCATATTTTATTTATTTGTTATTCATTTGTTAAAATTACTTGCCATCTGTCTCGCTGTGGGGCTACTCTAGGTGGCTTACAATAACATAAAAAGGTGTAAACAGAAATAAACTAACAGAACAATAAAATAGGCAATGAAAAAGAACCCAATGGAAATAAATTGATACGATAACCAAAAAGATAGATAGTTGGAAAGCAGAGCACAAGCTGGGGTGGGGGAAGGTGGCATCTGCCATCACTCCAGCAACCACTGCCATTGTAGAATTCCCCCATTTGGTCCCTAGGCCAACTAGCATTTTGAGGTGTCCCCATAGCCTCCAAAGTTGACTTAGTTCATCTTTCCCAGATTATTCATCCCTACCTTTTAGAGATCAGAAGAAAGACCTCATGGATGAAGTCAAGGCAAAACTTCCTTACCTCAATTGATCTGGTCCTTTGGGCCCAAGTTGTATGAATGTTAAAATGGCAACAAATGTGTATTTCTGTATTATTGTGTTAGTTTTCTAAAATGTATGGGGTTTTTTTTTGTTTCATTATAATGTTCCCTGAGATCTTTAGAATAGTGGGTAGGTTATATATTAATTAGAGGTGGTATTCAGGAGGTTCTGACCAGTACTGGAGAACCGGTAGCGGAAATTTTGAGTAGTTCATAGAACCGGTAAAAACTGCCTCTGTCTGGCCCCGCCCCCATCTATTCTCTGCCTCCCGAGTCCTGGCTGATTGGGAGGGAAGGGAAATTTTGCAGTAACCTTCGCTTGGAGTGGGGTGGGAATGGAGATTTTACATTTTATCCTTCCCCTGCCACGCCCACTAAACCACTCCCACCAAGCCATGCCATGCCCACTAAGCCATCCCACAGAACCGGTAGCAAAAAAAATTGAATCCCATCACTGATATTAATCCTCACAATGGAAGAATGATGGACAGAAAAACTGATGGAGCTTGCAGAGATGACCAAATTAGCTTCTGTAATGAAAGAAAACAATAGTTTTGTTTCTATTTGGAAACTGCTTCTAGACTTTGTACTTAAGAAACCAAAAAAGTTTGGGATCTGCTAGTAAGATAAGTCTGTTATTATAGAAATAGCTAGTGTGTGCAATATGTAGAAGTACTGTAAAATGTGAGGCTGTGCCATGCTATTTTCATCCTACTCTGCTGAAAAGCATTGTAATTAATGCTTTTTTCTTCTTTTCCCCTTTCCTTCTTCCCTACTATTTTTACTTTCATTTGTATTTTATATTATAAAATTTAATGAAAATTTATTTTAAAAAAGAATAGTGGTTAGGCTAACTATTTTAAACCCAACAAAATATTCTGGTGCTCTTCCCAGCGTAAGTATGGGCCATTAAATCCAAACAATGGCTGGAGGTAAGTGTGTATACTAGTACAACAGCATTATTGAAGCCATCATCCAGCCGTTGAATTAGGACAACCAGGGAGCCAGAGAAACCAGGATTGAAAGCCTCCTGTGGCTTCTCCCAGAGTCTCTCATCATAAATTTGCTACTCGCCATCGCTCAGCTGAACAAAACTCATTTCCCTCCCGTTCTCTTACTCTTGGGATGTGTTAGCAGATGCTGTGCTGCTTTTAAAAGCAGTGAAACAGTGGCAGCAAAAGCAGACCTCCTTGTAGTTGTAAAATTTGGATGGAACCACCCAAGCAGCTACGGCATCGCCACTCGCTCTGTCTTCTTAGATAATTTATTATGAAAGTGGGAACATAAACCAAGCATGAAAGAATACAGACTGGGCACCCGCTGAGGTTCGTCCATGATCCATTGTGTTCTATTATCAAACAGTTTCCCAGCTTTCCACAAAAGAAAGAGGGGAAGCATTGAGCTGCTTTCATTTGACTCTTTGGTATATGGAGAGCTGGCATTGCAGGCCATTAAGAAGTATCCCTTTCTGAAATTCTCTTCGGCTGTTGTTGTTTTTTTCCAGCGCTCCAACCCATGTAATGTTTTCCAAAATGCCCATTAGCAAGTGGCTTTCTTCGCTAACAGCTTCCCGTACAAGTAGCTGTAAAGTTCAATTTGGTGAAGTTGCAAAAGCATCGGCAATAAGGAGCATATTATAAGGAGCTTGTATGTCGAAAGCATTAACTTTAGACTTTGAACATTTAAAATATGCATCAGTGATCCCATTTAAAATGGAACAATTGAAGGCGTGCAGGTTGGAGATATTAAGGCATAGATAGGCTTCTCACACTTTATGCAGGAGTTATTTTCCCCTAAACCTCACATAAAGCCAACTCCCATAAAGTGATAGACACATGGAAAACCATTGGAAAAAAGGAGGGTTGGGAGGAGTAACTCAAATGTTTCGACAAAAGTACTCATACATTTTTTAAGAGCTTTATTCTTAAATACTATCTCCCTTGAACATATATTCTTCCTTGTGTCATGTTCCACATAGAATGAAGGCATTTTCTCAACCTTTTCTACAGATGGATTTCTAATGCACAGTTATGTCAGACAGAGATAGACATTATTAGCATCTTTAAGAAATGGATTCAAATACAGTACTATATTGATACAAATGATTTTAAAGATTAATATTCTATTGAAGCCAGATTTTTTTTTAAAAAAATTGATGAATAAACTAGAAAAATAGTCATGGAAGATTATTTCAATATATGATTACAGTGACATAATTATTACATGGATTACACTATGAAAGAATTTGTTTATTTATATTTATGTGTATCATTACTTTTACAAGGTGGCAAATATGATTAATATTTCTTCTTTCCCACAACAACAACCCTGTGAGGAGTGAGAGGGGCTGGCCCAAAGTCACCCAACTGGCTTTCATACCCAAGGCAGGAGACATTTTGCATAAAAAAGAAAAAAATGAAATTATGATTTAGGGCCTTGATCAAACAGAATTAGGTTATAGAAAGAATACAACCGTGATTTAAAGAGAGCTTAAAATATTATTGTATTTATAATGGCTGTGAAGAATATTGGAAGCCTCTTCTTGCTTTCTTCCTGATTTTCTTTTTTCTGTTTTTCTTTTTTATTTGTGCTTTTAGCTTTCTCTTTGATTTCTTTATTTTTCTTTTCTTTTTTTTTACTACCCTTTTTTCACAAAAATAAAACCTCCTCAGATAATAAGCTTAATCGGGCTTTTGAGCGCATGCACTAAAATAAGCCCCCCCAAAAAATAAGCCCTTCCCAAATATATTGCAATACAGCAGCAGCCATGAGGTGACCACACTCACCACCTCCTACACCTCAAAAATAATAAGACCTCCCTGAAAATAAGGCCAGGTGCTTATTGGGGGGGGGGGTCAAAAGAAAATAAAAACCTGTCTTATTTTCAGGGAAACATAGTATATATTAGTTTGTATTAGTTTTTATCTTTCTTTTAAAAAGTTTTTAATAAAAATAATATATTTCAAAAACAACTTATTTTAGCATTCTTCATTATGTTGGGTACAGCAAATTTCTCGGTGTTCAACCTATGGTTGAGGATGGCTCTGCTGGTATAATAGACATGTCCAGAGAGCAGCACCTTCCACTGTTGCCAAGACTTCCTACCAACTAGAAGTCAATGGCTGGTGACCACGCGGGCATCCAAAACTGAGATGGCAAGACACCATCAACAAATATATGCAAGCTGTGGGCCTGTGCCCTGGAGACGCAACTGACTATGGCATTCAGTGATCAAAAAAATGGACCCTGCACCTGTGGAAATATGCTAGGAAGAAGAACGTATGGTTGAAGATCCATCATCAGCTTTGACATGACATAATATATCAATCTAGTCCTAGCAGAGTTCCTTTCCTTTCTATGAAGAGGGAAGTTAGACAAAAGGTTGATTATGGCTTTAACCATATCTAACTGCAGCTATTTGTAGGTATGAAAGTAGGTAAGAGACAAGATGCACAGCACAATGATAAATGTATGACTGAAGGTAGAAAGGGGTTTTGGTGGGAAAATGTCTTTGTATGTTTCTAGACCTTTGCCACGAATTGACTACCAACTTTTCCCAAAAATAAGACAAGGTTTTATTTTTTTTGATCGCTGAAATAAGCGTTTGGCCTTATTTTTGGGGAGGTCTTATTATTTTTGAGGTGCAGGAGGCGGCAAGTGTGGTCACCTCACGGCTGCTGCTGTGTTGCAATATTTTTGGGGAGGGCTTATTTTCCGGAGAGGGTTTATTTTAGCACATGCACTCAAAAACCTGATTGGGCTTATTATCCAGGAAGGTATTATTTTCGGGGAACAGGATATGTTGGCATAAATCATATGAAGATGATTCTTTTCCATATAAATCAAATTCTTGAACAAAAATGATAAATCACAAAGTAGAAATTCTGTAGGTAGGAAACTCGTTCACTTTTAAAAACGTCATATTTGAAGAACACCAGTCCAGAAAACTTTTTCTCCTACTATGCTGTATGATCAATCAATCTAAGGTCCTACACTGAAATTCAAGCAAGGTTTTTGATAATCACATGACTTATCATATTGACAATGTTCTTCTTTAAAAAGTGAAAGGGGGCATATACCTGTATTCTTGACACAAATGACACAAATCAGTGTGAACTACTTGGTTTGCAACATTTGTCGAATGATATAAAAAGCATACATAAACCAATTTTATCTTTTTAAAAAGTGTATTGTTATTTTTAATGCCTCATCTGGACTTTGTCAGATGCAATGGATATCTGGAATTTGGGGGAGTGTCAAATGAAAATTTCATCCATTGCATTCAAAATCTACCAAACTGTGGGTGGGTTTAACACAAATTAACACTGTCTGTTAATTTAAAATTTTCACAGCAATCCCACGTAAAAGGAAAAACCAAAAATTGGGTAGCAGATGCTAGGTTAGAATGATTTTCTTTTAGGAAAATAATATTAATTCTATCAAAAGATTGTTAGCACTGGTTGGGTAGAGTTGAGGCTTGATCCTGACAGAATCATAGTTGTGAAGTACCTTCTGACAATGAATGAGTTCAAATTCCCCTTCCAACACCCAAGGCACTGAAGGAACTTGCTGGTGGCTTGATGCAACCTTTAATCTGTTAACTTTGAGAAACTCTGGAGAATGCGTAAAATTCTGGAAGATTGGAAAAGAGCAAATGTAAATGTAAAGTAGCTAACTTTAAAAGTCTATACAACACCTTATGCCGCCAGATAAAGGCTGAATGCACCAATTATCACTGCCGTAAAGTGGAAAACCTCCTACACACAAAATCCATCCACGCCTTCTATAATTTTGTAAACACCAAACTTAAAGACTCAAAAACCATCCCACCCATAAAAGGACTTAATGGGATAGACTGTATCGATGAAGCCGTTAAGGCCAACCTTTTCAACATGTTCTTCAATTCCAGGGACGTGCAGTCACTAGAGGCAGGGGAGGCGGGGCCTCACCAGTCTCCTGAGGGAAAGGAAAGAATTTTAAATATTTTTTTAAATAATTAAAGCCAGGGTAGTTGCTACCAGATTCAAAGTAACAGTGGCTTGGTGTCTGCTCTCAGTGTTAACTATGGGAGGAGCCAGAAAACTCGGGGCCTCCTTTGCATAAGGAATTTTTCGCCTTTTAAAAGTTAAGAAAGAGTTAAAAAGCAAAAACTTTCATATGCAAAAGAGGCACTGATTCTCCCACCTCCTGATCGGGGAGCAGAGATTCATGCCTTATGAGCACGCTTACATTGAGCACGCTTACGTTGGGCGGACAAGAGGAGAGTTGAGAGAGTTTCCACAGCTGGAAAAGGTGGATCGGACGGAGGGAGGGGGGTTTTCAAATTTATTGTAATTTAATTTGTAATTTTTTTATTGTGAGGTGTGTGTGTGTGTTTTTTTCTTTCTTCACAGCGGTGGAGTCAGAGGAGGCGGGGGGCGAGGCGGCAGGGACATTCTCGCCGCTGTGTCCCAACAGGCCAGGTGTCTCGCGTTTATGTCTGCCATAAACGCGGGATGCCTGGCCTGTTGGACACAGTGGTGGCGGGGGGAGGAATGGGCTGGGTGCGCTGACTGGCTGGGGAGGGGGGAGCCCTTTAAAGCCCTGCTGCCGCGTCTTCCCAGCAAGACTTCCTTTCGGCTTGTGATTTCCCTTGCCTGCCTTAACCAAAGCTTGGCGCCCTGCCTCTGCTTTCACGCTCTCCCTCCCTCAGCTGTGCAGCAGCATTGGAGGCAGCTCTCAGCCTACGGCGGCAGAGTCACGCAGGCTGTGGAAGGAGGAGGAGGAGGAGGGAACCAAAGAGAGGCTTTTACCGGGCGTGCGCCCCACAGCCAGGACCGTCATTGCTCCTCAAGCCGCGTTTCTTCCTGCAAAGCCCTTCGGGCAACCCGAGAGCTCCGCCTGACGTCCGAAGGGCTTTGCAGGAAGAAACGCGGCTTGAGGCACAATGACGGTCCTGGCTGTGGGGTGCACGCCCGGTAAAAGCTTCTCTTTGGTTCCCTCCTCCTCCTCCTCCTTCCACAGCATGCACAACGCTGCCGCCGTAGGCCGAGAGCTGCCGCCGACGCTGCAGCACAGCTGAGGGAGGGAGAGCGCAAAAGCAGAGGCAGGGCGCCAAGCTTTGGTTAAGGCAGGCAAGGGAAACTGCGAGCTGAAAGGAAGTCTTGCTGGGAAGACGCGGCAGCAGGGCTTTAAAGGGCTCCCCCCTCCCCAGCCAGCCAGCGCACCCAGCCCATTCCTCCCCCTGCCAACACTGTGTCCAACAGGCCAAGTTGCTGGGAGGAGAAAGTTTGGGCTGCAGAGCAGAGTTTGAACTGCCGAGTGACGTGCGGTGAGCTTCATGGCCGGTGAGGGTCCCGCTCTATGGCGGACGCGGCACCATGGCTTCGGTGGGGCTTTCGCGCTTGCCTCACCGGCCATGAAGCTCACCGCACGTCACTGTTCAATTCAGTCTTTATAAACAGCAATGGTTCATGCCCCACATTTCCTAGTCGTACAACAACTAATTGCAATGATCTACTACATATTGACTTTACTGAAGATAATGTTGAAAAGGCACTATGTAACCTAAAACTATCCCTTTCTTTGGCCCCAATGGATTATGTGCCTACTTCTTAAAAAAGCTCTCCACTGCCATGGCAGAAACCCTAAGCATAATCTATGAGATATCATTCAGAACTAGCTCCCTACCCAACCTATGGTCCTTAGCAACGTTCATCCCTATCTTCAAAAAAGGAGACCCCAGCCTAGTTGAAAAGACCAATCTCACTGTGTTGTGTTATGTGCAAAGTCATGGAATCAATCATTAACCAATCCATTACCCTACACTTGGAGACAAACAATCTACTCTCTAAAAAATACAATTTGGTTTCACCTAACCTAATCTTATGAAACTTCTCCTCCGGTAATATTGTATTGCTAACTAGGGCATACAAAACTTTTGCCAGACCAATTTTCGAATACAGCTCATCTGTCTGGAATCCGCACTGTATATTGGACATTAATACAATTGAGCGAGTCCAGAAGTATTTCACGAGAAGCGTACTACACTCCTCTGCTCGCAACAAAATACCCTACACCACCAGGCTTGAAATTTTGGGCTTGGACAACCTAGAACTACAGCACCTATAGTCAGACTTAAGCATAGTACACAAAATTATCTGCTACAACATCTTATCTGTCAATGACTACTTCAGCTTCAACCACAATAATACAAGAGCACAAAACAAATACAAACTTGATGTAAACCGCTCCAAACTTGATTGCAGAAAATATGACTTCAGCAACAGAGTGGTCAATGCCTGGAATGCTCTACCTGACTCTGTTGTTACATCTTCAAATCCCCAAAACCTTAACCTTAAACTGTCTATTATTGACCTCATCCCATTCCTAAGAGGTCTGTAAGGGGCGTGTATAAGCGCACCATCATGCCTACCATCCCTGTCCTACTGCCCCCATTTCATTCAAAATCATGTTTATTCTTATACCTATTTTCTTGTGAACGATTGACAAATCAAATAAATTAAAATAAATTTTGACACACCTGGAGACTTATAGTGCAACCACTCTAATATCAGTACCTGAGAAAATGAAAAATTGTCCTATAGACATCTTCAAATTTTAGGTTGGCATGGTCAAAAACAAGTCTTATTGCATGTTTTATAGAAATGCACCAATAGAGTAGTGTAGCTTTCAAGTTCCAAAGAGAGAAAGTACATCACAGCGTGTGTGTAGCTCCTGTGGCAGATTGTTTTAACTTTAAATGTCTTTTCCTGGCAATACACTGCAGCTGATGTATCCTGGAAAAAGGCAAAGCTGTTTCAAAAAGCTGCTGAGAAGTTCTGTGTGAATGCCTTGCTATTACTAGAATAGCCGCCTCCAACTCTTAAGATTCTATGACAGGTTGATTTCTACTTTAATAAAAACAATCTTAGAATATGCACCTTGTTCCTTTGATTCTATGGATAAAAATGGTATTTTAAACAAACCATACAGTATGTGAGGTATGAACTCAGTCATAGTCTGAGCATACAGCAAATGTATGTTTCTTTGAAGAAAATTTAGATTACGGTAAGTGAAAGATGATCTTTTAGACAGGCTCTGCAATGAACAAGCAATGATATTAGCTGTCCAGCAAAAAGATATGTCACTTATTTATATTAGTAGTGGCTGATAAAAATGACAACTACACCAAGGTGATATTACTCTTGCAGTTTCTCACAACTGTCATAGTTCATTGTGGACTTGATCTCCCACTATCCTAGTCCAGCATGTATAAGTATAACCTTTATTGTCATTGTACTTAAATACAACGAATGTGGATGTGAAGAATCAAATAGTTTTGTCAGAATTTTTTAAAGTTTTATTAGTTAAAATAGCGGAATAAAAAAAATCTAGATTAAATAGTGATTATATAGGAAAGGGGGGAAACCAAACAGAACATAATCTGTTAGAGACTTCCTTCTGAGCCTTTTCATCCATCTCTATGCCCTCTCTTATCTGACTGTTCCCTAGGCAGCATTTCTTCACCCTGTTTCTCCAGATCTTTCTCACATATCATTTCATCTATTTTTACTTTCCAGAAAACTAGGAAAGGTCTATTCTGATACTAGTAAAGGAGAATATTTGGAGCTCAGGGTTGAAATGAGGAGTCCTTGGTGCTCTCTGAGTTTGGTTGATGTTTTGCAGACATTTCATTACCCAAACTAGATAACATCATTGGTGTTATGGCATCATCTACAAATGTGGTATTCAGCCAGTTATGGCAGGTTCTGGAGAACTGGTAGCGGAAATTTTGAGTAGTTCGGAGAACTGGCAAATAGGCTGGCCCCATCCCCGCTGTCTCTCAGTCTCCCAGCTGATTTTCTTTTGTTGCCTTGAACAGGAGAACGGAGCTGGAAAACAGGTTAGTGGGATGGGGAGGGAATGTGGATTTTGCAATATCCTTCCCCTGCCATGCCCACCAAGCCATGCCACGCCCACCAAGCCACGCCCACAGAACCGGTAGTAAAAAAATTGAATCCCACCACTGATCATCTAGTATCATTGATGATGTTACCTAGTTTGAGTAATGAAACAAAACAACCGGATCTCTTCTAAGCCTCTTCCCACTTCCCTTTTCCTTCTGTGGGCTGAGATAACTTTTGCGTGATGGCTGTTTAGGCAACACCTCTTCTTCCTGTCTCCCAAAATCATTCCCACATTCTTACATTAGGATATGTAGAAGACATATGTTGTCGAGATATATTTGTGCTGTGGTTAGATGCAAGCGGGGGAAATCCTGCATTTATCCCCAAATACCTTCAGTGATGACACTTTCTTAACAAATGGTTATTGGCTGCAGAAGAAGTGTTGTGAGAGGCCGTATTGTTATATTTTTAGCATAGAAAATGGCCCATTTCCACTTGCCATTCTTTATAAAGTCAGCATGGGTTTTCATATATTGTGGAGATCATTAAAGCTACTCATTACATTTTATTCCTAGCTCAAGGCTTTGTTGCTCCATCCTACCACCACAAATCACAGTGGGTTTTGGGGTTGTTGTATTTTGTACTTGAGATAAATCCATCAAACTGTTTATCAAAGCTTTGAGCGTAAAACTCAGGAACTTTCTCTGCATCCAGCTGTAAAAAAAAAATTTTCTGCCTATCTACTCCCCTCTTTATCCACATCAGTATTTGGTGCTACATATTCATCAGGTTAGGAGACTTCTTTGGTTCTAAAACCCTGTTGGATTTAGATCACAAATCATTTTATAATGCAGCAGAATTATTAAATTTAAACATGCATAAGCCTTTTTTTTCCCCTTTGCTGAAATAATTGGAAACTCTCTTGGACCATCCGAAGACATTGGTCCAGGAGGATTCGTGTTCAACTTCAAATCCCCCAGGCAGGAAAGCTCATGCTTTTTTTTAACAGCGAGTTCATTTTTGGACCAGGCTTTGAAGTAGGAACAATTATAACATATACTCTATGAACGTGCAAAGGGATATCAATTGTAACAGCTAGGGAAGCTCTCCAATGCTCAAGAGAGTCAGGGGGGAAAATATAGTGAAAGAGAATTAAGGCCAGGGTTTCAATTCTGGCAAAAGAATTAATATTTTGTTTCTGAAGTCAGACATCGATATCTAGTTCTTTAAAATGATCTATGAATCGTGGCTTTAAAATGGACAGTGGTACCATGGTTGTTTATTGTCCTTTCCTGGGAATTTATTGCAAACCATTTAAAAGCTTTCAATGAAGCAGGTCATAAAATGTTGGCCAGTATAGAGACTTACCAAGACTGCTGATGGTTCACATCTCTTAATTGAATTTTGGAGGAAATCCAAATAACCTGAGATCTGTTTGTGCACATATATAGTTCCATATGCACAGCTGGCACGTACTGGCATCCCATCCTTTGCACCATACTCATTGGAAAGCAATTACCAGCTGCCCATCCAGAAGATGCCAATGCCTAGCATGAAGGGCCATATGCTAAGCCTATTTTTCCCACAATCCCCTGGGACTCCTTTCTCTTCTGCCAGTGTACCTGCTGCCAAAAATGCAGTGCAAGGATACAGCCTTCCCTGCTATGGTGAAAGATCTTGTATTCCATTTGAACTACTGTATAGTTCTTAATTCTAAATGTGCATCCATACACAGCAGGGGTGAAATCTACTTACCTTCGCTATCGGCTCGCAAATGTGAGCACGTGCAAAAGTGAGAACCTTCCGCGCATGCACAGAGCCTCAAAAACAGACATGATGACATCTGGGTGGATGGGCGGAGGCTGCTACTGAGCATGCCTGCAAAGGTACTGTAAATAGAACTGCGAGGGAGGGGAATCACTGTGCTACGCAATTTAGATTAATATAAATCGCATATCACAGCTGATCGTCAGAAATATTGGTTTGCCCAAACCCATAGCATTTTTTTTTAGTCCTGGTTCAGGCAAACCAGTAGCATTTTTTAGTACCGGTTTGGGTGATCCAGTCCAAACCGGTAGCATTTCACGCGTGATACACAGGACTTGCAGCAGTTCAGAGGTGGGTTGCTCCCAGTTCGACCCGGATTGGGCGAACCGGTAGTGGAGGCGGTGGGAGGCTCTGCCACCCCCCACCCCCCAAGCTGGATGCTTATGCACATGCGCCAGGATTTGCAACCCACCTCTGCAGCAGTTCATTTAGTGACCGTTCAAAGTTACAATGGCACTAAAAAAATCTCAACTTATGACTGTTTTTCAGTTACAACCTTTGCAGCATCCCCATGATCACTGGATCAAAACTCAGATGCTTGGCAATGGGTACATATTTATGACCTTTGCTGTGATCCAGGGTCCCGTGATCACCTTTTGAGACCTTCTGACAAGCAAAGTCAATGGAGGAATCTGGATTCACTTAACAATTGGCTTTCTCATTGTTCATTTAACAATTGTGACTAACCTAAGAACTGCAGTGATTCACTTAACAATTGTGGCAAGAAAAGTTGAAAAATGGGACAAAACACACTTAACCAATGTCTCACTTAACAACAGAAATTTTGGGCTGAATTATGGCTGTACATAAAGGACTACCTCTATTTAAATGAACAGGGGTATCAAGCCTTCAGCATCCAAGAAAGAAATCACTTAACTCCATTTTGCAGAATTAAGAGTACTTTTACTGGTTATGAGTAGATAGCAGCTAAGCAAAGCAAGATCTGAGGCAAAAGCGTGCATAATCATAGATATCAATATGTGACCCAGCTCCCAACCCCTGGTAACCCCATCCCATAGTCCAATCCACACAGGTGGATGTGGGAGACATCTTCAAAAAGCATCATCAGGTTGGTATGCCGGACAGTTGGCCTTGGCGGGCAAATTCACTATCTGCAGCATACGCAGTAGATGGTGAGAACAAAACTCCCTTTTTACAATCCCTCCTGTACTTAAGACTTCCCCTCCCAAATACCATGCCTCCCCGTCCCCGTTTCAATGACAGCCGAAAGCAAGTAGCGAAGCAAATATTGTGTAAGCCCTTACCCTCTTTGTTCTTCTTTCCCTTACTGGTAAAATAGTAAGAGACTAGTCTTTGTGTGCAGAAGAATCTAGGAATGCAAAAAACTTTAGAAAGTTTCCTGTTTCTTTTCACAGCAGAGTAATCACAACAGCTGAGAAAGTCACGCTGTGCCTCTTCCTTCTGATCTGGTTTACGTTTTCTCCTCATATTCATTTAAACGAAATTGCTTGGCTCGCTCGTCGGTACTTCTGCTCTGTAGACTCTTACAGTGTTTACACTGAACCATGAAGACACATGCTGCTTGCAGATGATGAAACACCAGTGCCAATAAATTAGAGAAGTAAAGAATTACTTTGGGTGATAAATAGTGTTATTGGGACTGTCTGAACTTTGGCTCAAGTCTGAGTTTTGATTCCTTCAGAATTCCTCAAAGTTCCGTGTGCATTAATGAGGTTTCAGTCGGGTGAGGCATCCCAGGTGTTAGCTATCTTGGCATGAGATGGGAAAATAACCCAAGTATCTCTGAATTGGGTAAGAGATGTGTATTTGAAGGGCAACAAACCAGGGGTGGGATTCAGCTGGTTCAGGCGAACCAGTAGTTCCGGTAAGCAGTTGGCTCCACCCCTGCTCTTTCCTGTTCTATATTTCCCTGTTTTTTAGCTCAGCTTTAGAGGTAAAGGCAGGAGGCTCAGAGCAAATAATTCGGGTTCAACAACTCAAGCAATGCGGATTGCCGCACGTCAGCTGTTTTACTCACTGGCACTGACATAGAAGGTAAGCTTTTAAGCTTAAAATGGGTGGTTTTTAAACGCAGCGCTGCACGCACCAAGCACATGTTAGGTGTGCGCACATGCAAAGTTCACATGTGTGCACTTACCGAATCGGTTGTTAAACTGGTTGCATCCCACCACTGCAACAAACCAAGTTTTAAATAATTGTTGGGTAAGTATGTGTGTGTGTAACTTCCTACCACCACAACCCTGGATGTAATACAGAAGCCAGTTCCGTATTTGAACACTAAATTCTTTCAAAGACTCCCCTAAACAGAGTCTTTTTCAGTTTTAAACAATTTATTTGTATCAAGCCCACTGCTAAATCTTCGAGCAGAAAGAGGGATTTCCCCTCGTTCCCTGGGCCATCCTTTAAGAAAAAGAAAAAAAAATAACCCAGTTGTGAACTTCTTACAGTTTTTACTTTTATGATTAAGAAACAGGATACAGAGATAGGAATAGGCATAAGAAGAACTCTAAACCATGCTGAGTGTTGAATTCAATGCTCAGAGCTTCTTACACACAGAGTCAAGCACAAACAACTTAAGTTCAAGTAGTTGTTTTATTGCTCAATTCTACACCCTTTATCTTCTCTGACTGATGGTTTGCACCTGAATGAAACTAGATAAGGTTCAATGGCATTCAAGTGGGGTCAGACTTGTAGATTGTAGAATTGTAGATTGTAGAAGTTTATTTATATGCCGCCCTTTTCCCTGGGGGGACTCAGGGCGGCTCACAACCCAAGGGGGAGCGGGAGACAAACTTTTAACATATAAGACAATACATAATTAAAAACACAACATTCATACCATTCGGGCGGGTTACAGTCTTAGCCCCAGGCCTGACGGGATAGCCAGATTCTAAGGGCTGTGCGGAAGGTCTGGAGGGTGGTGAGGGTACGAATCTCCACGGGGAGATCGTTTCATAGGGTCGGAGCTGCCACCGAGAAGGCTCTCCTCTGCGTAGTTGCCAGTCGGCATTGACCGGCAGATGGAACTTGGAGGAGGCCTAATCGATGAGATCTAATAGGTCGCGTGGAGGTAATTGGCTTCACCCTCTTGTGCCCACGTAAGGATTCTAAACTAAGTCCTTGTTTGATTCCTCCCCCTGGCTTGGCCAATCTCTCTCTCTCTCTCTCTCCTACACACAGTATATTGAATAGTCTCCTAAAAGGTGCAGGACATTTTAAAAATCCAGTACATGTTGAAACTATCCCGCTCTCCCAACTCTTTTTTAAATGCACTGACAGTAATTGCACTTGTGCCACAAAACTGTTCTCTTCTGATTATCTTCTTGACTAGGCCTTCTTCCCACTTTTCCTCCAACCAGATCCATGGGCAGTTCCTTCACAAGTTGAATGTCCATCTCCTGTGACCTTCCACATTGCTTGAGTTGTTGAACCTGAATTGTTTGCTCTGAGCCTCCTGCCTTTACCTCTAAAGCAGGGGTGTCAAACTAGTGGCCCATGGCCTTGATGGGTCACAGGCCATGCTCACCCCAGCTCCGCAAAGGGAAAAATATTGTGATAATGCAATGTGATGCCATGAGTTTGACATCTGTGCTCTAAAGAGGTACCTTGTCCTCTTGATCACACATAGTCTTTTTGCCAGCCAAGGGAAGGGGCTGCTGCTTTCAAATAACTTTCCTTTCTTCTCCACTTTTCCTAGACTGCTGGGGGTCTATTAACCTAGAATCAACAGACCTGGGGAAAGCTTCCCCTCTCTTTCCAAAATCTCTATCCATATTTATCTACCATTTCCAAGAGTCCCGTTTCCTGTACCCAGCAGTTTAACTATTTAATTTAACAACGTTAACATTTCCTGTCTTTCACCATCTTCATTGAAATTGTTGGGTTGCATGCAGAGGTGGTATTTAGCAGGTTCTGACTAGTTCTGGACAACTGGTAGCGGAAATTTTGAGTAGTTCGGAGAACTGGTAAATACCACCTCTGAATGCCCTTGCCCCCATCTATTCTCTGCCTCCCGAGTCCCAGCTGATCAGAAGGGAATGGGGATTTTGCAGTAACCTTCCCCTGGAATGGGCAGGGAATGGAGATTTTACAATATCCTTCCCCTGCCATGCCCACCAAGCCACGTCCACCAAGCCAGCCTACCAAGCACGCCCACAGAACTGGTAGTAAAAAAAATTGAATCCCACCACTGGTTGCATGTACACATATTCAGATATATAGACACATGAACACATACTGTACCTCAACCCCACACTATCAAAGGGTCTTTTCAAATAAATTGCCCCTCCTCTCTTCACCTTTGCAAATTCTACCACATGATCTCAGGTTACATAGTCATGTAGAAACCATTTTTCAACTTCTGTCAATTTCAAGAGTGGCCTCCTTACCTTACCAGCAGTTCATTAAGACTAGTGCTACTATGGATGGATGGATGGATGGATGGATGGATGGATGGATGGATGGATGGATGGATGGATGGATGGAGTCAGATGACATTCCATCTCTTATGGCCAAAAGTAGCAAACTCATCTGACCAGTGGACCATGCTAAGAAAAATATAACCTTGCTCTCTTCGTTCCCATGCTGGATCTCTGATGCACAAATTGGTGCACTTAGTTTCGGATGGCAAGAACCATTCATCACTGAGCTGTTGTGTCTATATGACCAGGAATGGCAGAATTTACTGTTTCTCATTATAGCTTGGTTGTAATTTGGAACTGTGCAATGGATACTAATGGCATTTCTTGATGGTGATCTCAGTTGAATGCAGAGCAGCTTTGGCTGGTTTTCTGATCCAGCACCACACCACATTTGCCCTCGCAGGTTTGAAAGGACAACAGAAGATACTGAAAAGATTGCCAGCCTTTCCATTGGTCTTACATTTTGCCCCCTGTGTAAATCCGGGGGCTATATATCTATGAAGTCATTTTCCTCAGGAATTTGGTCTCTCTTCCTCTCTCTTGCAGTCGTATTATGTGTTTTCCTGCAAGAGATTTTGGGCTATCGAGTTGAAAACCCTGAAAGAGTAAATTGGTTGACTCTTTTCTCTTTAGATCTGTGTCTAATATTTGCAAGCAGCCATGTATACATTCAGAAAGGCAGATTCTGAGCGTTTTAAGTCAGCTAATCAAATAGCCCAGAGGGGTGAGAGTTTAGTACTGGAAAATAGCACCCTGATAATATATTTCTCAACAAATTAGCTCTCAGCTGAATTGATTGCCATTATTTATATTCCAGCAGATAATTTTCCAGAGCTGTTGGCTGTGACTGAAAATGGCAACCCGTTCCCTGTTCAATATGGTTCAGCTCACTGGCCTGAACAGTCTGATGTGGTAAACTGCATAACATTCACCTGCTTCCATGTTATACAGAACAAGTGAACTTCTAGGGCAGTGTTTCTCAACTTTAGCTCTTTCATTGTGCGTGGACTTCAACTCCCAGAATACTCCAGTCAGGACTGTTAAGATGGTGAAAAACCACCCTAGAGAATTAGTGGGTAAGAGACTAGGCTTTGCTGGCTGGGGTGTTTTAGGAGTTGAAGTCCACATATCTTGAAATGGTTAAGGTTGAGAAAACTGATCTAGAGGGTTAGGGTTAAGAAATTAGATTTGCCTAAACAAAGGCAGTGATGGCAGTGCCAGTTGCTTTAGTAGTGGGTTGCAGGCGGTACGAGCCAGCCCGGTGCACCGGATACCGTTCCGGTACAGTGCTCCGGAGGGCCCACCCGCCCGCCCTCGCTCCTTACTTGTGCTTTAAGCTTTTGGCGCTTCCGCGCACGGCACGTACGGCGCCTGCGCGACACTCTGCTGAGCAGCTGGAACGTTGCGGAGGCTTGCGGAAGCATTGCAGGCAAGTACGACGCATGCGCATGCCACACACGTGCATGTGGGTGATACCACTGAGTTGCTTATGGTGAATAGAATAGAATAGAATAGAATAGAATTCTTTATTGGCCAAGTATAATTGGACACATAAGGAATTTGTCTTTGGTGCATATGCTCTCAGTGTACATAAATACATAAAAAGACAAGATACATTCGTAAAAAATCATAAGGTACAACACTTAATGATAGCCATAGGGTACAAATAAGCAATCAGGAAACAATCAATATCAGTATAAATCGTAAGCAACAAAATTACAGTCCTGCAGTCATAAGTGGGAGGAGATGGATGATAGGAACGATGAGAAGACTGATAGTAATAGTAATGCAGCCTTAGTGAGTAGTTTGACAGTGGTGAGGGAATTATTTGTTTACAGACTGATGGCGTTAGAGAAAAAATTGTTCTTGTGTCTAGTTGTCTTAGTGTGCAGTGTTCTATAGCGTCATTTTGAGGGTGGCAGTTGAAACAATTTATGTCCAGGATGCAAGGGGTCTGTAAATATTTTCATGGCCCTCTTTTTGACTCTGTGCAGTGTACAGGTCCTCTATGGAAGGCTGGTTGGTAGTAATTATTTTTTGAACAGTCTATAATATCAGAGGCAGAAGGAAATGAAGGAAATGAACTATTCTTGGATCTCTGGTCTTTCTATCCAATGTCTGGGATCAGCAACAGAATCATCAGTAACCTTTTTAGAAGAATATAATTTTAAAAAAAACAAATATGCTATGTGTTGACCTCTAGAAGATAGCAATAGCAATAGCACTTAGACTTATATACCACTTCACAGTGCTTTACAGCCCTCTCTAAGTGATTTACAGATTCAATCTATTGCCCCCAACAGTCTGGCTCTTCATTTTTCTGACTTCAGAAGGAAGGAAGGCTGAGTCAATCTTGAGCCAGTCAGGATGAAACTGCTGGCAGTGGGCAGAGGTAGCCTGCAATACTGGACTCTAACCACTGCACAACAACGAATACTCATTCAGTTCTAAGGCCAAACAATACACAAAACCAAAAGTGTGTTAAACTGGGGGGGGGGGATTACAAAGGGTATTTGAAGGGACTGCACCTTTTTCTCAATTGAGAGCAATCTATTATTTGGGAAAAAAAATACTTAGATTTCTGTGTTGTGTTCTATATCTAATAGTCTTTAGTTTGAGTTTGAGTCTATAGGCCCAGTTCAACTGTGCTTGTTAAGTATCTGGGAAGTATTGCTAAGCTTTTTTTAAGGAACTTGACCCAGCTGATTGTATGAATCCCATAAATATCCCTCACATTCTCCAAATTCCAAGAAAATGAAAGGATTGATAATACTCAATTCTTCACAAGTCTAAAACTTAGAAGTGTCTGTTTTTTCAGTTTGGGTTTAGCATGCTGCCAGAATCCAGTTTGTAAACTATGAGTTAGTCTGCTATACCATTTTTAATTTAGCATCTTCAAATTGAGATTGTTGGTGTTGATTTCATGGGGAATTTCTTGGCAGCAAGAGAGAAGTGATTTTCCATTCCTCCTTCTTGTATTCTTTTCCTCTTCCCACTTTAGTCTCCAGCCTTGGTATTTTTAAGATTTATGAATCTGATTGCTGCCTTTATGCAGTTGGGCGATCACATGGAAAATGTTCAAAGTATGGCTAGTTAGGACTTGATTCTCTCAATTTCAGCTCCCTCATCTTGCATGCTTGCTTTGCAAGGAAAAAGAAACCAAGTGTAGTTAGACTCAATAAAAAAGGAAAGAAGAGAAACAGCACAGGAAAAAACAGCATGGCTAGGTTCAAGTGAATATGCCTTGGCAATATCATTTCTTGCTATGGACCCCTGAGTTTCCCTATGTCTTCTCCCCCAGCCAAGGAGCGAAACTGGTCTAAGTCATTCCCAGTAGTATTTTCTCTCTTATTCAAATTTTGACCTACAGCAGCCTCAAAGGGAGGGGGAGGGCTAAACCTGGTAGATTTTGTCATTCATTATATTGGAGGGAAATTGCAGGACTGGGAGTGAGGAAGAACAGAGGTAGTCCGAGCAGGCTAACAAACTTAAAGTTGCTCTAGTTTCCTCCAATTGAAAGGTGAGTGGTAGCATTTCAGCATGAGATAAGACCCTTAAGCATAGCCATCCTTATGTAAATAAACACCATCATTGTATCTAAACTGTTTGTTGTTGTCCCTTTGAGTGAGTGTTGACTCCGGGTGACACCCCAGACAAGTCCTTGCAGTTTTCTCCACAGAATTTTCGAAGTAGTTTTCCCTTGCTTGCTTCTTAGGGCTGAGAAGGAGTGACTGGCCAAAAGTCAACAAGCTGACTTCATGTTTATAGCAGGTCTAGAACAGGGGTGGGTTCCAGCTTCTGCTACTGCCAGTTCGCTCAAGGACCCGCTTCGGGCATGCATGCACTACATGTGCATGCGCAGTAATTAAAAAATGCTTCTGCACATGCACAGAAGTAAAAATACAAGATGGCACCACCTACAGCACTGCCAATAGAACCAGTTCGGGGTTGTAGCAGGCCAAGTTACTACCTACTCGGCCAAACTGGGCCGAACCTCTGGTCTAGAACCTGGTTGTAGCCCAGTGCTTTAACCGCTACACCAAACTGGCTTATATATTTATACAATATATACTGTATTTACATATTCACAGTGACTGTTTAATCCACCCCCTCCATAAGAAGAAAAGTGCCTGGAGGGAGCCGTTTCATTGAAGAATTTTAATCAGTATGTGATGTTCTCTTTCCAGGGTGAGTTGCTGAGTCCATGTCGGTGTGACGGGTCAGTGAAATGTACACATCAACCTTGCCTGATCAAATGGATCAGCGAGAGGGGATGCTGGAGCTGTGAGCTGTGTTACTACAAGTATCACGTCATTGCCATAAGCACAAAGAACCCCCTGCAGGTAAAGGTACTAGAGATTATTCCAAAGTCCTTTCCTTTCCTCGTTTCGGCTTTTCCCTGCTTCCTGTATTTGCACTGTTGGTTATGCGTGTGTCGCTTTTCACTATATGGTGCCCTGCGTGTGGTGAAGAAACGGACCACTCACTTTAGTTACTTTTTAGAAAACACATCAAGGTGACCAGGGGGGAAAATAAGTGGAGATCTCGAAATAAAATATCTTGCAAAACAAACACTAACGTTTGCCTCCACAAGATTGCCAGCTATGGCTTTAATCAGGGGACACACCATCCACAGTAAAAATTAGTTTCGCAGTTGCTAACTTGCACAGGTCTGAATCAGAGTATCTGCTGTTTGCAATGGGGGAGGGGAAACCTTTTGGTGCATATGAAAGTTTCCTTCCATTGTCAGCAGTAAGCCCAGAGGCTGAAATGGTGGGGAGACTGAGAGCTGTTCGGCACCGCAGTCTGAATCTGCCCTTACCGGTTGGAAAATCTGGATTTCAGGTCCTGCCTCAGGCTTGGGATGATGTTGGATGCTGGAAACTGTTCTGTCTGAGCATCAGCAATGATGGGCTGCTGAAGGCCACCAATTAATTGGTTCCATCCTTGCCTCCCAAAATGCTGGCAAGAGAAGTCGGGGAAGTAGAAGAAGTCCGTTTTCCTCTTCTCTCCCCTTATTTCTCCAGGAGTTGGCAAGAGGAATAGAAGTAGAGTTCTGAATGTAACTGGTATGCCTTTTTTTTCCATACTAGTAGAGTCCTGCCAAAAGCCCAGCAGTTGAGGACTAAAAGGGTTGTCCATTGCAGATGGCCCTTCGGAGCAGGTCAAACCTCTCTCCGCCTTTAAACTTAGGAAGATTCATCTCAGAGCAAATTTATTTTATTTTATTTATTAGAATTTGTCAAACAAAAATGAGAACAAGAATAAAAGAATGAAAATACAATGACAGGGACGACAGGCACGTTAGTGCATTTATGCACGCCACCTCTACTAACCAATTAAGTATGAAGTAAGGTTTTTGATACAGTAGTACATGATAAACTGCTGTTGAAATTAAACTCTACAGCATTTCTGGACCTTTGCACAAGTGGATTGCTGCTTTTCTGTCTAATGGACTGCAGAAAGTCAAAATAGGGAACTTGCTGTCTAACCCTGCATCAGTTGACAGCGGTGTTCCACAAGGCAGCATTTCAGGTCCCACACTTTTCTTGCTCTATGTCAACGATGTATATGATCAACTTAAAAGCAATTGCGTCCTTTTTGCCAGTGACATAAAATTATTCAATACTACAGATAATTCTGTTGTTTTGCAAAGTGATCTCGACGATTTGTCGGGATCGTCAAATACTGTGGCAGAAGTCAAAACACAGCATTTCTGCAGTGAAGCAAGAAAGCACCACTATGAGCCACATTTGGGATAGATGAGGTGAGCTGAAGGCTGGAACATCTGTTCATATTCTCCAAAACCATTTTCTGAAGTATTACCAGTCTGCATTTAGTGGACAATACAGAAGAACTCTGATTCAGGTCTAGATCTTAGCCAGGGCCAGCAGAATGAAGGATTAATAGCCTAGAACAGTGATGGTGAACCTTTTTAGCTTCGGGTGCCAAAAGCACAACCCCATAATTTAATGCCCCCACACACCGTGCCCCCTGAGCATGTGTGTGTGACCCCCCCCATCCTGCGCATGCATGTGTGACCCCCCTGCTGCCCCACACATGCACGCATGGCTTTCTAGGAACTGGAGAGGGTGAAAATGGCCTCCCCCGTCTCCTGGAGGCCCTCTGGAAGCCAGAAATGGACCGTTTTCCAACTTACGGGGGCCCAGTAGATCCATTTTTTGCCCTCCCCAGGCTCCAGAGGTTTTCTAGGAGCCTGGGGAGGGCAAAAAATGGCCCAACACACAAACCAGACTTTAGGAGCAGACTTCCAGGTTGCCTATTTGGTCGAAAATCAGCTGGCCAGCACATGCATGCATACTGGAGTTGACAAGGCAAAACTTTGCGTGCCCTCAGAAATGGCTCCGCGTGCCACCTGTGGTATGTGTGCCATAGGTTCACCATCACGGGCCTAGAATATCCTAGCCACTAGACTATAAAATGAAGCAAAACCCACTCGCTAGTAGCACTGATGATGTTATCTGCTATGGATAATGAAACACCTGCAAGAAAATAGCCACACTCAGAGAGCACCCAGAAGCCAAAGCTCAACCCTGAACTGCAGGTACTCTCTTCTGTTTGTAATAAATAGCTAAATGTGCTAAACTCGTAATATTTAAGCAAAATGTTAAGCCCCATGCCCTGATGTTACAGACTTCTTAGCATTGCGTCTCCAGCTAGAGCCAGGTAGCTCACTTAGAAGCCAGCACTGAATTAGTGGAAAGGATACATGCCGTTGTGTTGCCCCAGTCAATTTAATTTATAGCAACTGCACAATTTGATCTATTAGAAACTGCAAGTCAGCTAAAATACAGAGACTCCTGAGACATATTCCACTTGGTTCTGAGGCACACAGTGTGGAGGCAACTGCCTTCCTGCTTAAAATAGTGGCCTCAGCAATATTATTCCTATTTCACTTGTTCAGAATATAATTCCCTGCTGAATTCAGAGTTAATGTATCAGGAACTGGAAATTGTCATTCTTAATGAAAGGAAGCAGCCCTCTGCCTCATTTGCAGCAGGCATTTCATGAATTGAATTTGCATCCCACTTTTCTTCCGAAGAGTTGGAAGCAAACATATGTTCAAAGTCAATATTGGGTCATCATAATAACCTCTGGTGGGTAGGAGGGAGATTTTGTGTGGGGTCTGTTCAACAGATCTCAGCAGTTTGAAACCATCTTTCTTATATGTCCTCTGTCTGCTATATCACATCATCATTCATGGAGGGAAAATATATGCGGGAACACATAGCTGCATGAGAATGAGGGGAATTGCCACTAAGGAATATGTCATTTTGAACTAGAATGCCATTAAAGACCTGAGTCAATGATCAATAACATGTCAACACTCCCCCCCCCCCACACACACACACCAAAGTCTACAAATAGTCAATAGATCAAATGAATGTGGTCTCTTTTCCACAAATAATGTTCATTGTAGTGTTTAATCAACATCTTAATTTACAGGATCAACTAAATATTCCTTTGTTTCTCCTCATGCCCGCTTCCCTTAACTCCATAGAATAAACAGCTCTAAACAATTAATTTTAAAATAAAGAGAAAAAGATTAAAAATGCCATCCCACTGAGAGAGGAATTTAACAAAAATAACATAAAAGGATTGTGCTTGACTTCTTCAATCTTGATCTTTTGGGGTCTTGTTTAGTACCTTTATAAGTCTGTTGACTCTGTCATGAAAGATATCATTTCATAAAATAATTGCGGTGGGCACTATTGGCGACAAAACACAAACAGAAAAGTAAATGTAAATAGTTAAGCTAAAAGACAAGGTGGTGGAGATTCTGCTCCAAGTTCAGCCCATTTCACAGAAAGGTAAACAGTTGAAGCTGAAAATAAGTGAAGAGGTTTTTCATTGGATGTGTGGGGTGGCTCTGTGGTTCGGTTTGGACTTGATTTAGTAATTTAGAAAAATGCTTGATGTATCTTGGACTGATTAAAAGTTACTCTCATTCTACTCAGAATTCAATCTAGAACAAGCATCATCACTTGACCATCTTAGGATATCCTCAGAAGGCTTAATTATTTAACCTGGCCCAAATTGTATGAGAAGCCTACTGATGGGGATAATAACAGAAATGGATTTACCAAGAGTTTCAGGAGGGCAGCATCTAGAGATCATACTGCTGAAATTTGGCAACAAAACTTCATCAATGTGATTAATAATAATAGACTCACTACGGGTATAAAATCCTGTTACCTTCGCTACCGGTTTGAAACAGGGCACTTCTGCGCATGCTCAGAACCTTCTGCTCAAGCGCAAAGCATCCATGATGATGTCTTGGTAGGGTTGGTAGGCGGAGTCTCCCGCTGCCCGCACTACCAGTTTGCCTGAACTGAGGTGAACCAGCAGAATACCACCTCTAACTCACGACCACTAACATAGGTTGTTATTGTACTGATTCCTCTGTCAACAATGTTGAACAAGTCAGGCCGTTGCAATCAAACGCATCTGCCAGACTATCACACCTCCTTTACATGAACAATATAAAGCTGTGTGAAAAAAACACTCTATGAAATAGAATTGCAGCTCAGCACTGTCATATATTCAGCCAAGATATTGCAATGGACAGATGTGTTGCACCCACCCTCAACAGGGAAAAAACAGTGAAAACTGAAAAAATCAAGTTTCCCTCTGGAAATAACATGAAGGGTCTGGTTGAAGATGATCAGTACAAATGCCTGGGCATCCTTCAAGCTGTGAATATCAAGGACACTAGTGTCAAGAAGAACATTAGAAGTGAATAGACCAAGAGAATGAAGAAGTCCAAAGTCAGGGAGGGAAATACCATCAAGGCAATTAACACCTGGGCAATTTCAGTCATTAGATACAAATCTGGATTAATGGACTGGACTCAAGCAGAACTAAAAACCCTGGATAGGAAGATCAGGAAAATAATGCAAATGAATCATGCCTTTCACCCATGCAGTAATGTTGACTTGCCAAGGCAAATAGGTGGGTATGGAATGTTGCAAGTACATCAGGTAGTTAAAGAAGAAAAAATGGCTTTGGAAGAATATCAGAGGGGACAGTGAAGGAGATTCACTGAAGCTAGTATACCATGAAGGCTTACTCAGTACTTTAGAAGTTCCCTATCTTGTCTTCTTGATTAATGCTGGGGTCCTCCCAAAGAGACTATTCTTTGTCTTCCAGAAGTTTTTTGTTTTAGAAGAAATATAATGTTCACTTCATACCTTCTTTTAGCTGCTTGATTTTTAGTCCTTTTCTTTCTTCTTGTTCCCCATATATTTACTGATTCTTGTTATTAGCTGCCCTGAGCAGTGTATTAAGCACCATAAGAAGAGAATACAAACTTAAGCATTCCTATAAATACACTTGTTAATAAAATTGGGTAGACTCTACAGGCAGCATCAATCTTTCTGAGGGGACGAAATCTGAATGGGAGAAATTTGAAAGAATTGGGTGACTGTTGATGACATCATCTTGAAAGTCTTTTTAAAAAAAACATAGAAAGTCCTTGTAACTGTTTTGACATATTAAATAGTATTAAATTGCATTTGTAGCTGAAGTTGCCACATGTGTGAAATACAGTTTGCACATTTCTGATTGGTGGGTGACAGGAGTTTTGTGCAATGTTTTTCACAGTTTTAGAGTAGTGGGTGGATGTTTTGTTTTTCAGCCTTGTTCGTTGCCAGACAGTGTAATGATTATTTTTGAGAAGAAACTTGCCAAATTACACAAAGATTTTATGCTTTAAAATTTAGATGATCGGAAGGAAATAGGCACTGCATAGTTTCAATCTGAAGCACTTGGAGGTTTATCTGTGTCTTCAGGGTCACTTGAGTAGTACTCCTGATTCCTGTAGTCTGCAATTTTTCCTCTGGAAATCCATTCCTATTCCCAAACCATTAAAAGGGTGTTCACCCCAAATTGTATAGCTAAAGTCTGTAGAAATTGTCAGTCATCCAGGTCATGCTTTTTCAGGAGGCAACTGGACTTCCTCAATTCCTCAATTATCCTGTCAGAGCTGAAGAAGCTTCTTGGATGAAAAGAGAAACATCTTCAAAAGAAAAAAACAAGTAAGTCCAGTTGCCTCCTGAAAAAGCACCTTTGGGACAATCATGATCTGGATGACTAAGAATCTCTACCATCTGTTAAAATCTTCCTATGAGTCCCTTGGACTGCAAGGTGATCAAACCAGTCAGTCCTAGAAGAGATCAACGCTGACTGCTCTTTAAAGGCCAGATCCTAAAGATGAAACTCAAATACTTTGGCCACCTAATCAGAAGGAAGGATTCACAGGAGAAGAGCCTAATGCTGGGAAAGATTGAAGGCAAAAGAATAAGGGGACGACAGAGAATGAGATGGCTGGATGGAGTCACCGAAGCAGTCGGCGTGATTTTAAATGGACTCCAGAGGATGGTAGAAGACAGGAAAGCCTGGAGGAACGTTGTCCATGGGGTCACAATGGGTCAGTCACCATTTCACAACTAACAACAAATATTTTTGGTCATCTGACCAGTATTCTAAACCAGCAAAAATAACAGTAGAGCTTAATATGATCTCAATGCCCTTTTCTAGGCTCCATGGGTTAGGATCAAAATAATACTTGCTTGTATTTTGAAATGTACAAATTCAGTCTCGGAAATTGGTTTTGCCTGAGATATTATAGCAAGCTGTAAACATACCCAGCTTGAGATAAAAATTAGCTTGGGTTACCGCAATGCACAATGCTTCCACTTAAAAAACAATTACCCCCCTCCTCCCAATAAAACCGATTGTATGGGTTCCACAGTGATTTCCAAGGAAACTTCATAATGTGTCAAGAAATCTTCATTTCCCAGTAGCTTTGTATAGCCATGTAGCACATGAGGCAAAGCATACTGGGAAAATTCCTCCTTGCTTCAGTGATGTAGCCATTTAACTTGAAATGCTCAAACTAAATAAGCATTTTCTAGCCCAAGTAGCTATTTAAAAATCCCCTTATATCTGTGGGACAGGTAATGTTCTTGCATTTCTCTCTGGTGAAACTAATCAGAACATAATCTTAATAAGCGAGCTATCTGTGCATCTGCATGACAGACTGGGAGGCTCATGAAAGAACAAAAGGTTATACCTGGGTCCAAACGTGTGCCAAAGAGCCAAAGAATGATTCTGTACTTTCAATATTCATTGGAGCAAGAGGAGGAATGAGAAAGGCTTATGGGACAATTTAGAATGAAACAACCTATGGGATAGAATGGGATGGAATACAGTAGAACAGAACAAAACAGAATTATTTATTGGCCCAGTGTGAATAGTTAACCTTGATGTTTAATAGAGGAATCTTAGCAAAAAGAAAGAGAGAAACTGATCCCTTTCCTTTGCAGATAGAGATGCACCTTCATTTTTATTGTTTTCTTCTGTAAGCCGTTTTATTTGTTTTTCAGATCAATTCCAAGAGATGGAAATAGTCCCAGGGTCTCTGGTCTTGATATAGATCTTTGTATCTCTTGGCTCTCTGCAACCTATTCTAACAGGTCCCCTTTTGGGCTAGACCTCCCTCTCTCTTCCATCCAGAAATCCTATAAGCCCTAGGACTAGATGACCTCCAAAATCCCTTGCAGCCCTTCTATATTCATTTGATTAGGATAAGCAAAGACAAGGCACACAAAAGTTATTTTCAAAAGAGTCAAATGCAAGGATCCTGATTGTTTCATATAATTTAGATCACGGTTTTCTAAGTGTTGTTTTAATAAAACTCCTAACTGTGAATTTTGTTGCCTTGCTTTTTTTTTTACAGTGAAATAAATTATTCAGTGTTCGATAAAATATGAATTTGAATGCAAGGAACTAGTAAGATAAAACATAATTCAAAAAAATCAAAGTAGCATGTTAGGAAAATACTAAAATTGTGTCTTGAGCATTATGGATAGAGAAAAATTTTAAATTGTAAAGAGAAATTTAATGTCACCTGATTATCAAACTATCACAACAACCCGGTTTACTTTTGGGATGAAAAATAAGCAAAGGAGTATACTGTATGCAATAAACATGGAATAAATAAATAAACAGGATATACTGAATGAAAAGGGGAATGACTCCTGAGTTGTAAGTTCCACGTTATCTCCCTTGTATGTTAGCTTGATAGGAAACATTTAAGATACAGGTAGTCCTCAGGTTACGATGACAATTGAGATCAGGATTGCCATTTTAGCAATGGCAATGCATTGTAAAGTGCAATGTTACACAACTGTATTGCTTAGCAAGAGAATCCTAGCAGGCCTGGTTACCATCATAATACCCAGACATGGAGGTTATTAAGCAGAAAGTAACGGGAGTCCCAGGTAAGGAGTGTAAGAGTGCCATGGGGAGGAGGGGAGGCAGCGGGAGGGGTCCTGTGGAGCCATTCAAGTGCATCAAGGTCATGGGGTAGAGAGCATGATGCAAGTTTAGGAAAACCAGATTCCACATTCCCTGCCCCATTGACTTTGCCCTGAAGTTATCCCAAGACTAGAAACATTGCAGAGATACAATATCTAACCTGCATTTATTCAGGTGACCACTGGGTGGCAGTAAAAAAAGTGAAGCTATTCTTATCACTTTGCTGCCCCCTGCAGTTCAAATACAGTGGTTAAAGCAGAAACGTGGGGAGAGAAAGGGAGATTTTTACCACCTATCTTGTAATGAATGAGGAAGAGGCAATTAATAATCTTAATTTTACATTGTAGTCCGTGTAACAATTCTATTTTTAAAAATTCGGGACAAAGACTAGATAATGACCTCTGAAGGCTCCCTACTAAAATTACTGATGGCACCTAAGCAAAAAGAGGCAGTTCATGAGAAAATGGTAAATTTGGAAAGGAGCCGAAGGTCAAGGAGTGCTACTGTTTCAGCCTACTACTTTGGTTTTTTTTCCATAATGCTATTTTATTAGTACTCCAAAACAAGGACATGCTTTTCTTTTCCTGTGTTAATTAATCTTTTAATGGTATGTTTGGGCTGTAGCAGTGGGTGGGTTCCTACCGGTTCGGACTGGTTTGGCCGAACTGGTAGTGGTTTGGCGGAATTGGCAGCAACCCAGACCTGCCACACACCCGAACCAGTTCTCCAGACGGCGCCATCTTGTTTTTAGCTTCTGCGCATGCGCAGAACAATTTTAATTGCATGTGCATGCTCGTGCAGTGTGCACATGAGTGAACCAGCAGTAGTGCCTGCCGGAACCCACGCCTGAGATGTAGGATATCTCCAACATAACCAAGGAAGTAAATTTCTTCTCATTTTTCAGAATTAAAAATCACAGAAGTTAATAGATGAGCTAATGAAGAAAAGTCTATTTTATTTATTCATGCATTCAATTGATATAGCTATCCATCTCAAACAAATGATGATTCTGGATGACTAACAATAATTAAACAAAACAGGAAAAAGCCAACAAAAATAGATTATTGGCAGATCAGATTTTTAAAAAATCCATACCAATATACTACATATATTTCAGCAAAATCAATTCACTTTGCTCCCTGCTAACACAGGAACACAGCTATGCCTTCAGGGCCATGCAAAAGCCAACAGGGTCAGGACTAATCTGATCTCCAGGGATTGTCCCAAATGCTATTTTATTTCCTCTAATTAACAGTATATTTATTTGTTTAGTAAAAATAGTTTAACCCTTGCTTAATGCTGGGACATCAAGGTGACGCAAAAGAGGTATGAATACTAAGATATATTAGAATATAATGCAACAAAATCATGGCTATTATTATCAATGTTTTATTATTTTTTAAAACAATGGAATTCAACTAATTCCTAACCAATCACTAAGAAAGCAGCAGGATAAAAGTCTAGAAAAATTACAGGACAGGGAACACTAATGCTGGAGGGATAACTAGGCCAGGAATTAATACTGTCTTTTTCCAGATGCTGTCTCAAATTCAGAATTGCCCTTTCTTCTGGGAACTACTGCATAACAATGAAGTCCATTTTGTTTAAATTGCTGTTACAATCTTGTACAAAAAAAAATCCATGTGGAAATGTTATTGGATGTTAATTAGTGTGATTTGGTGCCTATGAATCAAGAACTAATTCCATTTATCTCTCTTTTTCTTTCTGGCTTGTTTGTTGCTGTCTTCCTGTTGCCGGGGGCCTTACGCAGTGGCAGACCATTTCTCTGACCGTCATCGAAAAAGTTCAGATAGCAGCAGCCATCTTGGGTTCCCTTTTCCTTATCGCCAGTATCTCGTGGCTTATCTGGTCAACTTTCAGTCCGTCCGCTAAGTGGCAGCGCCAAGACCTGCTCTTCCAGATCTGTTATGGGATGTATGGCTTCATGGATATTGTCTGTATAGGTGGGTCAATGAATCTTTCAAAGTATGGGAAGTAGCCAATGGAATATTTGACTCTAAAAGGACCTTGGGGAGAACAGTTGCTATATATCCTCTTGACAAGGTATAAAAGAGAAAGTAGAAACTAAGGTGGTTTTCTTAGAGCTAACTAAAGCATGTAGATTAAAGTAGACTAACCAACCTCATTGCTACTGGTAGCCCTTCTTGTCAACTATTGTAAGCAGTGGTGGGTTTCAAAAATTTTTAGAACCTCTTCTGTAGGTGTGGCCTGCTTTGTGGGAATGGCTTGCCAGCCATGTGACCTAGTGGGAGTGGCTTGGCAGTCATGTGACTGGGTGGGCATGGCCAACTTATAACATGTGGTGAAACTCACTTAACAACGCTTTTGCTTAGCAACCAAAATGTTGTCTCAGAAACTCTGGCATTTGAAGCATGCAAGTCTTAAAGCTGTAAAGTTACAAGATCCTTACACCCCCTAACCCTTTAGGGGGAAAAAAACAGGGGTGTTCAAACTTGACAACTTTAAGACTTGTGGACTTCAACTCCCAGAATTCCTTCTCTCGCTCTTCATCTTGATGATGTGCAGACGGGCAGGGGGAGGGAGCTGGAACCGGTTCTAAACGGCACTGTAGATTTGTGGAACCTCTTCTATAGAAGGGGTTAGAACTGGCAGGAACCCACCCCTAATTGTAAGCCATCTAAAACTCTTCCCCAGTATGAGATTAAACCTAAATGTATTAATTCAGAATCAAATTGGATAATCCCTAGTGGTTGGAATAGCCTATAGATTTTCTCTTAAATTCCATAAAATAAGAAAGGAAATACCCTGTTTCCCCTCAAATAAGATCTCCCCGGATAATAAGCCCAATCGGGCTTTTGAGCGCATGCACTAAAATAACCCCCATAAATAAGTCCTCCCCAAAATTATAGCAACACAGCAGCAGCCACTCGCCACCTCCTGCACCTTAAAAATAATAAGAGCTCCCCCAAAATAAGGCCAAGTGCTTATTTCAGGGGTCAAAAGAAAATAAGGCCCTGTCTTATTTTGGGGGAAACACGATAGTTAATATTCAAAGCTGTGGTTATGACCAGAATTATGGTCATAAATTGTGGTGGTCATTAAGCAGATCATCATGTGACCGCTCTTGATTTTATGACCTTTTTTGCAACACTCATGAAGCCAATGCCAGGGTCGTTAAATGACTTTGTTTTTCTCAGTGTGTGTTTTTTGCTGGAAGTAAACTAGCCAAAAATTATGTGATGCTGTAATCAGCTAAACTGGTTGCCAAGTGCCCAAATGCAATCATGTAATTTTGCAGGGAGGTGTGTCCCTCAAAACTTAGAAAAAGTGTCTTAGGTAACTCTGGAAAGGTCCATTGTAACTTTGAATGGTTGCTAAGCAACCGGTCATTAAGTGAGGACTACTGTATACCATGGTGAACAGAAACAAAGCACATTTTAGTTAGTATAATTGCATATATCTAACCATTTTGTTGCAAACTAGTATCTAACAGCCACCTTTCTTTTTGGGAGCCTGGATGCCATGGAATTACAGGGTACTGGCAGTAGCAACAGCACTTAAACTTATGTACTGCTCCATAATGCTTTACGGCACTCTCTGGGCAGTTTAGAATGTCAGCATATTGCCCCCAACAAGGTCACACCTAGAATATTGCATCTAGTTTTGGTCACCACATTACAAAAAGGATGTTGAGACTCTAGAAAAAGTGCAAAGAAGGGCAACTAAGATGATTAAAGGCCTGGAGACTAAAACATATGAAGAACAGTTGCAGGATTTGAATTTGGCTGGTCTAGAGAAAAGAAGGACTAGGGGAACATGATAGCAGTATTCCAGTATTTGAGAGGTTACCACAAAGAGGAGTCGGTCAACTTATTTACCAAAGCACCAGAGGCCAGGACAATAAACAATGGATGGAAACTAATCAAGGAGAGAACCAACCTGGAACTAAGGAGAAATTTCCTAATAGTGAGAACAATTAACCAGTGGAATAGTTTGCCTTCAGAAGTTGTAGATGCTTCAACACTGGAGGTTTTTAAGAAGAGACTGGATAGTCACTTCTCTGAAATTTTAGAGGATCTCCTGCTCGAGCAGGGGGTTGGACTAGAAGATCTCCAAGATTCCTTCCACCTCTATTCTGATTGATTGAATTCTCATTTTACTGACCTGGAAAGGATGGCAGACTGAGTCAACTTTGAGCCCTGTCAGGATCAAATTCCAGGCTGTGAATAGAGTCAGCCTACAATACTGCATTCTAATCACTGCACTATAGTGGCTCTCCATTAAGAAAGCTACAGCAAAGCGCAGGGCCAACTAACACTTTTAGTTTATCCCAAGAGCCAAACATAAGATGGTATTACCTCCTATTAACATATATAAAAACTGATTTAATGAACAGTTGAGTCTTCTTGCAATGTTGGCAATTTTTTTCCATGGAGGTGAGATTAATTTTGAAAGGTATCAGGCAGGCTGCACACCCTGCACTATTGTCCTCCATCTGCTATCCACCACAGATTGTTTGAGGTGATGCACCCATTAGGCAGCATGGCAGCCTCATGGAGGAGGAGGAGGAGGAGGAGGAGGAGGAGGAGGAGCAGCAGCAGCAGCAGCAGCAACAGCAGCAGCAGCAGCAGCAGCAGCAGCTCTTTCCAATGGTTCTCAGGGAATGGAAAGAGGCAAAACTGTAGTGTTTATGTGTTTGATTGCTGATAGGAACACAGAGGAAGTAAGTGAGTAGCTAGTGGCTGTCAGGAAGTTACATGATTAACATAACTTTGATAAAGGCTGGAAGCAGCTGGTTAGCTCATCTGTCAGCAGGAAGTAAACATTCCCCTTTCATCCATGAGTTGGATGCCATAGGAGCAAAGTAAGCCTGCACTTAATTGGAGGGGGGGCAGAAAATAGGTATGTTTTGATTGCATTTAAGAATTGGGTGTGATTTCTTAATTTCAGCTACATTTGATTGCAACCTTTATGTGTTTTCTGAAGAACATTAAAAATTGGATCATGCATTAAAGTTGTATCTGGCACAGAGATGCAGCGTAAAGTTGTTTACTGATTTTTTAAAAAAAATATATCACAAACTGCTGATAGGTAAGGCGGTATTTTAAGAAGAAAAAAATTGCATCCCGAGATTCTGTTCCATTTATAGTTGCCAGAAAAGGAATCCTGCTAGCAAGGTATTTTAATTCGAAGTTATAGTTCATTGCTTCTGCTTTTAATTCCATGTAGTATAAAATATGTGCGGCTGTTTCCCAAAGGCCAAAGAATTTTGGAAATGTGAGGTATCAAAGCTAAGTGCTTAGCAGGCTTGCATGCAAAATAATTAATAGCAGTGTTAGAAAACTGGGAAAGTGTGCTACTGTCATATTGCCAAGATCTGGGCCATGCATTTCTGAATATTTTGTTTGTTTTTTTAATTTAAATTGTTTATATACAAAAAGAAGAATAATTTTTGGGGGGGGGGCGGGTAGAAAGTCTTATTTGGTCAGCAGGACTGTTGCTTCATGCCAGAGATAGGAAGCCCTAGGACAGTGATTTTTGTTCTCATGTGCCAAAAGCACTCATGCTCACATCCATAATGCAATGTGCGTGCGACACCCCCCCCCATGCCCCACCTCCCGCACATGCATGCATGACACCACACGCTCTCCCCACTCCCTGTGCCTGCGCACACGACCTCCCCCTGCACCCCATTTTGGGCCTAGCAGGCCTCCCTGAAGCCTCCTGGAACCAAAAACAGGGTGCGGGGGGAGGGTTACTGCTCCCGTGTTCCCCTCCCCAATGCATGCATGCACGCACAGATCTCCCGTATGCTTGACAAAGACTTGAAAATCAGCTGGACGGCGAGAGGTGCGCACCCATGTGCGGTGGAGCTGAGCTGGGGCAACGGCTCATATTTGCAAGCTCTGCGTGCCACCTGTAGCATGTATGCCATAGGTTTGCCATCACGGACTTAGGAAATGATTATGATGCTGCCTGGGCATATAACAGGTAATCTACCTTCTTAGAATAGTCTCAAGACATCCAAGAGGTGAGATACAGGAGCTAGAAAGCTCAGCAGTGACCTCAGGGTAACGTGACCAGACGTCCTGATTTCAGCGGGACAGTCCCTCTTTTGAACAATTTGTCCCGCATCCCGATTTTTTTTAAAAAGTCCCAATTTTTTTTAAGTTACGAAAAAGCCTCCAGCCGCCTTGAGGCTCTCCTAGCAACTGGGAGCATATATTCTTCGAGCCGAGCGCATTCCCACCCGCGCATCCTTGGGAGCTCTTGCCAATGGCTGAGGGAGGAGAACACTTTACTCCATGTGGAGACCGCGGGCTTCCCTCGCGGATTTTTTCTTCTTCTGTTGCTTTGAGCAGCCCCTCCCTCCCCCCCTCTCTCTTTCTCTCTCTCTCTCTCTCTCTCTCTCTCTCTCGGAGCTAGCGGCTGCCTCCGAGGCTGTCCAAGCTCAGCCCCTCCCCTCGGACTGCTGCTTTGCCTCGGCTGCTCGGGGCTTCTAAATTGGCATTGCGTGTTGTTTGGGGAGGGGATTACTGTGCCATAGAAACAAAGCGTATATCTCACATGGCTGATAACCTGGTCTCTATACAGAAGAGGTAATTTTAAAAACTTCGGAGCAAATCCAGAAAGAGGGGTGAAAGAGGCTGAAAGGGTGTTTGCACAGGAGGGGAATATAGCAGTAGACTTATATACCGCTTCATAGGCCTTTCAGGCCTCTCTAAGCGGTTTACAGAGAGTCAGCATATTGCCCCCAACAATCTGGGTCCTCATTTTACCCACCTCGGAAGGATGGAAGGCTGAGTCAACCCTGAGCCAGTGAGATTTGAACCGCTGACCTGCTGATCTAGCAGTAGCCTGCAGTGCTGCATTTAACCACTGCGCCACCTTGGCTCTTTATAATTTATAAACGGCCCAGTGAATCCAGAGGAGGAGTGTGCGTGTGTGTGTATGAGAGAGAGAGAGAGAGAGAGAGAGAGAGGGAGAGAGAGAGAGAGAGAGAGACTCTCTCTGACTATCATTAAGTGTTGTAGCTTCTGATTCTTGATTACACTGAGAGCATATTCACCAAAGACAAATTCCTTGTGTGTCCAATCACACTTGGCTAATAAACCTATTCTATTCTATTCTATTCTATTCTACTCTACTCTACTCTACTCTACTCTACTCTACTCTACTCTACTCTACTCTACTCTATTCATTTCTATTTCAATTCTAATAAGGAGTTTAGCTTCTCTCTCTTGAAAATATAAGCTAGCATAAGGCATTATAATGCAAGCTAGCTTTAGCTTTCAAACAGTTCATTTAGTGACCAAAGTTACAATGGCATTGAAAAAAGTGACTGATGACCATTTTTCACACTTAGCTACCATTTTTTCACACTTAGTGACCATTTTTCACACTTAGCGCCCGTTGCAGCATCCTCATGGTCACGTGATCAAAATTTTGATGTTTGGCAACAGATTCGTATTTATGATGGTTTCAGTGTCCTGGGGGTCATATAATCTCCTTGTGTGACCTTTTGACAAAATATAAATTTTTTAATCAAGCCCCCCCCCCCCCCGGCCCGTCAATGGTGTCCCTCTTTACCAATCTGAAAATCTGGTCACCTTACCTCAGGGTGAAGATGAGGGTCAAAAGCAACATTGCACTACTGCAACCCAAGACCACGTCCTTTGTGTAGTGATCTTGCACATGTGTGAAAAAATGGCAAGCATGAATCACAACACTCCTTTCATGATATCTACAAAAGTAGGCATAACTGCAGACTCCCATGTACAGTCTGTTGCAGCTAGAAAATGCTTAGCTGCTCACGTGCCTGCATCATGTACCTGGGGTTATCCTGAGAGCCCTGTATGAAAGGGGGTTCCCATGTGACAAGCTAACCTTTCTGTGTAGCGAGAGGCACATCCAATTGGGTCCTGTCGCTCAAAGTAGAACATTATGGAAGTGAGTGATTGCCTTGTTGCCTTAGTAATGGAAATAAATGTCTATTCTCTCCATCCACAAGCAGTAACAGATTGGAAAGGAAATGCCTGTAAATACATTTGGAGCCAATAGTGCATGAAATAGAGAGGGGTTTTCCCCCCCACCTTCTAAAATGCATCATCTTAAATCATAAAATGTTCAGTGAAAAATTATGGCACATCATGGAACCTCCTCAGGTGAGGACCTTTTGTGAAAGAACATTGCTGGATGAGAGTTTACACACAGGCTCACTCAATTTGTGTCACGCTTAAGAGGAGATTGTATGGCAAGAAAGTTAAGCACAGGGATCTTTTTGGAAGAAGAAGATATATTGGAATGCAGTTGGTGAAGTTGTCACAAGGTCCTGCCCTAGGGTGCTTGTCACAGGCTTGAACTGTAGAGAGCAAAGATCCTTCTCAGTGTAGCCAATTTGTCTCTAATGAGCAAAGTCGGGAAATAGATCTTCCTCTCTACAAATCATTCCCATCACAGATATCCCCAGGCAAATGCTTCTGACAATTGTACCACTATATTCCATTTTTAGAGCCTATCCATATTTACCATTTAAGTCGTTGTTCTCTAGGCTCTTACTGAAATAACAGAAATAACAAAACAACAGAGTTGGAAAGGACCTTGGAGGTCTTCTAGTCCAACCCCCTGCTCAAACAGGAGACCCTGTACTATTCTGGACAAATTGCTACCCAGTCTCTTCTTGAAAACCTACAGTGAAAACCTACACCTGCAGCTTCTGGAGGCAAGCTGTTCCACTGATTAATTGTTCTGTTGGGAAATTTCACCTTCATTCTAGGTTAGTTCTCTCAATCTTCATACAGACATTTGACCCAGGCCCCTTCCAGACAGGCTGGGAGGAATATCTAGAAAGATCCTTCCACAAGGCTCTCCTCTTGCTGACTATCAGATGGTTTTTGTTTCCCTGACAAGGGTCTCTGCTGAACTCTAAGCCATTTTAAGAAATTCCAGCCTGTTCTGAAACATTTTGGTGGCACATTGCAAGATATTCAGCCTGTGAGCAGCCACACCTGCCATTTTGACTGGTAGCTTCTGTTGTGCTCTCTACCTTTCTCTACTTGAAAGCAATGGTCAGTTGCACCCCTCCCTAAGGACAGATATTGCTGGTCACAAATATAAGATGTATCTATTTGATATATATACCATATAACGTGTATATATGTATGTAAAGTTAAATTGAATGTATGTGGACCAAGAATCAAAATTCATAAACTGTGTAGCCAGGGGTAACAAACAGTGATACAAATAATACTTTCTTACTGTTTTGTTCAGCGGTGGTATTTATTTACCTTTCCTATTGGTTCTCAAATGTGAGCATGCACACGCACTTTGCTTGCATGCACTTTGTCTGCGCATGTGCACTGCCTTTGGGCCGGGTGGGCAGAGCCTCCTGCAGCCGCCGCTACCAGTGTGCCTGAACCAGAGAGAACTAGTTGAATACCACCTCTGGTTCTGTTCCTTTGTCATGTTTTTAGATCTTCCCTCTCCTTATGAGGAATGCTCAAATAGCAGGATAGCTATAATTTTTGCTTTGCTAGTAGAAGGGGGCTGATTCAAAACCTGACAGAATTATTCTTAATGACTTTTTTCCCCTTAGCTTCCTTCTTTCCCCTGTGTTTTCTTTATTAAGAAAAAAGATGTACTAGTGCATTGATTCACTATGTTTCATCTGAAGCGGAAGGGTTTCACCTACAGCTCCCAAATAGTCCCAGGAATCTAGTCTTCTTTCTACAGCAAAGCAGTCAGTGGATTATTGGTCTTATGAGATGCTTCCAGAAACTGAAGCATGCTGTCCCAAGGGGGAAGGAGTACTCAAGGTGACACAACTCAGCAAAGCTTAAGGTGTTTGAGAGTTGGACCATAAATTAACCCTGTAGCTGGGTTGACAAGATAATATAAGACAGAAGTTTTGTGCCCTCGGAAACAATTCTCTGCCTCTGGCAATGAAGCAATTAGACAGACCTGAATCAGAATAGAACTAAGTAAGGTGTCAGGTTGAGCAAATGAGGAGAACCTCATTGACAACTTACTTAGTTTAGACAACTTACTGCCTCCAGTTTAGGTCACCACAATATAAAAAAAAGGTGTTGATATTCTGGAAAGAGTGCAAAAAAGAGCAACAAAGATCATTAGGAGATTGGAGACTAAAACATACGAAGAACAGTTGCAGGAATCGTGTATGTCTAATCTAGTGAAAAGAAGGACTATGGGAGACATGACAACAGTGTTTCAATATTTGAGCAGCTGCTACAAGGAAGAGGGGGTCAACCTATTTTCCAAAGCACAAGAAGGCAAGACAAGAAACAATGGATGGAAACTAAACAAGGAGAGAAGCAATTTAGGAGTAAGGAGAATTTTACTGATCGTTAGAACAATTAACCAGTGGAATGGCTTGCCTTCAGAATGGAGGTGGGTTCCTACTGGTTCGCACTGATTCGGGTGAACCGCAATTTGGTCTGGGTCGCAGAACCGGCAGCGACCCAGGCTCACCATGTCCCCGAACCAGTTCCCTGGTCTCTGCTGCCATTGCTGCCATGATTTCTTTTAGCTTTTCTTGGTCTTAGCGCATGTGCAAACAATTCACAGTGAACTGTGCGTGGCCGAGCAATGTGCAGTTGGCGTGTGCACAAGCAAAGCATACGTGAAGCGAAGTGGTACCAACACCGGTAGGAACCCACCCCTGCTTCAGAAGTTGTGGATGATCCATCACTGGAGGTTTTTAAGAAGATATTGGACAACTATTTGTCTGAAATGATATAGAGTCTTCTGCTCAAGCAGGGGGTTGGACTAGAAGACCTCCAAGGTCCCTGTTATTCTATGCTACTCTATGTGTTTCTATGTTATTCCTTTCCTCATATAGACACATGAAATCAGAGAAGACTTGAGATTTCTAATGATGAGATTCCCCTGGCTATCAATTTTGGAGAATACTACCCTCATGTCTTAAGTCTTGGCTGTTGTTATTATTTAATTGTTGCAGATCGTTTTAATTAAAAAGCAGGGTGGCGTGCTGGCAAGAAAAACAGTTATTTTTTATAACTGTTTTTAAAACATTATTTTTATTTCCATGATTGCCTTTGGATTGAATCTCAGCCTTATAAGCATTCATGGAAATTAAGAAATGCATTGTAAACTGCCCAGAATTGCTTTGGATAGTGTGATGGGCAGCATATATATTTAATAAAATAAATAAATAAGAGGAAAATAAGAATGAGGAGTGATAGCAGCCCATGCTTTGCAAATGTACTTCTCTTTCCAGGGGGAAAAAAGAGACATGCTTGAACTGGTGTCCTGTGGATCAGTGTTGTTTGACTGATTCACCACATCTACATTTTGTAAATGGGCAGTAAACCTCCTATGGCAGTAATTTCTTTGAGTGCTTATAACATTCTCTCCAATTATAAAATGTGTTTTTCAACCCATCCACCACCACCATATTTGGGAAAGTTATAAGGAATATAACCCATCTCATACCTGATCAGATTGTTTGTCCTGCCCACCCAGAATACTCTGATTAACAACAACTCACAGAGTAAATATCATTTCAGTCACCTTTCGCTAGCGCCCATCATTTTCATTTCTGTATCTTTTCATATGTGATATGTATACACCTACAAAATACACATTCTTTGAGTCAGAAGATTACCTATTTATAAAAACATTTTTACCGAATCTGGCAGTTTGGAAAACAACATAAATCAGCTTTCTCTCTCCCTGCAAGTTGGCAGTTTTTGTAAGTGCCATAATTATCTAAGGGAAAAGCAACCTGGGGGTTAGCAGAGCCGACCAAAGACACCGTGCAAAGAATACTATTTCTATTCCCTATAAAAGTCCCTTTTTAGGATCCTGTAATCCTTAATTCGGGGTAGGGTCAGGACAACTGGATAGAGCTGAGCATTTTCCTATTTCCTATAAAAGGGCCAATAACACCTCAGCACCAGGAGCGCCTCAGGAGGGTGAGGATGAAAAAGTTAAGATGGTGGCCAAAACTGCAGAATCAAAATGTTTTAAACATTTGTTGACCGTGTTACACATACCTGCCCCACCCCACCCCCCAAGATTCCACTGTGCTGCAGGGGTGAAATTCAGCAGGTTCTACAGAACCGGTAGCGGAAAATTTGGGTAGTTTGGGTAGCCGGCAAATACCACCTCTGGCTGGTCCCAGAATGGGGTGGGAATGGGAATTTTGCAGTATTCTTCCCTGACACGCCCACCAAGCCACGCCCACAGAACCAGTAGTAAAAATATTTGAATTTCACCACCGCTGTGCTGTGACTTCTTTGTCTCCCTCTGCCAAGATCCTTCTTCACCGCTGAGAAGGAGAAAAGGGTTCTACGATTAGGTTACAAGTAGCCTTCGACTGATGATCACAATTAAGCCTGACATTTCTGTTGCTAAACAAGAGAATTGTTAACTGAGTTTTGCCCCATTTTACAATCCTTTTTTTTTGTTAAGTGAATCACTGCAATTAAGTGAATCTTGCAGTCGTTAAGTGAATCTGGCTTCCCCCATTGACTTTGCATGTCGGAAGATGACTGGGAAGGTTATAAATGGTGATTACATGATCCTGGGACTGTGCAACTGTCATAAATACATTCCAGTATAAAGCTTTAGTAAGACCACACCTAGAGTACTGCATTCAGTTTTAGTCACCACACTATAAAAGAAAGATGTTGAGACTCTAGAAAAAGTGCAGGGAAGAGCAACCAGGATGATTAGGGGACTGGAGGCTAGAACATATGAAGAATGTTTGAATGTTTGAATGTTTATTTTATTTATATGCTGCCCTTTTCCCCCGAAGGGGACTCAGAGCGGCTCACAACTCAACCAAGGGAGGGGGATACAGACAAAAAATTAAAACAACGCGCAACAATACATAATTTAAAACACGCAACAGTCATACCATTCGAGAAGGGGGTAGAAGCTTTTTAGCCCCAGGCCTGTCGGAATAGCCAGGTTTTAAGGGCTTTACGGAAGGTCTGGAGGATGGTGAGGGTTCAAATCTCCACGGGGAGTTCGTTCCAGAGGGTCGGAGCGGCCACAGAGAAGGCTCTCCTCCGGGTAGTCGCCAGTCGACACTGGCCGGTGGATGGAATTCGGAGGAGGCCTAATCTGTGGGATCTAATCGGTCTAGAGGAGGTAATTGGCAGCAGGCGGTCTCTCAAGTACCCAGAATGGCTGCAGGAACTGAGCATGGCTAGTCTGGTGAAGAGAAGGACCAGGGGAGACATGATAGCAGCATTCCAATATTTGAGGGACTGCCACAGAGTGGAGGGTCAAGCTATTTTCCAAGGCACCTGAAGGCCAGACAAGGAATAATGGATGGAAACTGATCAAGGAGAGATTCAACCTAGAAATAAGGATAACTTTTTTGACAGTCAGAACAATCAACCAATGGAACAGCTTGCCTTCATCACTGGAAGTTTTCAGGAAGAGCCTGGACTGCCATCTATCAGAAATGGTGTAGGGTCTCCTGCTTGGGCAGGGGATTGGACTAGATGACCTACAAGGTCCCTTCCAACTCTGTTATTCCGTTATTCAGTTGTCAAGCACCCCAAATTTTGATCGAGTGATCATGGGGATGCTGCAACAGTCACCAGAAACACAGTTGTAAGTTGTTTTTTTTCAGTGCCATTGTAACTTTGAACGGTCACTAAACAAATGGTTGTAAAACGAGGACTACCTGAATTTCAGGATAGAGCTGTCTATGTTGGCGCTCTAGGCCTCCCCTTATTGTTTGACTCATCTTCTGATTTTGTTAGGAAGTTCGAAAAAAGACCCTTGCTTGTTTTTTCTTTTCCTTTGAGGTTTTGAGCTTCACACTTATGATTTTCAGCCCCAGGAATTTCTTCTTTTTTTTTACTTAAGACATTTTCTCCCTACTTGCACAGTAAGTAATTTTAATTACAACAGCAGTCATTGCTTTCATATGGCAACAATTCTGCAAAATTACATTTAACCTTCATGTGGGTGTGCTGACTCACAGACTGTGTACCCTTACTGGTTTTGGGAAGACTTTTCAATTTTGTCACCTCTTGAAATTTGGCACTTTTATACTGGTTCCTCCTTGGCTTAAGACTAGATCCAGCCCTGCTTCAGGGAACACAGAACAACTCTACCCTAGGGATGTGCATTTTGGGGGAGGAGAAAAAATCTTTGGATTTGTGTAAACTGGGCACAGGATCTCTGCACATTATTAAAGTAACCTTTTTTCAGACTTCTGTTTTAAGAAATTATCTTAAAATGAATGCAACTCTTAAAGCAACCACATCTTTGCACGGAAGCTTGGGAAAAGGCAGGCTTCCTGAGAGGTACTTTGCTGACTCAAAGAGCCAAAGCGCTTCTGAAATTTTTTTCAAGTTATGCATAGCCCACCCTTTTCTCAAAGAGAGATTCTTGGTCAACCAGGCTCAGGAGGAAGAATGTAAAGCTGCACTGCCCGAGTTCTATCTAATGAAGGATCAATCCAGAGCAATAATAGCAATAGCAATAGCAATAGCACTTAGACTTATATACTGCTTCACGGTGCTTTACAGCCCTATATAAGCGGTTTACAGAGTCAGCCTATTGGCCCCAACAATCTGGGTCCTCATTTTAGCCACCTCGGAAGGATGGAAGGCCCCAACCTTGAGCCTGGTGAGATTCAATCTGCCAAACTACAGGCAGCCGGTGATGAGCAGAAGTAGCCTGCAGTACTGCACTCTAACCACTGTACTACCGTATAATGTACGTCACATGTACAATGTTATTATACATATAAAAAAGGATCCAGATTCAGTTGTTATCTTCTCCAAACTAGCCTTGGATAGAGTCCCACCTAGAAAGCCACTGCCATTCATGGAACTATTCGGACAAATGATCCGTCTTAGAATAATGAATAATCTGTCTCAAGATAGAAATCATAGGCAAAGCATGATCTGAGGGCTGTTGACTGCTGAGTGAAACCAGAGTCATGCAATAAATTCCAAAGATATTACTGTCTGACCACAGGGAATAGAAGAAGAGATCGATAGCCAATTAAAACTGATATGTGGCATTTGATCATTTGTGGCGTGATGTGAAGGGTAATTAATGGAATTGCTGCCTTTTTGACATTTGCAACTCAGGTCCTGGATCAAGATTAATGGTGGTGCTATTGTAACTGTGCATTGTTTAAAAAGTCCAGAGCTGTGATAAAACTTTAGTGTAGACCCCTTCTAACTTTTGTGTGTTATATGTGTAAAGTGGTTTGATAAATAAGATAATAAAATACTCATGGACATATTTTTTAAAAAAAAAATACAGAGAAATGTCTTCAAATGATTGTGAGAGGGATCTTGGAGTCTTAGTGGACAACTATTTAAATATGAGCCAGCAGTGTGCAGCAGCTGCCAAAAAAGCCAACACAGTTCTAGGCTACATAAACAGAGGGATAGAATCAAGATCATGTGAAGTGTTAATACCACTTTATAATGCCTTGGTAAGGCCACACTTGGAATACTGCATCCAGTTTTGGTCGCCACGATGTAGAAAAGAGGTGGAGACTCTAGAAAGAGTGCAGAGAAGAGCAACGAAGTTGATTAGGAGACTGGAGACTAAAACATATGAAGAACAGTTGCAGGAATTGGGTATGTCTAGTTTAATGAAAAGAAGGACTAGGGGTGTTCCAATATCTCAGGGGTTGCCACAAAGAAGAGGGAATCAAGCTATTCTCCAAGGCACCTGAGTGTAGAACAAGAAGCAATGGGTGGAAATTAATCAAGGAGAGAAGCAACTTAGAACTGAGGAGAAATTTCCTGACAGTTAGAACAATTAATCAGTGGAACAGCTTGCCTTCAGAAGTTGTGAATGCCCCAACACTGGAGGTCTTTAAGAAGATGTTGGATACATCTGGAACAGTATAGGGTGTCCTGCCTAGGCAGGAGGTTGGACTAGAAGACCTCCAATGTCCCTTCCAACTCTGCTATTGTATTGTATTGTATAGGTCTGAATTCCTTTCTGTTAAAATAAACTCCAACTATGCCATTCATTTCAAGCCAGTGGTGGGATTCAAATAATTTAACAACTGGTTCTCTGCCCTAATGAACAGCTGGGCAGGCGTGGCTTGGTGGTCATGTGACTGTGTGGGTGTGGCCAACTCAATGTCACTTGGGGGGGGGTGCTTCGCCTTAGTTATTACAATGCAATAATGGTTAAACGGAGAGGCAGTTTCTGTAAGCAGGGCAATAAAGATTAGGCTAGAAACAACACCAGAATGTTTCCTTCCTGCCTTCCTTACAGGATTAGCCCTGTAAAGTGGGAAAAAACAAAAGGAAAGTTCTTCCAACAACCAGTTCTCTGAACTGCTTAGAAAGTTAACAAATAGGTGCAAACTGGCTGAATCCCACCGCTGATTCAAGCATATACTGAAATAAAGTGCCCCATTTTCAATTAGGTAGAAAAAAAATCCACATCCAAAGTTCAAAGATTACCCTTGAAATTAATCCAAATTCAATTTTTGTGGGTTGTTTTTTTTAATGGCATTGTGATGTGGATATATGATAGAATCTTAGTATGTAACTTTGCATATTAGAGCTACCAAACTGGTTATTATTCCACAATCCATTTTTTTCTTATTACCTTTTCTTCTACTGAATATTCTTAAGGTTTGTTTCTATTCTGATATTTTAGTTTTTTCTCTTCTATTGTATATATTTAGGAAGAAAAGAAAATTATAGAGAAGTATAATGAATAACATTGGCATAAGCCAGATTAGCTATACATTCTGGTTTTTTTACCCTGTTAACTGAAAATAGAACACGGCTGCTTCAAAGGGGAAGAGTATGGTTGGTATGAATTCATTATTGCCTCTTCTGAAATCCCATTAATGCCCCTTTATGCATTGATAACCTAGAGAAGATTCTAGTATAATCATACACAGAAATGGTAGCACATTCCTAGGATCCCTGTGTGTTTGTGAGAATTGATAAAATGTTCTTAGTATTATTTTACCATTATACAGCAGTACATACAGTATGTCTGCTCACAGAGCATTCATAAAAAGATACAGACAATCCTCAATTTACTTTTATTTGCAATGTTGCAGATTAGTAGATCTGAAAGAAAATAGAGAAATTAGTAAAGGAATAGAATGCTATGGTGTTTTTTAAAAAATAAATAGTTAAGTTGCTGAATTAGTTTTAGATTATCTTTCTATTGGCTCCCAAATTTAGAAGAATTCAGGGAGGGGTGGAAGGAATTGACCATACATTTTGTAACAGAGACATATTAGTAGTCATATTATAATATCGCCCAAAATAAGAACGCATCCACTGTGTCACGGCTCCTTCACTTAATAACCAAGAAAGAAACCACTCAACTCCATTTTACAGAATTAAGAGTACTTTTACTGATTATAAGTAATGAGAAGCTAAGCAAAGCTGGATCTGAGCAAAAAGGCATGAAAGCATTTAGATATCAATACATGATTCATTCCCCTCCCCTCGGTACCCCAGTCCATAGTCCAATCATATATCTCCACAGCTGTCAGGTGGGAGAGATCTTCAAAAAGCATCATTAGGTTGGTATGTCGGATGTTGCGTCCTCCTGACGCAGCCGGCAGGCGTGGCCAGAGCCTCAGGCTCCTGATTGGCTCTGGCGTGGCAGCCGGCTGGCGGGAGAAATGCCGGGTGCCAATTGGCTACCCGCCTGACAGCTGTCAAATATAAATAGCTGTCAGGCGGGCTTCTGTTGTTCATGTTCTGAATTCTCTGTTGCCTGTTCCACGTTAATAAAAACTGTTCCATTTACCTCAGCGCCTCGTTCTTAAAACTGGCGATGAGGATGAGCGACACGGACCCCGTTATCGTCCCAGCCTTGGCTCCTTCTTTGGTTTTCACCGCTTTTCAGTCAGAGGCTGAATCCTGGGATGCATTTCTCGAGAGGTTTGAGGATTTTTTCCAGGCTCATGACCTCTCTGATCTCCCTGAGGGGAGAAGACGGGGCACCTTCATATATTACTGCGGCCCAGAAATGTTTGCCACCGCCAGGGCTCTTTCCGCGCCGACCGCGGTGCACACAATGCCTCTCGACCTCCTCATGGCTAGGCTCAAGATCCACTATGAGCCGACGCCATCTAAGTATTTGCGCCGGCAGTTCTTCAGGCGCTGCATCCAACGTGAGGGACAAACGATCAGCCAGTACGTGGCTGAGCTGAGAGCTGCCGCAATAAATTGCGAATTCGCCGACCTTGAAGATGCCCTTTTGGAGCAGTTTATTTATGGGCTGCTCGATATTAATTTACACCACCGCATATTGTCCCGCGCTGAACTGTCCATGAAAATCACGGTGGACGAAGCCCGCGCATATGAGATGGCCGGCCAGTCCACCCCTGATGTTCGCTGATTCCCTCCGTCAGCCATGCCAGCGCTGCCTCACTCGGCTGTCCATTGCCAAATGATGGTCAATGACCCCTATGCCGACGCTGCTTCCTCCGTTGACCGCCTCCGGTCTCTGCCCTCTTGGGATGGCGATGTGTGTCTCAGCTGTGGTGGCTGCCATTCGGCCTCCTGCCGTTTCAGAACGGCTCTCTGCCGCAAGTGCGGTAAGAAGGTCCACATGGCAGCCGTTTGCTGCTCCGCTCTGGAGGACGCTCGCAACCCGAGGCCCCTGCCGTCTGCTTCCTCTGCTCCTCTTCCATCGATGATGGACACTCCCATCCCTAGGCGTTCGCAGCGCGTGCGCAGAAGACCAACCTACTTAAAGGACTACGCATGCGCTGTCTGGGGGGAAGGGGTGTTGCCTTCTCTTGACGCAGCCGGCAGGTGTGGCCAGAGCCTCAGGCTCCTGATTGGCTCTGGCACGCCAGCCGGCCAGCAAGAGAAATGCCGGCCGCCGATTGACTACCCGCCTGACAGCTGTCAAATATAAATAGCTGTCAGGCGGTCTTCTGTTGTTCGTGTTCTGAGTTCTCTGTTGCCTGTTCCACGTTAATAAAAACTGTTCCGTTTACCTCAGCGCCTCGTTCTTAAAACCGGACAGTTGGCCTTGGCGGAAAACTCCCCTCCTTCCACATGCGCAAACGAATGGTGAGAACAACTCCCAATTAACAGTCCTCCTGTACAGATTATTTCCCTCACCCAAATACCATGCCCTCCCTCCCCGCCGAAAAGCAAGCAGCAAAACAGAGGCTGACACACTGCTTAAATGAAAAGTGCCTAGTTATGTACTTCAGGGTTATGTGAAATACCAACCAAAGTTAAAAACTTCACCACGTAATTTCCCAAATTTGATCATATCATCACTTAGTCAAAATGTAACTTCCTGCATTTCCACAGTGACGTATTTATCTATTTTCTCAATTCACTGTCAGCCAAGAATGAGTAAATTCTCTAAGAAATGTTCTTCTAGGCTAATATTAAGAAGCCTTCCATTTTAAGAAACAATCAATCTGACAAATATAGAAATGGTTCCAAGAAAATAAATGTTGGGCTGAATCATCTAATCCAGCATCCTATTTTTCACTGCAAATTCATGACCTAGAGAAACATGCGAAGGCAATAGCCTTCCCCTGGAGGTTGCACTTAGTCATAATGATCAGTGAGCATTGATAGAGTCATCCTGTATAGATCGGAGTCCCTAAGCAATTGGTGATCATCACACTCCATGGCAGAGAATTCCATAACTGATACGTAAACAGCACAATAAAGGACTCTTCCTAATGTGTATTGAATGCATTGCCTGTGGTATCTGTCAATTGAACGAGTAAAACAAAGTGCTCACAAGAATTAAGGTTGGCCTAAATTGGCTAAGGGTAGGTTAGGGCAATCTGACTTTAAGTAAATCAATTTTACTGTTAAAAAGACTCATTAAAAAAAAGTCCTGCTTTCCTAAAGTCCAGCTAAGTATCAGCATTTGTATAAACTTCATCCAATGCAATAGCTTCCATAGCTTTTAGGCACAACTGGCATTCAGATTGGTGACCTTCCTGTCAATATATAAAATATCAGCTCAACCTGTTCAGAATTTCTCTCACGGTGAGTTGTGTTGGGTGACGCTTTGCATTTGACATTTGAATTGCGATACAAGCATGAATTCCACTGTAGAGTTTCTCAATTTGCATTTTCAGCTAACAGAACACTGTCATCAGCATGAGTTGTGTTATTGATTATTCCTCCTCAAGTTTTAAAACCATGCTCATCTTGTTCCAATCTGGCATATTGATTGATTATTGATTAGGTGCTATCGACTCCTTTTTACCATGTAGATAGGTTTTCCTTCATGCAATCTATCCTTAGCCAGTTTTATCTTGGAAACTGATAGTCCTGCTCCTCCTCCTCCTTCTTCTACTTTTTCTCCTCCTCCTCCTCTTCCTCTTCCTCCTCCTCCTCCTCCTCATGATCTGTACCACAATGGATCTCTGATTTTGACATCTTTGTTGTTGACATCTTTGTTGTTGTACTTGAGCTTTCTCATCTCTTTTTATCCATAATATAATTAGTTTGACCTCTGGATACTTCATCAGTGTCTATATAGATGTAGCCTTTTTGGAGTTGATGGAAAGCTATGTTATCACTGAGGAGATCCTTGGATGGCAGAAACTAATAAGTCATTCTCTTGCTTCTGTTTTTTAGATGGTACAGTCCAACTACATTTTCCTCTTTACTATTTCCTACTTTAACAAGCCCACTAGGTATAGCTGTGAGTTCTAGTCTTACCTTAGACACAAAGCCACCTGGGGAACCTTGGGCCAATCACTCAGATCTAGGAAGCAGACAAGGACAAACCACTTCTGAAATCTTGCCAAGAAAACTGCAGGGACTGGTTCCAGGCAGCTCCCAGGAGACAAAATTGTCTTAAACGGACCGAAAGTAATTCCTACTTTAACATTCCAGTTTTCAGTCATAAGCAGCCTATTTTCCTTGCACATTCTATCAATTTCAGTTTGAACTTCTTATAAAACTCATCAACCAACTCTTCTCCTGCATTAGTGACTGGAACATTAATTTGAACAACTATCATTTTAAAAGGATATCCACAAAGTTTACTGGACAGCATTGTACCCAGGTTTTGCCATATCTTTCCTGATTATAAAAGTAATGCCATTTCTTCTTTATTTTTCACATCCTGACTAATAAACCCTGTGATCTTCTGACAGAAACTGTGCAATTTCAATCCATTCAAATTCACTGATGCCTAAGATGTTAATGTATAGTCAATTCTTTTCATCTTTTTTCTGCTTTTCCGGTGCTCATGCCTTCTCTGTTCCATATTCCCACTATAGTTGTTTCTCTGGATTTTCTTTTTCTGCATTGCAATATTGATAACTAGACATCCAGAAGGCATTAATCTATCTGCCTCATAAATAGTGTCAGTACTCCAAAAGATCTTCAGCTCTTCCTTAGTAGCAAGTTGACTGCCATGCAACCTCAGCAACTCATAATCTGTGACTATGTCATCAATCACTTTATATTGCTAACCATGTGCTTTGTATATATAAAATACAGGAGTGTTTCACTGTTGCCTTCCTCTGTGCAGTATGAAATGATACCTTCACAGTTGTCACTGAAATATAATCACGAATTTCCAGCATTTACTATATTGCTGCTGTATTGCTACCCCCAGATATAGGTGTCTGTTGGTTTTAGCTGGGCAGCCAGGATGACTTTCACAGGGTCAAACCTGTTTTGGGATTCAGTGGGAGACCACCTTGGCGCCCTGGAGCTATAACGTAATGTAGGAAGTTAAATAATATCCAACAATGGTGAAACACTTCCCTACTGTTACCACTTCCTATGGTCATATCAGAGTTCACTTGTAGTTATAGGGGTAGTGAATTAGGTGATAGGACAGAGATAGAGGTAGAGATAAAGAAATGATAGAGGTAGAGGTAGAGAGCTAGTCTTTGACTTACCACTACAGTGAGAACCAGAATTTCCATTGCTATGTGATGCAGTTCTAAAATGTGATGTCATGTGACCACATCACTTAGCAATGGCAATCTGAGCATTCCCTGTTGCTGCCACTAAATGAATACCACTGGTTGTTTGGTGAGGACCTGCCCCAATCCAGGCTTGATCCCTCCCAAACTTCAGCCTCGGTTCTTCCAAATTAAGGGCCTGCCTCCTCTTCAGCTCCCTACAGTTGCCTATTTCCTCACCATCTCTGTCAGTGGTGGGATTCAAATTTTTTTTACTACCAGTTCTGTGGGCGTGGCATGACTTGGTGAGCGTGGCTTGGTGGGTGTGGCAGGGGAGGGATACTGTAAAATCTCCATTCCCTCCCCACTCCAGGGGAAAGTTACTGCAAAATTCCCATTTCCTCCAGATCAGCTGGGACTCGGGAGGCAGAGAACAATGGGGGCGGGGCTAGTCAGAGGTGGTATATACTGGTTCTCCGAATTATTCAAAATTTCTGCTACCAGTTCTCCAAAACTGGTCAGCACCTGCTTAATACCACCTCTGATCTCTGCCCTTTTGACCACCCTGCACCTTGTTTTGTGGGGCAGTAAGCAGGTCTAGAAACACACTGCTCTGGGGCTGCTTGCCATGCTCAGCTCACAGGCTTCCTGGTGTACCGTGTGTCTGGGCCTGAAAGAAGCTCCTGAGCTTTAGCGCAGCACAACATTGCAGCTGCCCCAACACAGTCCAGCATCACAGTGCAAAGCCGCCATGCCCCAAGAAGCTCTAACACCACAGCCCAAATCCACAGTATCTGGGCAGTACCTTGCTTTATACCCAGCCATATTTGCCCTCCCCGCTCTGCACTCCAAAACCCCTATTGTCCCTGTTGACTGTTGTCTTCTTCTTGCTCCCACTGCTGATGAGGCATGCTCGTCCTGGCCCTCCATGAGGAAACCACATGAGACCATCTCTCCCAGGTCCTGTGGGGAAACCTCCATGTGCAACCTTGTAAAAGAAAGCCTCATGTGGCCAGCAACTTCCTCATGAAGGACCATTCCACACATACTTTGTCAGAAACTGGGGCAAGAAAATGTTGAAGGTCAGCTACGGTGGCAAGGGCTGCAGATTGCAGGGGGACAAAAGGACATGGATGAGGGGGAGGTAGGGTGTGGGAAGAGTGGAAGCAACCTGTGAGTGTAGGTAAGTGCAAGTAGGCTGCCAAGTGCCCAAATTTTGTTCAAATGACAGCAGGGATGCTGCAACAGCTATAATTTGATGAACTGGTCATGAGACCCCTCATTCAGTACCACCATAATTTCAAACAGTTGCTGAATTAATGGTTGTAAGTCAAAGACCACCTACAAAATTTTCAGACAAACAGATTGATAGATAGAACTAATAGAGATGATAGAGATGGAGGTGGATATCTATAAATGAAGCAAAAGGTTAAAAAAAAGATCTGGACACAATTTCAGTATTAAAGGCCACAGTTACTTGGTGAAATCTGAGGTCTGTTTTGCTAAAGCTGCTTATTTTGATGAAATCTTGGGACTTCTTGCTAATGATTGTTAAACTGATAGATGTCCCTACTAAATCTTCATCTTTTACAGTGCAAATAGATTGGCATTCTTATTTCCATCTTTCTGCCGACTTCATTGCTTGTTCCTTTTTAATTTTACAGCTTCCTGAGCTGAGTGCTAGGAAATCAATAAGTAATTTGGATCCTGGCAAAGGAGAAGAAAGTTATGTTTTTCACTTTTAGTAAATATTTTGAAACTTGATTTATCTGGGAAAACAGGCGTTTAGTTCATATATTAACCCATTCATCAACACTGTATTATAAATTGCATGGAATTCATATACGCTTGTTTAGAAAATGAAACAAACAAAGAAATAAACATAAAATATTTGTCATAAGTTTTAGGAATAAAATTAATGGAACTTTCAATAGCTAATCCATAATCTGGTGAAGCAGATTCTTAAGAACATGTATTTGAATTTAAATAATTGAGTTCACAATTTCCTATCAAACTCTTAACTGATCTGTAGGAATGGTCCCATTAATTTTGAAGGTAGAATCTTGCCTCAGTATCAGTATTTGGCTCCTTGAAATGAATTTTTGAATTCTGGGAACTACTGATTTGCTAAAATGCATACCTGTTGGATCTATTCAGCAGAATGGGAAATGGATAGATGATATCACAGATCTTTGTGAGTTATGGCTTATATTTCTTATCTGGAATACACAATGCCTGATGTATTTAGCAACTGCTATGTTGTTTCTCTTAATGGAAACATTACTGAAATAGTACATCTGTCTCTTGCAGAATCACCTTCCCTGTAGATATGGAGCTTACATAAATTGAGTGATCATTCAGAACAGACACTGCTTTATAAACTTTAGGTATCCAAAACAAGTAACAAATTCTCTGTTTTGTTCAAGCCCTACAAATGTGCATCTCTGAAAGTGTTTTGAGTTGTTTGCACCTAATGATGTGCATAACTAGCTGTGTACTAAAGATGAAACTGAAAGTATAGGAGCAGCACATAGCATACGCGGCCACAGCATTCTGAAGTTGTGTATTGTGAAAGGAGTTAAGGTGACGTTACTTGTAAAGTTTTGGTAGTTGAACACCGGGAGAAATTAAGGTTATTATTGCTTCTAGTCCTTTGTGTGCTGCTTGCCACAAGGAAGCTCAGTTAGTCTCTTTGTTATCAGCAAACTTTGCTTTAAAAGCATAGAGTTTCCTGCTTTTTGATGTATAAATATTCAGCACCAGAAAGATTGGACTGCAACTTTCCACACCTTGAGGTAGTCCGGCACATCATGAGGTCTGCTGTTTGAGTAGGTACACAAAATTAGGTTCTAAAGTCTAGACATGTTTGACTATATACTGTTTTTTGGTTATTTACAGACCTTGAATTTGGGAACAAATCTACTATTGTTTCTACATACATGGAAAGTGTTAGTTATATAATCATCCTATATTCCAGAGGAAAGAGATGGAAGTTAAGAGTGTAGATGTAACAACATGGGAATTTTTAAAAACAAAACAACATGCAATCAAAATCTGACCTGAGAAATTATATTCTGAGAGGGGGGGAAATATTTTTGGAGGGGGGCGTTAGTCCAGTGATGAATATCTAAACTCTTTAAATTGACCATAAGCAAAATCAAGTTTATTTGGTCATGTGGCATAATCTCTTCTCAGTTTATGCTGGAGATTTACAAATATAATGTAAAATATCATTACCACCTACGCAGTGTAAGATAATTTTTATATTGAGACCACTTCCTGACCTCCTCCTATTCTTTCTCATTAGCATAGTACCTTAGATACGTATAGGGAGATATTATATTCAGTCTCTCATTTATTCAGAGGATCTGTTGAGTATGTTTACTCTGTCAAAATATCGTTTTTCTCTTTTCTTTCTTAACCCTCTCTCTCAGTTCTAGTTCAGGCTAGCTAAACCTTTACTTATATTTCACCAAAGCACATTCCCTATAAATTAAGATAACTAAAACACCATAAAATGTATGGTATGGCATGGCATCACAAACACCAGCTTTTTAGACTTGCACCCCACAAATATGTATGTCATGGAGCTTGGATTATAATATCATGATGCAGTTTTTATCACTTATTTTATCTATAACTATGCAGCAGTGTTTTATGGCCAACTTTTAAAAAAATAGCTGGGTAGTGAAATAGTAATATGATCTAGAAGAATATTTCTGAAAAGACTTATTTTGTACATTGTATACTCACATAGGGACTATGGAATGAGAATCTATTTACGTCTTTAAGGCTTGTAACCCATATATTTCTCTGAAGAAAGCCAACAAGAGCCGTAAATCTATAACTTGGTAAAGGGTAAAAGCAATCATCTTAAAAATTGGAGAAAGTGTGTCCTTCTCTTGGCCCACATTCTTTTGGAATTACCATTATAGTTACAAAAAATGATGGCTGGATTTAATATATGCCATGTTGAAACATTGTTCTTCTGAATACTGAATGTTGGTGAACAAATGCCTTACTTAAAGTGCCAGGAGATATTTTGATGGATGAAGAAGAAAAAAGATGATCTAGAGCAGTGGTTCCCAACCTTTTTTTGGCCATGCCCCATTTAAGCATCTCTAAAATTCTGATGCCCCCCCCCCCCCCCCGGTGACATATAATTCTTACTTTACTCAAAAAGTGAACTCTACTCACACAAGCCTAAAAGACCATTAACTTGGTTTAAATAAGGTTCAAATTGCCCCCAGTAAAAATCAAACTGCCCCCCCCCTGTGGGGCTTGAGCCCCATGTTGGGAACCACTGATCTAGAGCAGTGATGGCGAACCTTTTTGGCACCGAGTGCCCAAACCAGAACATGTGTGCATGTGTGTGTGCCTGAACACTGGAAACTCGAAGACCAGCTGGCCGGCGTGGGCATGCCCATTTTCTTGCTCTTTTTCAGGCCATTTTTCGGGCTGTTTTTTGGATGTTTTTCAGGACTTTTCAGAGGTTTTCCAATGCTCCAGAACCCGCGAAGACCAGCTGGCAAATGTGTGTGCTGGAAACCAGAAGAGCAGCTGGTAACTGCACGTGTGCCTATTGAATGGGCTCTGTGTGCCACCTCTGGCACTTTATCTGATCTAGTAGGGCAATTAGGCAATTAATATGCTTTCAAGGTTCTGCAATATGCTTTCACTATTTTAATACAATGAATTAAGACTTTGGTTGCTTCCAGGCAAGGAAGCGCTAGAAGTCACTCTACCTCATTCATGAAATTATACAGAAGAAAGATGATATTGTCTATTATATGTAACCCTACTATGTTTTCCTATACCCATTCTGTCTTGTTCCTTTTCCCCCAGAGAACCATGCATCTTTTCCTGCTGAATGCCTTTTGATTATGAGCATTAGGAATCTTCTTTTGGGAAGCACTTATGCAACCAACCTTACCAAATAATGACATTGGGAGATTTATGCTCTGAGAAGCTTCTAAGCACAGCTTCCCCTATCTCAACACCTTCTCAAACTTTGGACTTCTATTCCATCCAGAAAAGCTCAGGTTGGGGAAAGCTGCCCCAGGCTGTGCATGCTAGGGGAAAAACCAGCCAATGAGAAATACAGTAAATTCTGATCCTTGTTCCTTTGCCTTTCTTTACTAACCATATACTCTTTATCCTTCAGGTCTCATAATACACGAAGGACCCTCGGTTTACCGAATTTTTAAAAGGTGGCAAGCAGTCAATCAACAGTGGAAAGTTTTGAACTATGACAAAACAAAGGACTTGGAGGATCAAAAATCAGGGTCTAGGAGCAATCAACGAAACTCCTCTCAGATCAACCATTCATCCTCCACTAATGGCGCAGCCAGCAACTCCGCTGTGGAAGACAGTGTTGCCCGAGGAGCTGGTCACACCATGGGTACTTTGTCTGATCATCACTGTGCTTATACCATCTTGCATATACTCAGCCATTTGAGGCCTAATGAACAGAGAAGCCATTCTAGCACAAACAGAGAGCTTGTCATGAGAGTCACAACAGTTTAAGCTAAAGTATTTAGGTGGCCTTAATGCAACCGAGTGGGAAAGGAACTCAAAAGCAAGTGGCATGTGGGCTCTCTGCCCTCTCCCCATGCCATCTTGGCACAAGGAGCACAAGAGGCCTTTCCCCAGCCAAGAGGGGGCAAGGCAGACCAGCCGCTCACCACAAAAAGAGGTTAAAAGTTTGGCTGTGAAACGAAGTGCAATATATACTGCAAACAGTGAACTAGGACCAAGTCCTTAAAAGAGGGGCATGGGGGAGCGGAAGGGTTTAATTTGTCATGTATACAATGGAATAAGTAAGATTTTAAAGAATTGCACACCCAAACACATGCATATAGGAAGAGGGAAAGAAGGTACGTCTGGGTTTTTTTTTTAAAATATATTAACCAGAAGTTTAAGTATTCAAAAACAGAAATTATTCTGTGGCCTATGCCAACTTGAGTGCCCCAGGATGTTCAACTGAAATTGCAATTCATTGATTGCTTTTGTTTTATAAAAGTGAATAACGTTGCCCAGGCTTTTATCACATAGCACATAGCCCTGCTGGTTCTTTTTCCTCTTCAGATAGAATCAGCTAGCAGTTCCTTTTGATGGCATGTGAGGAGAAAGGGAGGGAATTCTCTCCTTGAACCACAAGCATGTAAACAACTGACAAAGCACAAGATACAGATGAATGATTCATCATGGACATTTGGTTTAAAAATTTGTCGAAATGGGCTTTTCCCATATCAAATTTTCTACTTGACCTTTCAACCATTTTCTGCAAAGCCAATTCATTTTTCACTGTATGAGTAATTTGGTACAATTCCCTATGATTGTCTTGTTTTTTTGGTTTTTTGTTTAAAAGGGGGGGGGCATTTGGATTTCATTCTGCAGCCATTTAAGTTGTTTTGGAATCTTCTCCATTTAATCATTCATCAAAAATGTTGTACTTAAGAGAAGCTGGAGTTCTGATTAATCTACCCTGTGGGTTTTAGCACCTACAGTACCTCCCTCTTTTCTGGCCTATGGGGTTTTTTAAGTAAACATGCTCAGGATTGCACTGGCAAACTAATTTAATCTGGATTTACTCATTGCATTCAGCTTGTTTGACTTCAACGTAAGGTTATATGTGAACACACAACATGGCCTAAGGCAGTGTTTCTCAACCTTAGCAACTTGAAGTTGTATGGACTTCAACTCCCAGAATTCCCCAGCTATCTGCCAGTCTTCAAATAGAAAAAGTTGAAAAACACTGGCTACTCTGTGTTCAGATTAGGCCATAATGTCCTGTTCCACCAGCCATAGTTAAAAATCATGGTGTACAGCTAGGACTAGAGTTCTATGAATTAGGTCAGAGTTTCCTAAGCGCCTTCTCACAACTCTCACTAAGATACAATTGCCAGACTGTTCTAAGGAAGCCATCCTATTTAAACTGATATCAATGATGTATGTTGATAGTTATCTCCTGAGTAAATTGATCAAGATACATATATATGTATGTATGTATGTGTGTGTGTGTGTGTGTGTATATATATATATATATATATATATATATATATATATATATATATATATATATATATATATATATATATATATATATATATTCACAAGTGCCACTACAAGCTGCCTTGAATTATGATAAATATATACCATCTATGAATGTCTGTATATATGTGTATGTATGTGCCTGTGTACATGTACACATATACATGTGTGTGTGTGTGTATGTATGTATGTATGTATGTATGTATGTATGTATGTACGTAATACACCCACGTTGATTCATTAGATTGGCAGTTACGTCAAAGTAAACACGTGAACACTTGGACGTATAGTAGCTTGTGACTTATCACTTGGAATACTCAATATTTACATTTCTCAATCCCATCCCCACCCACCCACCCAAAAAAGAGAGCATAACTGTAGAGTTTGGCCTAAGGAATCCCTTTAATGTTGCCTTAGAGCCAGTTTAGATTGTAATATTGACAGGAAAAAACAAAGTCCGGTTAACCCTTCTGAATTGAACTGGATAGATTTTAATAGGCTGTAACCTAGACACATTCTTTTGTTGGCCATAAGGATAGTCCATGTGAAATAGAGGTCAAGGAACATTAAAGATAATCCATTCTAAGCTGACCTCTTTCACAGGGACCAGTGCAATATCATTTAAGCAAGACAGCAATGGCAAGGCTGCTTAAAGAATCATACAGCTGGAAGACATCTAAAAGTCCACCTGCTGCTCAAATCAGGAAATTATGCCAGGACTCTTGTAGCAATTCAGTGGTGCAAGGGAGTAATTTTTTTATTTTTGTACTTTAGTCTCTGAAGGCATCTCCACTCAACTACTCCTAAGGTTGCCAGTTCTTATCCTTTGCCCCAAGGAAACCACAGGTAGTCCTCAACGTATAACCACAATTTATCTGGCTAAGTAAAAAGATTTCCTGAATTTTGCCCCATTTTATGACTTTACTTGCCACATTTGTTAAATGAATCACTGTGTAATGCGGTTGTTAAGTGAATCAGGCTTCCCCCTTGACTTTGCATGTCAGAAGGTCACAAAAAGGGATCATAGAACCCCGGGACATTGCAACTGTCATAAATGTGAGTCAGTTGTCAAGCATCCAAATGTAAATCACAGGGCCATGGGGATGCTGCAACCGTCATAAGTGTGAAAAATGGTCATAAGTCTCTTTTTTCAGTGCCATTCAGTTGGTCACTAAACAAACTGTTGGAAGCCAAGAACTACCTGTACTTCTGAAAATGACTGCAAATGTACAGATATTGTAATAGATCAATTTGTTAAATGTGAGATTAACTTAGTTGTTGCATTTATATTTCATCTTTCTTCTGCCATTAGCGTAGAAACTGTATTGGCAGCACAATGGCACACATTGGGATAGAGATGTCTCCTTATTTTATCCCGATAACAATAAATACAAGAGATTGGACTGAGGGCTAGTCATTGGTCCCAACTAACTTAGTGAGCTTTTTGATTAAGGGAAGATGTCCTACTTTTCCTTGATCCCTGCTATTCCTCACCCACTATGCCACACTGATACTCCAAGAGAGGCGATAAACCATTTTAATATTAGCTAAATGATCACCTGGTTGAACTGCTATTTTAGTTCAGCAGGAATGGGCAGTAATAGTACTGTATTAATATACAGTGTATATTAAGATACCATAATGAGAACAAGAGGGGAATCCCATAATTTCAGGCCAGAGCTTTAAAAACATCTCCGCTGTTTTACTTTGGGGGTATTCACATATGAAAAGGGCTGTTGCACAGCTGAAAATACAGTTTTCACACTAATAATTTGTGCTGTCCTGCAGCATCATTCAGCCATTGCTGTGCAATTAGACCACTGTATAGGAGAACAATCACCCGGCATCAGATCAAAAAGCTGGGTGATTATTTTAAGGCAATTGCTGAATGACAAACTATGCAATCCTATATTTTGCACAGTGAAAATATGCCTCAAATGAAATGCTACATCTTTTTATTTGTTAATTTTTAATGGTGTTGTCCCAAACCAATAAGGTCATCATGTTTCATGTGGTATACCTAAAATTAGCCTGTATAGTCTGCTTGTTTATAGTCATGAGGGAACCCTTCCATGATTTCCTTTGTGGTTTGACCACTGTGCAATTTGCAACCCATCAAATGAAGTTAAAAGAAGTTCTATCCAAATGGATCAAATGATTACTCAGTTTTAAGTTGGTATAAGCTCTCTATTGGACAGGAGAAAAGTTAGTCAGAAAGTGAATTATATTACTTGTAAACTACTTTTTCTCACTGTGGAGAAATACATATGCAAATTTGGGTGAAATATTCTGCATGATTCTCCCTCCAAAAAGATTTATGCCCTGCTGGTGGGGAAAAAAAGCTTTGTTGAACTCAATGGGCTTCTGAAGAAAGCTGAAAATAATTGTACTCCAAGTATTTGCGGGGTACAGCACTTGCTGGTCTTATCTAACAAGTCTCAAAACTATTAGGAAAGAACTGTATTGTATTGAAAAAAAAGTGGAACTATGGAAAATAGTGAAATACTCTAGGTGCAAATTCTGTAAAACGTGTGAAGGGATTGTTTTTTCTCACTCTGGTTTAAGATAAATCTCTTTGTAAAATAGGATGTTTGTTGCTCTTTTGTTAGTGTTTGGCCATCCCTGCAAATACAGGTAGTCCTTGACTTATGATAACAATTCAGACCAAAGTTTCTGTTACTAAGCGAGACAGTTGTTATGTGAATTTTGCATTTTACAACCTGTTTTGCTGCAGTTGTTAAGTTAGTAGCATGGCTCTTAAGTAAATCTGGTTTTCCCATTGACTTTTCTTGTAAGAAGCTCACAAAAGATCATCACGCGACCCAAGAACACGCCAACCATCATAAATATGAGTCAGTTTCCAAGTGATCACATAATCATGGGAATACTGCAACAGTCATAAGGGTGCAAAGCAGTCATAAGTTCCTTTTTTCAATGTTGTTGTAACTTTGAACAGTTACTAAGTGAACTGTTTTAAGTTGAGGACTACCTGTAGGCATTTTAACAGCAGTGGAAAAATCACAAGACTGTGTTGTTATGGTGCTTCTTTCATGATTGCTGTTGAACACCTAGTCATCCAGTTAACAGCCAGTACATTTATCCCAAATGTCAGCCTGGGCTAAGGTAAAGAAGGAAGACTTTCCTATTAAGAAGCAAATGCTTCGTTATAACAGCCTTCTTCTGTGGAGCTCATCAAACATTGATAGAGATGGTTTACTAGCCGTTTTAAGTCTGTTTGTAATAAACATCCTGATTAAAGTCAGCATGGCACACAAAAAATGAAAGCATTAAGAATGCATACCTTGGTACTCAGTGTTAATTCATTCTGGGATGTGAGACCGGTACTAAACGGTTCTAGTTTAGAACCGTTTAGTTTACCATCTAGTTTAGAACAAGTTCTAAGCAAACATGTGACTTACCATGTAACCCTTTGTTTCGGCCAGGAAGAACTTTCTGTCAGTTCCTTTTCCTATGTCAGCAAACTTCCCACTGATGTCCTGTCCACCCTCTGTGGCTGTCCCCCTCCTTTAGCAGCAACCTTCCCAGCATGGCTGACTTCCTGTTCATTCCCCACAGCCATCCCCCTCTTTCTATAGCAGCATATCAAGTACTAAACAAAGGCTGAATACTGGGACAACATTTTCATGTCAAAATGCGTCAAGAACCAAATTTAAGGAGTTTTGAAGCAGTTGAGTACTGAGATATTACTATATATGAATACCACTATATATCCAGCAATTATTGAAATCTGTAAGAATACTATAGAAGTGGGGGGAGCCATAATTGTTAGTTGTTATTAAACAGACTTGAAGCTGTCTGTATCTAGGAAGACTATGTCACCAATTCATGAAGATACTCTACGACAACTACCCCCCAAAAGACAAATTACCATAATGAAGTATCTTGAGCAGATCTCTATTATTAAAGGGTATGAAACAACTGCCCAAAGTTGTATTTCTTAATTAAGCCCTCTAGCTCTAGTTTCTTGGAAATCTCGACAAAAAAAATACTTTACGAAATGTTAAATTTACCAAACAAACCACAAACTACTTTTCATTTTTATTTGTTCTTGGGATGCATTTTGACAGTTAAGGGAAAAAATGGAATGGCAGAAAGCTATTATAGCTAATTCAGGAAGACTGAATGATTTCAACTGCTTACCACAGAGAAAGTAATTAAATTGGTAGCGGTGTTTTTGCAAAAATGTGCTGTTAAATGCAGCGGTCCATCTTAAGTGGAATCAAAAGGATTTATCCTCTGTTGACAGTTGTTAAAAACAGATCCTAAAGATTTCTGCTAGCTCCTTAGGGAAATGGATACTGTAGGATACTGATTCTAGTTAATCTGATGGTCACTAATAGCTATAATGTCGTTAAACGTAATGAATTGTTTTTCCCCATGAAAATGGCAAGAACATCACTTTTTAAAATAAACTGTTTTCATCCTTATACACTCTACCTTTTACTGAGTTGAAATTCGATATTAGAATATTGAATGACTTGAAAAACTCTGCTCAACCGACCATAAAGGAAGTAATTTTCTGCTTCAGAAATAATATCTTAAATATTATCTTAAGTAGCAAGCAAAAGAGAAATATGCTTTTGTATACAATACACAGAACAAAACCCAGTTCAGTTTGATCAAAAGGTACATCTGAGATGCAATCATAATTCTTTTAGAAGAGTTGCTTTTTTGATGCCATTAGAACCACAGTTTTAGATGATGTTTGTATCAATTATTTCAGGGTTCTGTAGACTTTCTTCAGTCTTTGTTACATTGGTCTCGGCTGCATTGCAAGCAAAAAGAATTATAAAAATTAGAACCATAGACATTTGGGTCTTAAAATGGCAAAAGTCTTTCACTTTCAATAGATTTTGACACCTCAAAATGGTAATAAGGAGGAAGATATGACAGTGGAGTTAGGCAAAAACTAGTCTACACCCACAGGGAGTTACTAAAGATTGGATCTTCTAGTCGACTAGATATTACCAGCGACTTCCAGCAGTCTCATAATATACCGAGTGCCATAGTAAGACTGCCAGGCTCTTCATGGATCATTGTTGGGCCTAGAAGGCAGCGAAGAGAACGGAAGCAGAAGCGGGGATGCAGAGCTGGTTTGCTAGTTTGGTTACGGAAGCAGCCTCACAGACCAGCATTACCAAGCATTTTTCTAACCAACTCTAAATCCTTTGTCCACAAAACTGATGAACTAGAGCTATGGATGGCAGCGAATAAGCTCATTCGGGACGGCTGTGTGATGATCATCACAGAGATCTGGCTTCATCCATTTGTACCGGATGCGTCAGTGGAGCTAACTAACTGCACCACACACTGCTTTGACAGAAACAGCAACTCTGGTAAAAGCAAAGGTGGAGAATTTTGAAGATCGACGGAAAGACGAGATGAGAGCCAGGACTGCCAGAACAAGTGGTTTATTCCAAAGAAACTATTTACAGGAGATTCAGCACCATCCATGCTTGGCAGTTATTTAAACGGGCTGTCAAACAGGGATAGCCAATGAGCGTGCCTTCTGCGGCTAGCAACGAATGACGCAGGGCCCTAGCCAATCAGGGCGCCTCTAGTGGCTAGCAACAGACGATGCCACGCCCTAGCCAATCAGGGAGTTGCCTGGCCTGTTGCCAGCCGCCAGGTCATTAAGTCGAGGACTTTCCAAGTCCTCAACACCCCTTCCCCCCGAGCGAGAGCGCATGCTCAGTGTTGAAGCATGCGTAGTCGGCGAGATAGGCGGGGCGCTGCCTGACCCACCCAGAACGCCTCAGTTCTACAGGAGTCGTCGGAGGGGTGAGTCCTGCTCGGTGTAGCTCCTTCCTAAAGGGAGTGGAGCTCCGAGTGGCGCCATCTTGGGATGGCCCAGAAGGCGGGCGCAACTCAGCAGGTAGGCCAGGCCTTGGGGGTGCAGCAATTTGGGAGGAGTCACCGTGCCGGGAGGCGGCGACTGGTGATGTACCAGTGTGGTAACTGGAGAATGGGGCCGGATCAGCTTGAGGGTGAAACGGGGATGTTGGCCAGCAGGAGGCATCTGGATAGGTGGGGCCTGCCTGGGTAAAGGCCCGGTGGTGTGAATCTGGGCACTCGAACTCGGATTGAATGAAAGAACGGGCAGGTGGAAGTCCTGCAACATTTGAGTAGGAAAGGCCTCAAACTGGAATCTTTGGAGCAGCTGGCAGGCAGCTGTGTTGTGGGCCCCTGGATCAGATGGGACGCCGGTCTCAGTGGGGAACGCTTCCTTAACTGATCCACGTGGCGTCTCCACTCGGATCCATCGGCCAGTCCGACCCTATAACAGGGACCAGTTATGGACAGAATAGAGGCAGCCACCCATTTAGCATCCCCAGAGAAAGAACGGGCCCAGACCAAGTCCCCCACTAGGAAGGACCAGGAAGGGAAAATCCCCAGGTTGCACGGCTGCTCCCCTGAATAGAGTGGCTGGAGCCTATCCAGGAGGGTCCGCAAGCACCGACCCATCAACAGCTCTGCGGGGCTTTTGTTGGTTGTTGGGCAGGGGGTGGAGTGTTGGCTTAGCAGGTAAGCCGCCACCCTCGCCGGCCAATCGCCCTGTTCCATCCAGCCAAGCGCCTCCTTGGCCAAGCAGACCGCATGCTCCGCCCGGCCATTGCAGGCCAGATTGTACGGAGTGGTGGGCTCGTGCCAGATACCCTGCAAGGCCACAAATTCCTGAAAAGTGGTGGAAGCGAATTGGAGCCCGTTGTCCGAGACTACCATGTCCGGCAACCCGTGGATTGCGAACAACCGGCGTAGGGCCCTGACAGTACTCTCGGCTGTGGTGGAGGTCATGAGGACAAGCTCCACCCAGCGAGAGTAGGCATCCACCACAATCAGGAATGTCTGCCCATGAAAGGGGCCGGCAAAATCAATATGTATCTGAGACCACGGGCCTCTCAGAGCCTCCCACTCTCGAGCAGGCACCGCTGGGGGAGTGGAATGGGAGAGCTGACAGGGAGACCAGCGGCCAACCCAGGCCACGATCTCGGCGTCCAGCAAGGGCCACCAGACATAGCTGCATGCCAATGCCTTCATGCACGCTATGCCTGGGTGGTCCTAGTGGAGCAGAGACAGAACCTGAGAGCACAGAATGGGAGTGATCACCACCCGATCTCCCCAAATCAGGCACCCGCTATGGAGGGACAGTTCATCCTGGCGGGCCTTAAACGGCCGGAAACTGTCAGCCACCTTCCCCAGAGGCCACCCGCGGAGGACCCAGGAGCAGACATGAGCCAAAACCGGGTCAGCCTTAATGTGGGCGGCCACATCAGCGGCAGTGAGGGGAAGGCCCGAGGAGGCAATCGAGAGAACGGACAAGGGTGGCACCGGTGCCTGATCGGAGACAGGCAGGGGGCAGCGGCTAAGGGCATCCGCGTGCCCTAGCTGCTTGCCAGGACGGTAGAGCAGCGTATAGGGATACGCTGCCAGGAACTCTGTCCAGCGGGTCATCCTGGGGGAGAGGATGGGAGGGGTCAGCTTGTCGCCGGTCAGAAGCCCAAGGAGAGGCTTGTGGTCCGTGACAAGTGTAAAGTGCCGACCATACAGATAGTCATGGAATTTCTTAATCCCGGACATTGCAGCCAGAGCCTCCTTGTCAATCTGGCTGTAATTGCGCTCCGCAGAGGAGAGTGTCTGGGAGTAGACGGCCACGGGGGCCTCCGAGCCATTTGGGAGGACATGGCTCAGGACAGCCCCCAGACCATAGGGGGAGGCGTCACAGGCTAACGTCAGCAGCAGCTTGTCGCTGTACTGTACTAAGACAGCCGCTGACGTAAGCATGTCTTTGAAGCCGCGAACGCATGTGCTTCGTGGCTGCCCCAGCGCCAGGCCATGGCTCGGTCGAGCAACCGATGCAGTGGCTCAACAAGTGATGCCTTGTGCGGTATGAACGGTGCGTAGAAGTTGAGGAGCACCAGGAACGCCTGCAGCTTCGCCTTGGAGGAGGGAGTGGGGGCGTTCCTGATGGCCGCAACCTTTGAAGGTGTAGGGTGGATTCCTTGGGCGTCGATCAAAAAGCCCAAGAACTCCACCCTAGGCATAACAAAGGAACATTTGCTGCGCTTCAATTTCAATCCCGCACCCCTAAAATGGAGGAGGACCTTCCTGAGCATTTCGATGAGTTCTGAGCAGCTGGAAGCAGCGATCAGAACATCATCAAAATACGGAACCACATCACGGAGCCCATGGAGCAGGCGCTTCATGAGGCTCTGGAAGATCCCCGGGGCCATGGAAACACCGAATTCGAGGCGGCGACAACGAAAAGCCCCACGATGGGTGACGATGGTTTGGGCAGATGCCGCATCGTCATCCACTGGGAGCTGCTGGTAGGCCTGCGCCAAAGAGCCAAGGTGGCGCAGTGGTTAAATGCAGCACTGCAGGCTACTGCTAGATCAGCAGTTCAGCGGTTCAAATCTCACCGGCTCAGGGTTGACTCAGCCTTCCATCCTTCCGAGGTGGGTAAAATGAGGACCCAGATTGTTGGAGGCAATATGCTGACTCTCTGTAAACCGTTTAGAGAGGGCTGAAAGCCCTATGAAGCGGTATATAAGTCCACTGCTATTGCTATTGCTATTGCTATATCCAGTTTCGCAAAGGTGCAGCCCTGCCCCAAGGAATGGAGCAGGTGCTGTACAACAAGGACTGGATAGGGCCAAGGTTGATGGTTGACTTGTAGTTGGCGCAAATCCTGACCGACCCGTTGGGCTTGACAGGGACCACAATTGGGGTCTCCCATCGCGAATGGTCGATGGGTTCCAGGACGCCCTGCACCAGCAGCTTATCAAGCTCTGCATCAACCTTGGCATCCTGCGAGCCTTCAGCCGAATTGGTGCAACCTGGGGATCGAGGTTGAGGGAGATGGGGGTGCCCTTGTAGGAGCCCAGCCGGCCATCAAAGACATCTGCGAATTCCGCGAGGATGTCATCCAAAGAGGGGGAAGAGGCACCCACCTGATGGATCCCCCCCAATTGACAACCCCAGGGGAGGGAACCAATCTAAGCCTAACAGGACAGGCAGGCGGTCGTGAAAGTCCCCATAGTCAACCCAAATGGGGAAAGAACCCAGGGTGGGAATAAGAGTCCCCTGGTAGTCTCTGAGGGAGGTGTCCACTGGCTGCAGCTGGTCACGGCTGATGCGGGGACACAGGCGGGAGAAAATGGACCAGGACAGCAGGGAGTGGGAGGAGCCGGAGTCCACCTCCATGCGACAGGGCTGACCTTCCAGGTGAAGGGCTGCAGAGACCTTTCTCGCCCCCGCGGATGTCTGGCTGACGGTCTCCCCAACGAAATCAGGCTGAGTGACAGTGTAGCAATCTTCAGCCCGCCTCGCAGGCCACGGAGGCTGGCGGCGCGGTTGCGGTTGAGAAACAGCAGGCTGCTGAAGGAAGGCGCAGGCAGCGAGGCACGGCAGACCTGGGTGATGTGGCCTTTCTTGCCACAACGACGGCAGATGGTGCCCTTGAAGGGGCATGCAGAGCGGTTGTGTCTGCCGCCGCAGCCCACACACGCAGACGAGGTCAGAACAGCCGGCATAGGGGGAGGCTGCCGAGGTTGGGCACGGAGCTGAGCCACTTGCTCATAGTCCGGTTCCACTAGTGGCACCAGCTCATCGATGAGGCAAGCCTGAGCAGCCAGAGGAGGACATAGAGGAGGTAGAGGAGGAGGAGGCGGGGGAGATAGAGATGGCGGGAGAGGCTGCAGATGCTGCATGTCGGCCGTGGACTGCTCCGAGAACTTGGCTGCTCTGGCTTCGTCCACGGCCTGCTGCAAGGTGATCTCCAGGTGAGCCAGGAGACGGCATCGAAGGCGAATGTCTTTGACCCCGCAGACAAACTGTTCTACGAGGTTGTCCTCCAAGTCCCCAAAGTCACATTGAATCGCCGCTACGCGTAAGGATTGCAGAAATTGGCTGATGGATTCCGCCGGTTTCTGCACGCATTGGCGGAACACGTAGTGGCGGGCGATGCGCGATGGTGTGAGCGTGTAATGATTTTGGAGCTTCGCCATCAGCGTCTCCCAGCTGAGGAGAGGCCAGGGTCCTCGCTGAGGCGAACATAGCTGGGCCACAGCAGCTGAGGAAGAAGCTGCACTTCTCCTCCGGTGGCAGATTATGATTCTTTGAGGCTATGAGGTAGCACTCAAAGCGCTTGAGGAACCCGGCCCACAACTCGCTGGAGGTTCCAAAGGGGGCAAATGGTGGAAGCGCTGCCATCTCTCAAGTCGCGACATGCGGGGAAGGAGAAAAAAATTTGTTCGTAGTAAAGAGCTGGTGGATGCTCCGCAGTTTGAGCGGCTTCGCAGCTGATTGTCCTCTCGTTCGTCCTCGGGACTGATTATTGGAATCGCCAGCATCCCACCTTTGTCGCCAGTTTTGAAGATCGACAGAAAGATGTGATGAGAGCCAGGACTGCCAGAACAAGAGGTTTATTTCAAAAAAACTATTTACAGGCGATTCAGCACCATCCCTGCTTGACAGCTATTTAAACGGGCTGTCAAGCAGGGATAGCCAATGAGCGCGCCTTCTGCGGCTAGCAACGAATGACGCAGGGCCCTAGCCAATCAGGGCACCTCTAGCGGCTAGCAACAGACAATGCCGCGCCCTAGCCAATCAGGGCGTTGCCTGGCCTGTGGCCAGCCGCCAGGTTGTAAGTCGAGGACTTTCCGAGTCCTCAATAGAGGACTTTGTATTTACACACATAATAACTGGTGTACTAACAGTAGAATTGTTTATACACACTGCAGATGTGGAATTCTTAACTGTCATTTGTCAGCCATTTTATTTACCTAGAGAGATTTCTGTTATAGTTATCACTGCTGTCTATATTCCACCTGATGCAAATGTTAGCACAGCACTCTCTAAGTTACATGACGCCATTGAGAGGCAGCAGCAAACTTACCCTGAGGACGCTTTTGTCGTGGCTGGGGATTTTAATCAAGCCGGTCTAAAGTCTGTTCTCCCTAAGTTTGTGCAGCATGTGTAGTGTACCACCAGAGGTAAGAATACTCTAGACCATACTGTATGTACTCAAACTTAAGACAGGCATATAGAGCAATCCCCCTCTGCCATCTGGGTACGTCTAACCACATCTCTCTGCTACTGTGCCCAAAGTATATCCCCCTTAGGAAAAGGATATGGCCAGTCTTGAAAACTGTCAAAATCTGGCCGGAGGGAGCACTCTGCCAGTTGCAGGCCTGCTTTGAGACTACCGAGGGGAGTATATTTGAACATTTAGAGCTGCAAGAATTCACTGACACTGTACTCTCATACATTAAAACACACAGAGACAATGCAATAGTGAATAAGCGTATCAGAGTTTACAGTAATCATAAATCCTGGATGGCATTAAGGCAGCTAACCAGAAATACAAACAAAAGGTAGAGAAGTATCTGGAAGATAATAACTCAAGACAGGTGTGGCAGGGGCTACAACACCTAATAAACTATAAGGGCAATACGAAAAAAATAGCCAATGCTAATGCCCTGCTAGTAGAGGAGCTAAACAGCTTCTTTGCCCACTTTAAGGTCAAAAGATCAGTCTCTGTGGCTCTAGCCCAAAGGCCCTCTAACCTCCAGCCACTCACCCTGGATGAACATCAAGTGAGAGCTGAGCTGAAGGCTGTAAATCCCAACAAAGCTGCAAGTCCAGGCAGGGTGTTGGGGAAAGTGGTAAAAACCTGTGCTCACCAATTAACAGGGGTCCTGACAAGGATTTTTAACATCTCCCTGCAACAGGCTAGAATCCCATCATGTTTGAAAGCAGCCACAATTATCCCAGTTCCGAAGAAAGCAGCCATAAATAGCTTGAATGACTATAGACCCATTGCACTGACATCTATAGTGATGAAGTGCTTTGAGAGACTGGTCCTACAACACCTCAGATCCTGTCTTCCACCAAATTTTGATCAACATCAGTTTGCTTATAGAAGCAACAGGTTGACAGGGGATGCCATCGCCACTGCTCTACACATTGCACTGAGCCACCTTGAGAAATCTGAGAATTATGTCAGAATGATTTTTATAGACTACAGCTCAGCCTTTAACACCATCTTACCAGGCAGTCTCATTGAAAAGTTGACTGACCTGAATTTCCCTCCCCTCACTTGTGAATGGATCAAAGACTTCCTGATGGATCGTCCACAAACAATAAGGGTTGGGTCCTTTACATCTTCCACGCTGAAGCTCAGCACAGGCTCCCCTCAGAGCTGTGTGCTCAGCCCTACCTGTACTCTCTGTATACATATGACTGCATATCCTCTGATCCATCTAACATCATAATCAAGTTTGCAGATGACACAATGGTGCTGGGTCTCATAACTGAAGGGGACAAGTCAGCATACAGGGAAGAAGCCCAGAAGGTATCCGCATGGTGCTCAAGATAAAATTTACAACTAAAATACTAGTAAGACAAAGGTGCTAGATTTCCGGAAACACAGACAGGAGCCTGCCCCACTGTATATCGAGGGTGGCTGTGTGAAGAGGGTTTCCTCTTTTAAATTCTTGGAAGTGCTTATTAGTCAAGATCTCACCTGGAAAAACAACACGTCTCTGGTGATTCGAAAGGCCCAACAGAGACTTCATTTCCTTAGAGTCCTGCGAAAAAATCAGGTGGAACAGCGGCTGATGACCTCTTTCTATCGGTCCACCATAGAAAGTGTCCTCATATATTGTGTTACAGTATGGTATGCTGGTTTAACAGCTGCAGACAGGAAGGCACTACAGAGAGTGATCAATTCGGCACAAGAAACCATTGGTTGGCCTCTGACATCGCCAGATCTCGCTGCTTTAGCAGGGTAAGGAAGATACTCAGAGATGAAGAAGACATCAAAGTATAGCAAGTCGAACAAATAGATTTAAAGCTAGTTTCTATCCTTGGGCTGTGAGACTTTTAAATACAACCACAATCACTCCATGCACACTAGTTTTTTTCTTTCTTTTTTAGTTTCTGTTATAATTTTGCACCAGTGAGGTTAAAACCGATTTCATTGTATTTAAGTACAATGACAATAAAAATTATACTTATACTTATATCCTAGGATATTGTTCACCTCCAGTCAATTATGGTTTATTTGGTAAATTATAATTAAGTGAATTATTATATGCAAATTGACCTCCCCCCCCCCCACAGAGTTCTGCTTTTTTGTATCAGAGTATTCAATAAACTTCCATGCCCGGCATTAGTTTAGCATGTTCTGCATTGAAGCTATTGTGATTTATAAACCATGATTTATAGATAAACATGTGTTGCAATATAACCCTTGAAAGTCCCGTTACATAAATAGTAATATTGATTTATTTCCAAAAATATCTATACAACCCAATCTTAAAACTCTGCAATATAAAATAGAAAAGTGACATTACAATTGTCTTAATTCAGCCATTTCAACACAGCTACAAAATCTACTTAATGGACCGTTGACAAGAACCAAAAGGAAGGCTTTATCACATCTTGAATATGGAAGAGGGGAGACTAGGCTCATCTCTGTGCTTGCATTTTTCAACATATGGGGAGAAGTCCACACTCCTTTTGCTTCATGATAGGACTGGACCTTGAGGAACCTCTCCCCCTGGGCAAGCAGATTAAATATGGGTAAGATAGTCTCTTGCCTTTTAATTGAGGAACTCATGCAACAGCGTCTGACAATTTTATGTTGCTCTTCTGCAATTGGAAATTGTTGTTATCATCATCGTCAATCATTGATTTATTGTATTGTACATTCACATCACATTTCAATTAAAAACACAAGAGATAAAAATATAAAATTTAAAATGTTATAAACATACATTTAGCTTAGAGATATAATTTTTTGCTTCATTTGTCACAGCCAGGAAATCAGCAATGTCTCCATTTTAGGTTCTATTGTGGCACTCTGTCACTATATGTTGGATAATTTGTTATTCAGCTCTGCTGTCAGAATTCAGTGATGGCACTTTGCCCCACTTCTAAAGGTCATCTGTACATCTACCAGGACTATTTTTCAGTGTTGTTCATTTGGTTCAGTGTTGTCCATATTGCACAGGGCTGGTCAAATCCAGGTGGTTTTTCCAAGACACAGGGCAAGCTTCGACATTGTGGGTGGCAATTTTCCATCCAAATATTGTTCACATATATTGTGTATGTTCAAATCATCTTCTGCAGCTAATTTATTTTTATTTTATTTTTGCAAATGGTAAAAATCTAAGACCTTTACTCTGGTATGCCAGAATATTCTCGTGTGCTCTATCAATAAAAGATTCTTGCTATTTTCAAATTTGAAATATTTATATTTAGATGTATACAGTATGTGCATCTGACTAACCCATAACGCATGTACCCTCAAATACCTCCTATGAGATCAGTGATAGGCTTTGGCCATTAAAAAAAACAAAACTAAAATGTATTTTATTTTTGGGTGCTGAAAGTATATTGTTCACAGCCATCTCACTATGGTTTGTCCAATAAAGCTTAGAATAGAATAGAATAGAATAGAATAGAATTCTTTATTGACCAAGTATGATTGGACACACAAGGAATTTGTCTTTGGTGCATTAGTTAAACAAAGCATAGTTTGGTAAAATCTGTGAACCAAGTCATACAGAAACAAAATGCTAGTGTAAATCAAGACCTGGTTCATATACCACAACTGGTTTGTTTGATTTTGACTTAACTTCTTATGTGACCACCCCCCCAAACAATTTATCATAATGTGTGAACTCAGCTTTACGTGATCTATTAAACAAATCATGGTCAAACAAATTGGCTTAGCAAGATGCATGAATCCCATTGGAAATATATGTATGTATGTATGTGTGTGTGTGTGTATGTGTGTGTGTGTGTGTGTGTATGTATGTATGTATGTATGTATGTGTGTGTGTATATATATATATATATATATATATATATATATATATATATATATATATATATATATATATATATATATATACACACACACACACACACACACACACACACACACACACATACACACATATATTTCCAATGGGATTCATGCATCTTGCTAAGCCAATTTGTTTGACCATGATTTGTTTAATAGATCACATAAAGCTGAGTGGCTAAGATGAGCTTAATGGCTAAGATCTCTGCCTAGTATGCCTAGTATCAAATATAGCCCAGGTTCAAATCCCAGTAAGGGTATGGCTAGCTGATGAGAGCTAAATAGCTTGAAATAGATCTATACTAGTCTCCCTTTATTTATTTATCAGCACAAATAAAAAAAACCCCACAAATATAACAAAGGCAACAGTAAAAATATAGGGTTTCTGTCATGATGGACTCTTGTGACGAGCCGATTGACAGATGATGGAAGCAGTTAGCTTCCTCCCATAATTGGGGCTTACCAGGGGTTGTAAAAATCTAATAGATACCTTTCACCCTGGCTTCGCTGATTACGGATAAGAGCCTGTGGCTTAATGGCTAAGATCTCTGCCTAGTATGCCTAGTATCAAATATAGCCCAGGTTCAAATCCCAGTAAGGGTATGGCTAGCTGATGAGAGCTAAATAGCTTGAAATAGATCTATACTAGTCTCCCTTTATTTATTTATCAGCACAAATAAACACACACACACACACACACACACACACACACACACACACACACACACACACACACACACACACACACACACATATATATATATATATATATATATATATATATATATATATATATATATATATATATATATGCCTGAAGTAAGGACATAATCCATTGCCCATCCAATTAAAGGTACTGAAAGCATTTCATCATAGTTCACCACTGTGGTGTAGTATTTCTGGCCAAAGGAAATCACGTCCACCATTGTAATGGATCCACAAATAAAATATTAAGTTAGGCATCTGTGTTTCACACTCAAAACTATGTCTCTCACTAAGCAGTCTAGAGTGGACACTGATATTCAATCACTTTATTATTTATATCCCTCCTTTGGACCACAATGGATCAGCGGTTAAAGATGCTGAGCTTGTCAGCGGGAAAGCGGGTTCAATACCCAAGTGCCGCACAAAGAGGTGAACTCAAATTACTTGCCCTAGCCTAGCTCCTGCCCCCCTAGCAGTTCAAAAGTATGCAAATGAAAATAGATTAATATTGGCATATACGAAAATGTCCCACTTCTATGGGAAGGTAACACCATTCCAGAGTCTGAGTGTATAGTCATGTTGGTCACATGACCATAGAAATGTCTTCTGACAACACTGCTTCCTCGGCTAAGAAAAAGAGATGAGCACTTTCCCCTAGAGTCGGACAAGACTAGACAAGGAAACCTTTACCTTTATTCCTCCTTTATTATTTTTATAAATGGGTCAAGGAGGTATTTTCCTCACAGCAACAGCCCTTTGGGCTGAGAGAGTGAGTAACTGGCCCAAATTCACCCAGTTGGTATTCATGCTTAAGGCAGGACTAGAACTTACCTTCTCCTGGTTTCTGACCTAGTGCCTTAATCACTACTTTACTATGGAGGAAAGGGACAGAAGCCATAATCTAGTTTAAATTTCAGATCCTCATTCAGACAAAAGCTCTTAAACACATTCCCTTCTTGGGGAAAAGGGGATAATAATTTGCTGCCTACTGCAGTGTGGGAAGACACCTTCTTGCCAATGAACACAGAGTCAGTTCCCATAAGGTGGAAAATGGATTACTTTCTCAGAAAAGAAATGATTTAATATTTTTTTTAATAATTTTTTGTTACAAACTTCAAAGTCTCTTTACAAACAGATTGTTGACCGGGTTTTCCCCCATCTCTACATTTTCTCTTATACATAATTAACTTTACATCACATCATTTCTAATTTCGGCCCCACATTTTCTTTCCAAATTATCATCTTGTATTTTGATTTTTCTTAGCAAATAAACATAATAGTTTTTTGCCCTTCCGTACCTTAAATATCAATTTTATCATTTCATTTTTCAGTTATTATTTCTAGTTTTTGTATGTAGCATATATCATCAAATTTCATTTTGCAAGCATTTCACTTAATTGGTTATAGCAATATAGCAATATAGCAGTAGACTTATATACCGCTTCATAGGCCTTTCAGGCCTCTCTAAGCGGTTTACAGAGAGTCAGCATATTGCCCCCAACAATCTGGGTCCTCATTTTACCCACCTCGGAAGGATGGAAGGCTGAGTCAACCCTGAGCCGGTGAGATTTGAACCGCTGACCTGCTGATCTAGCAGTAGCCTGCAGTGCTGCATTTAACCACTGCGCCACCTTGGCTCACACACCTGACAATAATATTCTTATCCACACCTGACAATAATATTCTGTTTAGCTATATTTCAACAACAATATCCATTTATTTCATTTTCTACCAATATCTCTCTTTTTCATTTTCCTCCTTAACCATTTTCTCTCTTGCTCTCTTTGATGTTCTATTTTTCTTCAGCTTTATTTTTCTCCTTCTATCTCCTACCTTTTTTCTTCTTTTTCCTTTTGTATATCTTCTGGCTTTCCCCTGTCATTCTTCATTGATTTATTTGAGTAACCCTCCCTTGAATTTCTCTTTTTTGCTCCCCATAAGTTACTTACTAAATACTTATACTTAGAAAAGTAAGGATTTAATATTAAATCCTTGCAATACTTTTCTGAGACATCCACTTCCCATCTCATGGAACTGACTCTGGATTAATTGTGAGCAGAAGGGGGTTAAGAATTCTTCCTGACATGCTATCTCTTGATACCACCCTGTCTTTTTTGTTTTGTTCGAACGATATATGTCTGCATGTGAATCAGTGGTGGGTTTCAAAAATTTTTAGAACCTCTTCTGTAGGTGTGGCCTGCTTTGTGAGAGTGGCTTGCCGGCCATGTGACTGGGTGGGAGTGGCTTGCCAGCCATGTGACTGGGTGGGAGTGGCTTGCTGGCCATGTGACTGAGTGGGAGTGGCTTGGCAGTCATGTGATTGGGTGGGCATGGCCTACTTGTAAAATGTGGTGAAACTCACTTAACAACACTCTTGCTTAGCAACCAAAATGTTGGCTCAAAAACTCTGGCATTTGAAGCACGCAAGTCTTAAAGCTGTCAAGTTACAAGGCCCTTGCACCCTAACTCTTTAGAAAAAAACCCAGGGGTGTTCAAACTTGACAGCTTTAAGACTTGTGGACTTCAACTCCCAGAATTCCTCCTTTCGTTCTTCATCTTGATGATGTGCAGACGGGCAGGGGGAGGGAACTGGAACCGGTTCTAAACGGTACTGTAGATTTGTGGAACCTCTTCTATAGAAGAGGTTAGAACTGGCAGGAACCCGCCCCTGATGTGCATGTTTTCCTTGCAATGAATTTATGTGCCCCTACTTTACTGACAACCGCATCACTTTTGTGCCATCCAACAGGATCACTTTCCTATAAATATCAAACCTTTTGTCTTGTTAAAATGACAAACAGGAGCTTCATGTCAGAGGCTATGAATCAGCAGTGAGGGCTTTCAGATGTGGCCAGTTAAATGTCTCCGTAAAAATGTGTTAACCTTTTAAGAGAATCTTAGTTTGGTATTTCATTTTCATTGTGAGAGAAAAAAAATCCCTGCAATTTCCCCCTCCATTCTCATTCATTTCTGAATTTGCTTTTGAAAACTTTTCAGAGAAATTTGTGAGGGTAGAATCAGATGTCCTTGCACTTATTCGGATGTATATGAGAAAGCCCCACTGTCAACACCTCTCCATTAATTAATTAGGAAAGAAAGACCACGAGACTCCATGTGTGGAAATCAAGTGTACTTTTACTAATTAAGAATGATTAAAGGCATAGCGAAGCGAAGTCTGATTATTTAGGCGCGAAAGCAATTGATATATAGAATAGCCCATTCCCCACCCCTTGGCATCACAGTTCCAGTCCAATCATAATTCTTCCAAGTGTCAGGTGTGAGATAACTTCAAAAGGCATCACGAAGATGGAATGTCGGTGCCGTTAGTCCTGGCGGGAACACCCACGCATGCGTAGTCCGATCAGCCGGTGAACTCCAGAACCTTCCTCCAGCACAATGAGTAACCCCTCCCAAATACCATGGCCTCCCTCCCCGTTTCATGGCAGCCGAAGCGATAGCAAAGCAGAGGCTGACATCCGGCCGTCCCCCGGAAAAAAGGCGGTCAAGCCTGGAAAACGAGAAAACAGAAACAAACAGACGAACAACAAAACATAAAAGAGAGAAAAAGGGGGGGGGAATCAAGGTTTGTCAAGATAAGCAGCGTAAAACTTCCGAAGTAGGCGGGGGGCATGAACATGGGATTTGTCAACCCATTCCGTATGAGAGGGAGGAAAATGCTTCCAAGCCACTAAGTATTGGATGCGATTACGCCCCCTGCGGGAGTCCAGTATCTCGCAAACTTCAAAGTGTTGTTCACCATCAATCAACAAGGGAGCGGGAGGAGGGTCGTCAGGCGGACGTAAAGAAGAAACACGAACAGGTTTAATGAGGTTAACGTGGAACACGGGATGAACACGGGTGAGATGCTTAGGCAGCTGCAATCGAATGGAAACAGGATTGATGATCTTGATGATGGGAAATGGACCAACATATTTAGGTCCTAATTTTTTGGACTTCTGTGTGGTCAGAAGGAATTTCGTGGACAAGTAAACCAGGTCACCCTCCCGGTACAGATAAGGTTGCACACGCTTCTTATCAGCCTGTTTTTTATGAGCACGATGTGCAGCATCTAAAGTAGCAAGAGTCAAAGGCCAAATATGGCTCAGGCGTTCGCTCCACTCAGCGACGGAAGAAACTTGCGTCTGGTCATGAGGCAACTCAGGAATAGGAACAAAATCCTGACCAAAGACAACCCGAAAAGGAGTGAACCCAGTGCTGCTATGGACAGAATTATTGTAGGCTACCTCAGCATGCGGTAGCAAGTCAACCCAATCATCTTGCTGATAATTGATGAAACAACGTAAATATTGTTCCAAAACAGAATTAGTCCTCTCGCAAGCCCCATTGGTCTGAGGATGGTGGGCGGAGCTAAGGCCCTGGGCGGAGCCAATGCATTTAAGAAACTCCTTCCAGAAAGTTGAGGTGAATTGGACACCTCTATCGGAAACAATGCGATCAGGCACACCATGCAAACGGTAAACGTGGGAAATGAAGAGCTTAGCCAGTGCCTTAGCAGAAGGAATTTTGTGGCACGGGATAAAATGAACTTGTTTGGAAAATAAGTCCGTAACAACCCAAATGACAGTGTGCCCCTGGCTCTCGGGAAGTTCGACAATGAAGTCCATCGAAATTTCCTTCCAAGGGGTGACAGGCCGGGCTACAGATTGAAGCAGGCCTTGTGATTTTCCAGGTGCCCTTTTAGCGGCAGCACAAACCGGACAACTGGCAACATAAAGTTCAATGTCTTTCTTCAAAGAGGGCCACCAAAATTGTCTCTTCACTAGATGCAAATTCTTTACGAACCCAAAGTGACCCGCCAATTTGGAATCGTGAGCTCGTTGGAGGACGACGAGACGAAGAGAGGCGGGGATATAAAGCTTGGCGCCAATCCACGGTAAATCATCCCTCATCGTGCACTCATCCTGATGCTTTTGGAACCAGTCATCCTGGGGAAGGGCGTGTTTGAGGTCCGAGAGGAAATCTTGTGGTACCTCTACTTTTGAGCGTGCTTGCTGGCGAGTGACCACCGGAGCCGCCAAACTGGATGTGGGAACAACGGGCTGAACAATACTCAGTTTAGAACAGTTGTATTGAGGGAGTCTGGACAAAGCGTCAGCCATGAAATTTTTTCCCCCAGGGATGTACTTGAGTGTGAAGTTGAAACGGTTGAAATGTTGGGCCCAACGCATCTGCTTAGGAGATAGACGGCGTGGGGTCCTCAAAGCCTCCAAATTCTTTAAACAGAACTTTTTTATTTTTCTTTAAAAAAAAACACAAATATGTCATCATTTGTCAATCATTAAAACATTGAAGTACAATTTTTTTTTGTGTGTACCCCTCCCTCCCTCCACCCCCCCACCCCCCTTCCTACTTCCCCCCCCCCCGACTTCCCAGAACCCGTACACGGTATAGAATTTTAACTAACACAGTCTAAAATCTATTGAGAAAAAAGAAATAAAGAAATTAATGACATTCTAGATTGACCTTAGCTTCTTCTTACTGAACTAACTTTAAACAATTTAAATCATTTCTGATCTTAAGCATAGGCTAACTGGAATTTCTTAGTCCCGTATTTATTTTGTATATAATCAATCCATTTTTTCCAGTCTCGTTTATATCTCTCATTTGAATGATCTTTGAGATATGCCGATATTTTAGCCATTTCAGCTAAGTTTGTTACTTTCAATGTCCATTCTTGAATTGTAGGCAAGTCTTCCTTCTTCCAATATTGCGCCACCAACAGTCTTGCTGCAGTTATCAGGTGCAGAGTCAAATTGGTCTCTACCACTGTAAAGTCAGTACATATACCTAGTAAAAATAACTGAGGACTAAACTTTATCCTTCTTTTAAAAACATTTTGCATGACCCACCATATTTTTATCCAAAATGCTTTAACCTTTTGGCAGGTCCACCATATATGATAATATGTAGCATCGAGAGAACCACATCTCCAACATTTAGGCTGTACATTCGGATACATAGAAGCCAACTTTTTAGGATCTAAATGCCATCTATAGAACATCTTGTAAAAATTTTCTCTCAGATTTTGAGCTTGTGTAAATTTCACATTTCTTACCCAGATTCTTTCCCATGTATCCAACATTATTGGTTCCTCAATATTTTGAGCCCATTTTATCATACAATCTTTAACTAATTCTGTTTCCGAATCCATCTGCATCAATACATTATATATCCTCTTTATATGCATTAAGCTTTGATCTCTTATTTGTTTAAACAAATTATCCTCAACTTGAATAAAACCAATTTTTTGATCTATTTTCCACCTAGCCTGTAATTGCCCATACTGGAACCATGTTTGAACTACCTTCTCCTCTTTTAATACCTCTAAAGATTTTAATTGTAATACCCCCCTTTCCGAGGTAAGAAGCTGTCTGTAGGTAATTCTGTCCTGTTTTTGTGCTGTATTCATATTTTCAATTGCGTGTCTAGGAATTGCCCACATGGGTATCTTGTCATTTAATTTATATTGATATTTCTTCCAGACCCGCAATAAAGCATTTCTTAAAATATGACTTTTAAAGTTCTTATCCAATTTTTTGTTGAATAACAGGTAAGCATGCCAACCAAATACCAGATCGTGTCCCTCAATGTTCAATATTCTATCATTGGTTAAGTGAATCCAGTCACTAATTACAGATAATACCACTGCATCATAATATATTTTTAAATTAGGTAGTTTCAATCCTCCTCTCTCACGTACATCTTGCATTATTTTCATCTTTACCCTCGGCTTCTTTCCTGCCCACACAAATTTGTTGATACCCTTCTGCCATTCTAAAAGATTCGCATCTTTTTTAAGTATAGGTAACATTTGGAAGAGAAATAAAAATTTTGGTAAAATGTTCATTTTCACTGCCGCTATCCTACCCAGCAAAGATAAGTGCAATTTCTCCCATTTTTTCATCTCTGTCTGTATGCTATGCCAAAGTGGTTCATAATTATGCTTATATAATTTCCCATTTGAAGTTAAAATGTTAACTCCAAGATATTTAACTTTTTTAACTACCTCACATCCTAGCATCACTCCTAATTCTTCCTTTTGTTTGATATTCATATTTATAGCTAATATTTTGGTTTTTCCTAAGTTTATTTTAAAGCCCGACACTTGACCATATTGATTAATCATATTCATTAAAACCATACTAGATTCCTGCGGTTGTTCCAATATTATGACCAAATCATCCGCAAAAGCGCGGACTCTATATTCTTGCTGCCTAATCTTGATCCCTTTTAAACCATCCAAGCCCCGTATTTTATTCAACAATACTTCCAAAGTTATAATAAACAATAATGGGGACAAAGGACAACCCTGTCTTGTACCTTTTCCAATTTGAAAAGAGTCTGTTAAACTTCCATTGACTATGATTTGTGCTGTTTGCTGTTGGTATATTGCTTTAATTGACTGTAAAAAATTATCTCCTATCTGCATTTTTTGCAATATCTTCAGCAGAAATTGCCAATTAACTCGATCAAAGGCCTTCTCAGCATCCAAAAATATAAACGCAGCAGGGATCTGGTTGTTCTTTCCCAAATATTCTAATGCATTAATAATTAATCTGACATTACTTTTCATCTGTCTCCCTTGTATAAAACCTGTTTGGTCCGTATGTATCAATTGTTGAATGACCAACATTAACCTATTTGCTAATATTTTAGTAAAAATTTTATAATCTACATTCAGTAATGAAATGGGTCTATAATTTTTGGGTTGAGTAGTATCTTGATCTTCTTTGGGTATCAAGGATATAAACGCTGTCTTCCAAGATGGAGGGACTTTACCTTCCGTTTGAATCATATTAAATAATTCTCTAAGAGGTTCTACCATTTCTAACTGTAAGTTTTTGTAGTAAACCGCTGTCAAGCCATCTGTACCTGGTGCTTTCCCTGGCTTTAATTGCTTAATTACCTGCAGGATTTCCCCCGAGGTTATTGGTTGATTCAATTTTTGCCTGTGTTCTTCTCTAACTGAAGGTATTTTCTCCTTGTCTAAATATTTGTCTATGTCTAAACCATTAATTTTATCCCCTTTATACAGTTCTGTAAAAAATTCCCAAAAAGCCTTTTGAATCTCTTCCTGTTGGAACACCTCCTTCCCTCTGTAAATCAGTTTAGATATATTTCGAGTTTTCCTTTTTTTCCTAATCTGATAAGCTAACCATCTGCCAGGTTTGTTTGCATTACAAAAAGTATTGTGTTTTGCATATAATAAATTAGTAGCTACCTGGTCAGAGATCAACATGTCAAATTGAGATTTTAATATGTTAATAGCTTCCTTAACCTTTGTATCGTCTGGTTTCCTTGTTAACTCCAGCTCTTTTCTCTTAATTTCCTCTTCCAGTTCTGTTCGTTTTAACCCTTGCTTATTTCTATGTGTTTTATTTATATTCATCAAAACTCCTCTCATATACGCTTTGCTTGCATCCCATACAAATTCCATCGATGTACCCTTATTCATATTCAAAACAAAATATTCAGATAGTAATTTTTTACAATCATTAATATAGTTTTCATATCTAAATAAATTTTCATTCAGTCTCCAAAACCTTCTTGCCTGCACTACCCTTCCCAACTCCATCCAAACTGGGTTATGGTCCGAAAGGACTCTAGCTGCAATCTTTGTTTTCTTGACCCTAGAAAGCAAATCATTAGTGGTTAGAATAAAATCAATCCTTGAAAGGGATTGATGCCTGTCCGAGAAGAAAGTGAAGTCATATTCCTCTGCATTTCTTTCTCGCCAGATATCTCTCAATTCAAAATCATCCATAATGTCAAAGAAAGATTTGGGTAACTTTGCTCGCATCTTGGTATTTAGGCGGGAAATCTTCTTATCTCTCTTAGTGTCTATCACTCCATTCCAGTCACCCAATAGTATACAGGAACTATAGTCCCACTGTACTAATTTAGCATGAAGATTTCTATAGAATCTATCTTGCTGTTGATTGGGAGCATAAATTCCCAAAAGTAATGTCTTTTTCCCTTCTAAGATTAAGTCTAAAGCAATATATCTTCCGAAGGGATCTGCTTCTATTAATTCAGCTTTCATATCTTTTCTTAAGTATACAACTATACCATTCTTCTTTTCCATAGCAGAAGCTGCAAAATGTTGACCAAGTTTTGAGTTGATCAAATATTTTTGATCAGTTGACTTGATATGAGTTTCTTGCAAACAAATTACATCGTTCTTAAACTGTTTAAGATAATGAAATATTTTCTTCCTCTTCTGTGGAGAGTTCAGTCCGTTGACATTCCATGTTAAAATCTTAGTTGTCATCTTTGGTTGGTTGAAGCATTTTTAGAGCTTCCTGCACGGCCTGTTTAACCTTAGGTCTAGCTCCTCCCACTGCTTCCAGATTTGTTGTTGTAGTTCCTTGATCGATGGCCGATGATTGTTGATGCTGTTGCCTCTTAGTTTGTTTCTCCATACGTCTAGTAGTCATGCGGCTAGGTCTTGGTTCCATAGCACCTTGCACTTCTAGAGAAGAGAGATGCTCCATCTTGTCTGGTGGTTGTGTAGTTTGCTGTCTATCCTGTCCTTCTTGTGGTCTTTCTCTAGGTCCAGATGGTGCAGGGTGTCCAGCCTTCAATATATTATAATAAAAATCTCGGGCTTTCCATACAGAGTTGAGGCGGTACCTTTGCTTATCAAATGTAAATATGATGCCAAATGGTGCATCCCATCTATACTGTATCTGACGATTTCTGAGTTCTTCGACCAAAAAAGCGTAGTCTCTTCTGGCTCTTAACATTTGAGGTGGTATCTCTTTCAAAACAGCCAGGTCTTGACCGCCAATTTGAAGCTTAGTGTTATAAGACGCTTGCAGTACCATATTTCTGAACTCTCTTGTAGTAAAATATATAACGATGTCTCGAGGAAGCTGCTTCTGCTTTGCCAGCCAGGAGTTAACGCGGTAAGCTTTGTCAATTTGCCAGCCTTGGTTGGTCCCTGGTCTTCCCATCAGGCGGTCAAAAGCTTCCGATAGGATCTGTTTCAGGTTCTCCTGTTTCTCCTCACGCAGCCCCCTTACTCTTAAAGCGAACTCCATTTGTCGGTACTGTATCATAATAATTTCTTTTTCAGCATTTTCCACTTTTTGTTCCACCACCTCTGTTTTCAATGTCAAGTTAGCATTGGCATCATTAAGAACCTCTAGAGTATCTTCCACTCCAGAAATATGTTCTGTTAATACAGTTACAAGACTCAGCATGTCGTCTCTAATTTTATCAACCTTAGCCTCAAATTTCTCATACAACTCCTGTTTAAGTCCTTTTATTTCACTTTTAATTTCACTTTTAATTTCTTCTTTCATTTCTTTTATTTCCTCTTTTCTCTCCTCTCTATTATCTCTAAATTTATCTTCCATTTTAATTGTCTGTGCATTAAGAGCCTCGCTTAGATTACTCAGAAAAAATTCTTTCGTTAACACATCCCCAGCAGGGGGCGTAGGAAGCGGAGGCTGCAGCTTTGTGCCAGGCACTGAGGATGTGCCCCTGGAAGTAGAGGGTGACGACTTCAAGTTAATATTTGGTTTTGAGGCCATTTCAAAATTTGTCTGCCTGCAGTTAATAAAACTCTATTGCCTAAATATACAGCTTTAAGTAAAGAGGCTTTTATTTTGAAGTTTAAGGCTTGGCAAAAGTTTCAGTGAGTAAACATTGTAACAAGACCGTTCAACAGATTCATCACCATTTAACTTCCAAATAAGCAAAGTTAATGAAGGAGTAAAATTCTTCTATTGTGAAACCAAAGCATATGATAAGCTATCTCTTTTGTTTTGAATTCTTTTGAAGTCTTGTGAGAATTAGCAAAAAGTGTTCGTTATTACCGGAGAAACCAGCCTGCTCAGCGCCATTTTAAAAGCCTTTGAGTAAATAATTTTTCGGAGGAGAAAAAGAGAAGAAGCTAAAATGTTGATAAGCAATTATTGTCCTCGCAGTAAACGGATTCAGCTCGTGATAAGATTAAATCAAACAAAACTTAGAGCAGAGTGGGAGAGACCTACTTTGTCCTGCACAAGGCAGTTTGAAGTTCCCAGCACGGACAGCCGTTCTGCCTTGGGCTAGCCCCCCTTTCCTTGCAAGCACAAAAGCTGCAAAAATCGAAGAGCATTTGCCAGCAAAACAGTTTCTTCTTTCCCTCTTGCCTGAAGGATAAGAAAACCTGATAAGACGTCAGATGGAAGATCCTCTAAACAGGTACGTAGCCAGGAATTCGGAGGCAGCTGATTTTTTGCTGCTTCCACCAGTAAGCTCCTCCCAGGAAGCTCAAAGCCTCCAAATTCTTGTGGTCAGTCCACACCTCAAACGGGTGATTAGCGCCTTCCAGAAAATGGCGCCACGTGGTTAGAGCCCATCGGACTGCAAATGCCTCCTTCTCCCAAACGGCCCAACGTCTTTCAGTGTCCGTGAGCTTGCGGGAGGTGTAAGTGCAAGGTTGCAAATTACCTTGGTCGTTGGCTTGTAGCAAGACGGCCCCAACAGCAACGTCACTGGCATCAGCTTGAACGATGAAAGGCTTGTCCATGTCGGGATGCTTCAGGACAGGTTCCGTAGCAAAGAGGCGTTTCAGTTTCTCGAAGGCAGCTTGGCATTCCATGGTCCAATCCAGTGGTTTACTAGGCTTAGGCTTAGGCCCACCTTTGGACTTTAACAAATTTGTGATAGGAAGCGCAATTTTGGCAAAAGAAGGAATGAACTGATGGTAGAAATTAGCAAAACCCAAATTTTTTTGCAATTGTCTGCGTGTTCGGGGCGCCTCCCACTCAGTGACCGCTTTCACCTTCCCAGGGTCCACCTCAATGCCGGCGGGAGAGATGCGATATCCTAGGTAGTCAATCTTCGCCTGGTGAAATTCACACTTGGATAATTTGGCATACAGTTCAGCGGCCCTGAGTTTTTTCAACACAGTGCATACTAAGGTGACGTGTTCGTCATATGTCTGAGTATAGATAAGGATATCGTCCAAATATACGATAACGCCCTTGTAAAGGTGGTCGTGCAAGATCTCATTAATTAATTGCATGAAAACTGCAGGCGCCCCCTGCAGGCCAAAAGGCATGACCCGGAACTGGAAGCAACCAAGAGGGCAGTTAAACGCAGTTTTCCATTCATCCCCCTCCTTTATACGGACTCTATAATATGCTTCTCTGAGGTCCAGTTTAGTGAAAATGCGGCCCTTTCCCAATTGGGCTAACATGTCCTTCATCAATGGCAGCGGGTAGAGGTTTTGGGCTGAGATCCCATTAAGATTTTTGAAATTAACACACAATCTCAGGGAGCCATCTTTCTTCTCTCTGAATAATACAGGAGCAGCTACCTTTGGGCGCGCAGGCTCAATGAAACCCCGTTCCAAATTTTTATCGATGAATTTTCTCATTTCCTCCATCTCCCTAGGCGACATGGAATAAATTTGGGGCTTTGGAAGCTTGACACCAGGCAAAATGTCGATTGAGCAATCAGTAGGCCTGTGGGGCGGAAGTTTATCTGAAGATTGTTCACTAAAAACTCCTCTCAGGTCCCAATACACTTTTGGAATTTTTTCCTCTCCTTCAATCCTCTCCTGCCCTCTGGCGGCCAAATCAGAACTGCAGCTAAGAGGCTCTGAGGAAGCACTCTCCCCCTCCGGAGGTGTCTTCGTGCGAATACGCAGCCAACCTTCCCTCCAATTTATGTGAGGGTTCCATTTCCAGAGCCAAGGGAGGCCTAAAATGATGGGCCTGTCCATCCCGGGAGCCACAATAAAGGAGATTAGTTCAGTGTGGGAACCCATTTTCATCTCTAGGGGTTCAGTATAGAAATGGGCGCCCCCCCCTGCTATGGACCCATCTATCTGGCAAAAGACAATAGGGGTTTTCAAAGTTTTTAACTTGATGCCTAGCTTCTCCACCATAGCAGGATTGATCATTGAGCGGGAACAGCCTGAGTCAAGGAGGGCGGGAAGGCGTTCTGACACCCCATCGGGCGGAATCTTTAATTCTATTGGGATTAGCATGGGGCCTTTGTTTGAACTCACCCAGCGAGGCGAGGCGTCGTCATCGGAGTCATCAGAGGAGCTGGTGGGGTCGTCAGCTTCTCCCTCCAGGGCCCGTCCAAAACGCGGGGGGGGGGGTGGAATCCACAGCGAACGCGGCTTCTTTTTTCTTCTTGTCTGGGGCCTTGCTGGATCTCCCCTCCCTCTTGGCAGGGGTTGAGGTGGTCGTGGGAAGCTTAGCGCGGCATTCTGGCGCGCAATGGCCTCCCTTTCCACAACAAAAGCATGTGAATGGTTTAGCTTTTCCTGTGGGGCCTCCTCTCCCTTCGCTTCTCACTCCGAAAGGGGGTTTGCGGGTTGGGGGGGAAGATCTCACTGCTTTTTCTCTTTCCCTTTCCCTCTCCTCCTTTGCACATCGGAGTCTAATTAAATCAAGTTCAATATCAGCTGCGTTTTCATACCAAACCGTAAGGCGCTTAGGAAGGTGGCGATTAACACATTGTTGATAAATGTCCTCATCCAAGCCCAAAGCAAATTTATCCAAAAGGGCTTCCTCACTCCATCCTCTCATATAATTACAAAGGTGTTGGAACTCCTGAATGTACTGAGTCACTGGCCTATCACCCTGTGTGAGGGTCACAAATTTCAGTTTACCCCGTTTCTCAGTTAGGGGGTCAACAAATCGTCTCTTGAACGCTTCCATAAACACATTAAAATTCCTCAGGAGGGGGGAGTTGGTCTGGTGCAAACCCATCCACCAGTCAGCGGCTTCGTCTTCCAAAGCAAGTAATATCATCCGCACTCTCATGGCGTCTGATTCAAAATCGGGCCCATAAATTTCCATGAAGTTATAAACTTGCATAATGAAAAACCCCAGCTTCTTAGGATTTCCATCATACTTTACAGTTAAGGGGGGGACTTTAGCCATTCTGTGTCTTCTGGGGGGTGGGGCCCCTGGCCTGGCAGCACCCCTGGCTGGGGGGGGGGTGAAGCTGCCCGTGGGTTTTCTTGCTCCCGCCCCTCTCGGTCTCTTCTCCCTCCCCGAATCTTTGCCCAGAGTACCTCTGTTCCAAGTTTTCAGGCTGATCTCTTTCCCAGGATCTTCGTTCGGCCCCCGCTTCAAACGGCCTCTCCTGATGTTTCCTTCTGGTAACGCCAGCATCCCAGGTTGCACTATCTTCTCTTTGTCCCACCGACAAGGACCAACGGTGGGGGGGGGGGCGCAGGGCCCGTTATTTCCAGCTCAGCCAACTTCTCGGGTAATAATAAATCAGTGGTCTCTTTTTCAATTTCTTCATCGCTAGCATGCAAAGACATTTTCTCTGTTTCTTCTTCTTGTAGTCTTCACCCCCCATGGAAGGTTGTATTCCTCCTGGTAGGGTGTTGATGAGACTTCGCTTACTGTCAACACCTCTCCATTAATTAATTAGGAAAGAAAGACCACGAGACTCCATGTGTGGAAATCAAGTGTACTTTTACTAATTAAGAATGATTAAAGGCATAGCGAAGCGAAGTCTGATTATTTAGGCGCGAAAGCGATTGATATATAGAATAGCCCATTCCCCACCCCTTGGCATCACAGTTCCAGTCCAATCATAATTCTTCCAAGTGTCAGGTGTGAGATAACTTCAAAAGGCATCACAAAGATGGAATGTCGGTGCCATTAGTCCTGGCGGGAACACCCACGCATGCGTAGTCCGATCAGCCGGTGAACTCCAGAACCTTCCTCCAGCACAATGAGTAACCCCTCCCAAATACCATGCCCTCCCTCCCCGTTTCATGGCAGCCGAAGCGATAGCAAAGCAGAGGCTGACACCCTCCTTTAAGTGTGCATTAACCTTTCAAATTTAGGCTTGAATATAATTAGCTATTTAAAGACATGTTCTGACAGACGAGCACAATTCAAAATGCACTGACTCCTTGAATGTCTCCTTGAATGGTGATGAAAAGTTTGCAACCAAATTGCCAAACTCAGACCTCAAACCAGCAGCTTAACTACCAATCCAATCTACTGATATTCAAACACATTTCATTCAATTCTTTCAAACTATCTGCAGCCTCCTTTGGCTTCCCACAATTCAGATAAACACAACAGAAAACATTATGAAGGACCTCCTCCTTACTGGATCCTTTGTTGACTGACTTTTCCTTCCCTTAGAGAAATTTGAAGAAGTTGATTTATCTGCCAACAAATTTAATAGACAATTTTGAAAGGCCAGATGTCCCCATCTCTGTCTGTAATGGTTCATAAACTTTACATAGACTAATTGCTTCTCCTAACTAAAGTAGTGGAAGAGGTGCTAGGGGCAATGCTCACAATTATTCCTCTTCAACAAGAACCTGATTTGATTCTTTCCTAAGCTGACAGCTAGGAAAGATTGTAAGTTTCTTTTTAGCATTTCTGGGTTGATAATACAATGGTGCTCTTCTTCTTCTTCTTTGTTTCTGAGGGCGCTCTAGAGAATAGAAGGGTTTCCAATTTGCCTAAGCAAAAAAAGATTACATATTATTTCCTTCTATAATACAGCCTGGGGAATAAAACAAAGTGTGCATTATGAACCAAAACAAGAGACAAACATACCCAAAACAAGTTCTTTTTCAAGTTTTTCTTACTTGTCCTTCAAAATTTCCTCCTTGCTTTGACTGTTATCCTGAGTTATTGTTTTATAGGAATACATAAAAAGAGTATGTTAATTTAGATGACTTCCTGTAAAACAATTGGGCTTCCTTATTTTGGTATTTTCGACCAGGAAATTACTTCCCTTAAAAAGTTTAGAAGTATTGGTGACTCTTAAGAAAGTGGACAGAATTCTTTGTGGTGTTTGTTCTGCCACATGTTTTTTGCATCCAGGCCCCATGTTGGTGCATTAAGACAGGTGGGGGCATAACCTGTAGTTGGGTCTGTGGAGTTGCACTTCCCCATTAAGGAGTGGCATGTAGCCAAAGGTCTTTTTGACTCACAACTCTTGCTTAAAGAGCAATTATTAGTCATGGCTAATGTAAATAGAGCTTTTGCACAGCTCCATCTGTTACAGCGTGCTTTAGAGAGGTCTGCCCTTGAAGGCCATTCTGAAGCCTCAACTGGTTCGGAATGCAGCAATGTGGTGAACCACTGACCATTCCTTCATCATGCCTCAGCATACCCATATGACACCCTGCTTTCAAGCTGCACTGGTTGCCACTGTGCGGAATACAATTCAAGATGCTGATTTAAAGGCCCTACATGGTATGGAGCCTAGTTATCTGAGGGACCACTTATTCTATGGTTTCTATTCAGCCAGTAAGCATCAACAGTGTCATCTTTTGAAACTAAGGAAGTACCGTATTTTTTGGAGTGTAAGACGCACCAGAGTATAAGATACATCCAGATTTTCACCCTCTTTTTTGAGGGAAAAAGGTGCGTCTTATACTCCAAAAATACGGTATATATTCTCAGAGATGTGACTTGCCCTATGAAATAACCCACCCACTCCTAATCTAGACAAGTTCTTCCCTCACTACATTCTGGAAGGCATTAAAAAACTTATTGTTTCCCCAGATTTGGGGGTTGGAGGGTTGAACCCTTTTTGGTGGTGTTTGTCATATGTCAGATATGTTCTGATATAGTTGTCTGGATTTGCCATCTTATTTCCCATATTGTCTTTCCATTTATTTATTGTATCTATGTTTTTATATTTTGAGTTAGCCAGAGTCAATCTGAAGTCTGGCAGTATTGAAGTCCAAGTATAAGGTGACCAGATTTTCAGATTGGTAAAGAGGGACACCTTTGACCCGGGGGGGGGGGGGGCTTGATTAAAAATTTTATACGGAGCAACAAAAAATTTTATATAACGCAAAAATAGTATTGTAATATTGTTTTTATTTCAACATAACTACAATTTACAACTATAAATTGTAACTGTTGCCAAACATCACAATTTTGATCACGTGACCATGAGGATGCTGCAACGGTCGCTAAGTGTGAAAATGGTCACTAAGTGTGAAAATGGTCGCTAAGTGTGAAAAATGGTCATCACTCACTTTTTACAATGCCATTGTAACTTTGGGCACTAAGCCCATTATACCACCTTTCTCGCCACAGTTCTTAAGTGAATAACTGCAGCTGGTATTTTGTATTTTGGATAGAATCTTTTTTTAAATAACCTAAGACAATTTAAAAAAAGAATCCACACAGAATAAATTGAAGTAAAACATTTCAAACTATTCTTTCTATGCACAATATATTTCAAAGTATTGTGCATAGAATTTTTAAACATGGTTTCACTTCAATTTATTTTGGATAGAATCTTTTTTTAAATAGTCTAAAACAATTTAAAAAAAAGAATCCACACAGAATTTTAAAAAAATCCTATGCACAATAAATAAAATATTATTTTAAAATACATTAAAAAAAATAAAAGAAAAAAATCCAGCTCACTTACCAGCAGGCTTGCACTCCAAGTCAACCAAGAATGATATAGATGTTAATACAAAGAACTGAGCAAATTGAAATGGTGAAATTAGTCAGGGAAATATTTTTCAAAGAAACTTTGCCACCAATTTTTTCACACGAGCCGACCTCCAACCTCCGTGCCCCTCCCCTCCGGAAAATCCAGGAAGTAACACTCGCTACCTCTCTAGCCACGTATTTCCTGGAGCTCTATGGTACTAGGGCATTTTTTCTTATAAAATGAGGTAAAAGGGCCGCGGGGGGGGGGGTCCGTTTTCTTGCTTTAAAGTTTTAATATCTTCAATGATATTATTCATGGTACCAGTAGAAATGAGACTGTAGGTCTGTTATGTTCTGTAGCCACCTCTGTTTTCATATTCAAGGTCCAGATTTGCAGTTCTGAAAATCAACATTTTGGGACAGAATTTTGTAACCTTCTGAAACTTGAAAGCAGGGCCGAAATTCAAATTTTTTTACTACCGGTTCTGTAGACGTGTCTTGGTGGGCATGGCAGGAGAAGGATATTGCAAAATTCCCATTCCCACCCCACTCCAGGGGAAGGATTCTGCAAAATCCCCATTCCCTCCCCACTCCTGGGGAAAGATTCTGCAAAATCCCCATTCCCTCCCCACTCCTGGGGGAAGGCTATTGCAAAATTCCCATTCCGTCCCCACTCTGGGGCCAGCCAGAGGTGGCATTTGCCAGTTCCCCGAACTACTCAAAATTTCCGCTACCGATTCTCCAGAACCTGTCAGAACCTGCAGAATTTCACCCCTGCTTGAAGGACACCTTGACCATGAAGAACTTGCTTTGTTCAAGGGGGCTGATCATCCTTTCAAAACAAAGCACCTGTTCCTGAGGAATTCACCAGGCTCAGATCCTTATTCTTCTTTTCAACTGTTTAGGAAATACTGTATAAAAGTAACATTAGCAAATAAAAGAGAATTATATCATTGCTGAGGTTCCCAACATCCTCAGTTAGCTTAGTTGAAACCTCTTTTTCAGTGAGGTTTTGAAAGAAGCTCTAGACCTGCCTGAAGTTTTTATAAATAGAACTGATAAAGCTTCAGTTGCTGTTGTAAAGATTTGTAGCATTTCCTCTGGATTTGTGAGCTAGAGGTCTCCCATTGGTAGGAATTCCCATCAGAGTTCCACTTCCGCTTTCCCACTTCCTGATGCCTTATTGTCCTGTCCAAGTTTGTCTTGATGAGAAGGCTAACACAGTAAGGAAATAATTAAGGTGGAAGATAGGTCCTGGCTGATGCCCAAATTTTTAATGTAAAAATAAAGCGAAAACCTTACCCTAAGCCCCCCAAACCTAACCCTAAACCTAACTCTTAACCTAACCCTAAACCTAACCCTAAACCTAACCGTTAAAGTAACGAAAAACCTAACGCTAACCCTTAACCTAACCCTAACGCTAACGCTAACGCTCTAAAGCTAACCCTAACCCTTAACCTAACCCTAACCCTAACCCTAACCCTAAACCTAACCCTTACCTTTATGTGAATCGGCTTGCTTTAATTTAATTTTTATTAGAATTTTTCGATCTTTTTCGTCGCGCTGTGATGACGTCAAAGGCGCGATTTTGTCGATCGCGCTTTTGTCGTCCGCGCTTTTGACGGGTCACGCTTTAAAAAGTATTACATTTTAAAGAATAAACATAATATGTTCAACAATATAAAAGAAACAAACTGACACATAATTTTGTAAAAAGCATGAGGATTCACTGAATAAAAATATAGGATTTTATTTCTCTTTTGATCTTTTGTCCAAAAAACTTAGAAAATTTATATTATTGCAGAATTTCTTTTTAATTTTTTTAATTTTTAAAACCAACAAAAACAAAACAACACATACAAAAAACTTTCCTCAATTTCTTCAAGCATGTCGTTTGGTTACAAACTTTTGTGCATCAGTTTTTATAATTAAAAATAAGATCACATAACTAAATTCATAAAACATAACTAAATACATCATTATCATTGAGCATTATGTGTTCAAGTTATCGCTAATATTAATCATCCATAGCAGAGGCGTGCAGTCAGGGGAGGCAGGGGAGGCGGGGCCTACCAGTGTCATGATGAAAAGAAAAATTAAAAGGAAAAAGGCTAAGGTAGTTGCTGCCAGAATGACTCTGCTTAGTGCTAACTGCAGGGGGAGGCGAGATAACCACGTGCCTCCTTTGCATAAGGAATTTTTTGCCTTTTAACCCTTGCTTAATTCTGAGCAAGGGTTAAAAGGTGAAAAATTCCTTATGCAAAGGAGGCAGTGGTTCTCTCTCCTCCTTCTCTGGCAGCAGCAGGTCTTGCCTTTTTATTTTTTTCCATTTTTTACATTTTCATCATGGCGGGTGGACAAGAGGAGAGTTGAAATCCTCTGTGACACAGCTGGAAAAGGTATGTGGGTCAGACGGAGGGAGGAGGGGGGAATTCAAAATTATTGTAATTTAATTTGTAATTTTTTATTGTGAGTAATTTGTGTGTGTGCGGGTGTTTCTTTCTTCACTTCATTCAAACAAACTCTCTCTCAATTTGAGAGAGAGTTTGTTTGAGAAGAGAGGGGCAGCCCTCTTCCCCTTACTGGGAGCCCCATCCTACTCCCCTCTCCCTTTCCTCCTCCTCCTCTCCCCTTTCTTTGCCAGCTGCCGCTTCGCCCCCCCACCTCCTCCGTCCCCACCGCTGTGTCCGACAGGCGTCTCATGTTTATATCCGCAATAAACGCAAGACGCCTGGCCTGTCGGACACAGCGGTGGAATTGGAGGAGGTGGAGGGGCGAGGCAGCGGAGTGCGGCAGCGGCAAGGATGTTCTCGCCGCTGTGTCCGACAGGCGTCTCATGTTTATGTCTGCCATAAACGCGAGACACCTGGACACAGTGGTGGGGTCGGAGGAGGTGGGGGGGTGAGGCGGCAGAGCGTGGCAGCAGCAGGGACGTTCTCGCCGCTGTGTCCGACAGGCATCTCATGTTTATGTCCACCATAAACACAAGACGCCTGGCCTGTCGGACACAGCGGTGGGATGGAGGAGGCAGGGGGGTGAGGTGGCGGAGCTCCTTCATGTTCATCCCCTTCAGGGCTTTTCCCACCTCCAGGACATTCCTGAACTGCACGAAGGCAAAGGCCCGGAGCTTCCCATTGGGCTTCCTGGGCAGGGAGGCTTCCAGGACTGTCCCGAAGGCAGCGAAGGTGCTCTTCAGCTCCTCTTCCATGCACTTGAAGCTGAGGTTGCAGATGATCAGCTGGGCCTTCTTGGGGGGTGCCCTGGCCTTGGGGGTTCCAGCGCTTCCCGGGGGGCCTCTTCGCCACTGCCACCACCTTCTCCTGCTGCCCTCCGCTTCTTCTTGGGCCGCACCAGCACCAGCATGACCCGGAGGCCGCCGAAGATGCGGATCTCACTCAGGGCCCATTGCGCGTCCTCCGGTAGGGAGAAGCTGATGAAGCCAAGCCCGGTGCACGTCTCTCCGCCGGGCGCCGTCACGGCCACTGCCCACCGCACTGGCCCCGCCTGCTCGAACTCCCGCTCCAGGTCGGTGCACGTCTCTCTGCCTGGCGCCGTCACAGCCACCGCCCACCACCTCGTGCCCCTGCCTCCTCCATCCCCATCGCTGTGTTCGACAGGCGTCTGGCGTTTATGGTGGACATAAACACGACACGCCTGTCGGACACAGTGGCGGGGACGTTGCTTCTCACCACTGCCTCACTCTGCCGCCTCGCCCCTCGCCTCCTCCGTCCCCGCCGTTGCCGCGCTCTTGCCTCACCAACCGTAATCCTCACCGCACGTCACTGATCCATAGAGTATACAATACTTATAGTATGGCATATTCAACTCCAGAAATAGTTTCCCATTGCTAATCCAAGTAGTTTCAATTCATATATGTATCAATTATTCATTACATCATCATTAGTCCATTTCACATATAAAAATCTTTTCAGTATAACATAAACAAGACTTACAATTATACATAGGATTCAAATCATCCCACTCTTATACATTGATACATTATTGTCCTTTATATATCATATGATCAAATACTCTCATAGCAAAAAAAAAACTTTCATAACAATGAGTATAACTTTCTGGTAGTACATTAATAAACAATTTCATTTCCAGGTTTTTTTATCCAACCATTGGTAAAACAAATCCCATACCTTATAAAATTGCTCATCCTCCTGTTCTCTAATTTCAAATGTAAGTCTACTCATTTCGGCACATTCCATTATCTTCCGAATAGTTTCCTCCTGTGTTGGTGTTTTCTCATTTTTCCAATTTTTTGCAAATACAATTCTAGCAGCTGTTAAAACATTTACCATCAAATATTTCAAGTCTTTATTGTATGTTTCTGGCAAGATTCCCAATAAGAAAAGTTCTGGTTTTAAGCCTATGTGTTTATGTATCATTTTCTCCAACCACATGTGAATTTTAGTCTAATATCTTTTAGCTTCAGTATAAGTCCACCACATGTGGTAATATGAGCCCGGTGGCTGATGACATTTCCAGCCTTTTTCGGATTTGTTCTTAGACATTCTTACTATTCTTGTTGGGGATAAGTGCCACCTGTAAAACATCTTATAGAAATTCTCTTTATATGCAGTTGATATTGTCATTTTACAGTTTTGAGTCCACAGTTTTTGCCATTTCTCTAGGTCAATCCCATGCCCAAAATCCCCCCCCCAAGCTAATAGTTTCTTTAACTTGTTCTTCCTGTAGCTTTACCTCTAATAGGTAGCTGTTCTGACCCCCCTCGTCCTACACCAAAGCACGCCGAGACAAAGATACTGCAAGGATTTATTGACACACAGACAGGACCTTGGCAGCAAGCCAGCACAGACAAGCCATTGCCAGCAATCCAGCACAGGCAATACGTTGGCAGCAATCCAGCACACTCCAGGCCTTGGCAGCAATCCAGCCTGACAAGCTAGCCCCAAGAGTTCTCCAGCTCAAGTGTATACGTTGACTCCTGCAAAAGGGCGTGTGCACAATCATTCCTTTTATAGTCTTGAGAGGAGCCTAATTATCACCAGCTGAGTGCAATTATTTCCTGTAACTGCGCAACTGTTCCTTATGCCTATTAGCTCTTCGGTGCCGAGCATCCAGGAACAACTCCCTTGTCTCCTCCCCACTACTCCAATGCATGACATCTGGATCACACTCCCTTGTCTCCTCCCCACTGGTCCAAGGCTCAGGCACCTCCTGGTGGCCAACCAGCCTCTCTGCGCCCTGCTCGGAGTCGGAACCCTCCAGAGCCGACTCATAGGGCCCCTCACTGTCGAAGTCTGGTGGCAGCTCCAACGGCTCCTGCTGAACCACAACACTATCCCTCACCGCAGGGCCCTTCCCCTGGGTCTGACGCTCGGGATGCGGCCTCGAGGGATAGTGCGGTGTGATGGCATTCCGGTGACAGCAATCGCAACAGTCTCAGATCCCCAGTCTTCTTTTTCACAAACAAAACCAGGGCAGACAAGGGCGAAGACGAAGGCCGGATAAACCCCCGGGCGAGGTTCTTGTCTAGAAAGTCCCGCAATGCAGCCAACTCCGGCTCAGACATGGAGTACAGACGACCTGTAGGGAGCTTTGCATCAGGTACCAGGTCGATGGGACAGTCATAAGGCCGATGCGGCGACAGTTGATCCGCCTCCTGCTCACTGAAGACATCTGTGAACTCTGCTAAACACGGCGGCATGGCCACCTTGGGCGAGCTGGGTACCTGGGCCGCACAGACCTGCCGGGTGTGGTCAACGTATTGCAGGGACGGAAACGTGATCAGATTTTGCGACCAGTAGATCTGAGGGTCGTGCGCCCGAAGCCAAGCCAAGCCCAAGACCACGGGGAAATGCAGGCCCGAAGCCACTTAAAATGGGATGGCCTCCTCATGCTCCCAGAGGATCAGGCGCAAAGGCTGCATAGTTGTAGTAGTAGTTGTAGTTTATTCAATTTGTATGCCGCCCTACTCCCGAGGGACTCAGGGCGGCTAACAACCAAGGGGGGAAGGGGATACAAATAGGACAAAAGACAGACAGATTAAAAAACAACAACAGTTGCAACATTTCAAGTGGGGCTGGAAATTCATCAGCCCCAGGCTTTGCGGAAAGCCTGGAAGGTGGTGAAGGTCCGGATCTCCACAGGAGATCATTCCAGAGGGCCGGAGCAGCCACAGAGAAGGCCTCCCCCGGGGATTTGCCAATTGGCACTGGCTGGCAGATGGAATTTGGAGGAGGCCTAATCTGTGGGATCTGATCGGTCTTAGGGAGGTAATTGGCAGGAGGCGGTCTCTCAAGTACCCAGGTCCGATACCATGTAGGGCTTTAAAAGTAACGACTAGCACCTTGAAGCGTGTCCGGAGTCCAATAGGCAGCCAGTGCAGCTCGCGGAGGATAGGTGTCATGTGGGTGTACCGAGGTACACCCACAATCGCTCGTGCGGCTGCATTCTGGACAAGCTGAAGTCTTGTGTGGCGTGGCGGCCTTGATAGGCCCAGACAAAAGCAACCATCCGTCAATAGTCTCAACCCGCATCGGTGGGTCCACCGGACACAGAGGGACATTGTACGCTGTAGCAAACACCGCATCCATAAAGTTTGTGGTAGCCCCGGAATCGACCAAGGCATGGGCCGGAATTCCTTGCGGACTACCCAACAAGAGGATGTGTGCTGCTGAAACCATGTGCCGTGGAGGACAGTTCACCTCTGTTTCGGCCTGCGCCCGACCTAAAATTTCCTTCAGGTCGGGCCCCGCCAGTTTCCCGACATGGTGGTCCATCACTGAGGGGAGGCCGCAGACCGCACAGCCCCCCTACTCTTTTTGGGGCAAACCTCAGCCAGGTGTCCAGGACCCCCACAGTAGAAACACAACCCCCCTGAACATCGTCTGTCCATCTCCGTGCGTGACACTCGGGCACCCAACTCCATGGGCTCTTCCCGTGCAACTGTAGTCTCTTGAGGGACCGGCACCCTAGTGGTCTCCTGGGATGCGCGGCGAGGCCTCTGCCTCTGCAGCCGGGTGTCTATCCGGAGACACAAGTGGACCAATGCATCGAACATTGGTGATCTGTCCACTCTCACCAGCTCATCCCGTAGGTCATCGGACAGCCCGTCCTGAAAAGTGTCCATGAGGGCTGGCTCATTCCAAGCTGAGTCCTGACTAAGCAGCCGGAATTTGCTGACATAATCCTGCAAGGAGCCACGGCCCTGCAGCAGCGACTTGAGTAGTCTGGTGGCTGTTTCCTCCTTAATGGGATCATCATACATCAGCCTGAGATGGTTACAAAAGCCCTGGAAATCATCCAGCAGAGGGTTAGGCTGAGATAGCAATGGAGTAGCCCAATGAGCTGCTGTGCCTGAGAGCAAGCTGATGATAAATCCCACCTTCGTCCGGTCGGTGGGAAAGTCCTCCGCTCTCAAGCTGATAAACAGCTGGCATTGTCCCAAGAACGCTGCAAACATAGCTTGTTTGCCATCAAAATTGTCTGGTGTAGCCACTGGACATTTCCTCCATGGCTGGGAGGGGGGGGTTAGCAGGCCCCTGAAGCTGAGAGACTTATTGGTTCCAAAGGTTTTATTTCTTTTAAAAAAACACAAATATTTCATCATTCGTCAATCATTAAAACATTGAAGTACAATTTTTTTGTATGCCCCTCTCTCCCTCCACCCCCCACCCCCTCCTCCTCCCCCCCCTGACTTCCCAGAACCCGTACACGGTATGGATTTTTAACTAACACAGTCTAAAATCTATTGAGAAAAAAGAAATAAAGAAATTAATGACATTCTACATTGACCTTAGCTTCTTCTTACTGAACTAACTTTAAACAATTTAAATCATTTCTGATCTTAAGCATAGGCTAACTGGAATTTCTTGGTCCCGTATTTATTTTGTATATAGTCAATCCATATTTTCCAGTCTCGTTTATATCTCTCATTTGAATGATCTTTAAGATATGCCGATATTTTAGCCATCTCGGCTAAGTTTGTGACTTTCAATGTCCATTCTTGGATTGTAGGCAAGTCTTCCTTCTTCCAGTATTGCGCCACCAACAGTCTTGCTGCAGTTATTAGGTGCAGAATCAAGTTAGTCTCTACCACTGTAAAGTCAGTACATAAACCTAGTAAAAATAACTGAGGAGTAAACTTTATCCTTCTTTTAAAAATATTTTGCATAACCCACCATATTTTTATCCAGAATGCCTTAACCTTTTGGCAGGTCCACCATATATGATAATATGTAGCATCGAGAGAACCACACCTCCAACATTTAGGCTGTACATTCGGAGAGACTTGACCAGCCAGCAAAGCAATCTGTTGAGCCAACTGGGCATTCTCAGCACAGAGTTGCTCCATTCTAGCTTGATGGAGTTTCATTTGGGGCAGGAGTCAATCTGTTCTGACCCCCCTCATCCTACACCCAAAGCACACCGAGACAAAGATACTGCAAGGATTTATTGACACACAGACAGGACCTTGGCAGCAAGCCAGAACAGACAAGACGTTGCCAGCAATCCAGCACAGTCCAGGCCTTGGCAACTGGCAACAGAATCCTATGGGATTGGGCGGCATATAAATTTATTAAATTACTAAATTACTATTGGCAGCAATCCAGCACAGTCCAAGCCTTGGCAGCAGTCCAGCACAGACTAACCTTGGCAGCAATCCAGCCTGCCAAGCTAGCCCCAAGAGTTCTCCAGCACAAGTGTATATGTTGACTCCTGCAAAAGGGCGTGTGCACACTCATTTCTTTTATAGTCTTGAGAGGAGCCTAATTACCACCAGCTGAGTGCAATTATCTCCTGTAACGGCGCAACTGTTCCTTACGGCTATTAGCTCTTCAGTGCTGAGCATCCAGGAACAACTCCCTTGGCTCCTCCCCACTACTCCAATGCATGACATCCGGATCACACTCCCTTGGCTCCTCCCCACTGGTCCAAGGCTCAGGCACCTCCTGGTGGCCAACCGCCTCTCTTCGCCCTGCTCGGAGTCGGAACCCTGTCCAGGGTCCTCCACATCCTCCAGAGTCGACTCATAGGGCCCCTCACTGTCAGAGTCTGGTGGCAGCTCCAACGGCTCCTGCTGGGCCACAACAGGTAGCTATAAAGTTTTTTAATTACTTTTTCATCAGTACCTGTTAAGATTTTATCTAATTCAGTCATTTTATCATAAAAACCCTCCATTTTTCAATCTTCATTGAATCTAGAATGTATTTGCACATATGAATACCAATTAATTTTGATTCCTTCCTATTTCAAATCTTGAATGGATTTAAGTTCACCCACTGTAATTTAATAGTTCAGCATATCTACGTGTTTGTTCCTTTTTGTATATTATTGAATATGAAAAGGCTTCAATGGTTAATATCCGACTGGAATTTTTAAATAATGTAATTTCTTAACCTTCTCCCAGTTTAATAACAAAGCCTCTCTTAAATAATGTCTTCTAAAGTAACCATGTGCTTTGGTTCTCTTATACCATAAGAATGCATGCCATCCTAGCAGCAAGTCGTGACCCTCTAAGTTCAAAAGCCTAACATTTCTTAATATTATCCATTCCTTAATCCACATCAGACTTGTTGCCTGGTAATATAGCTCCCAGTCAAGTAAACCCAACCCCAAAATATGGAATGCTTCACGAATTTGCATGTCATCCTTGCGCAGGAGCCATACTAATCTTCTCTGTATCATTCCAATTTTAGTATATGTGCTGCCGAAGCGAGCACAAACTGCAGAATGCTTTTGAAGGTTAAGCAGGCTCCCACTAACTTAACGTCAGCATTCAAAAATGAGTGTCATTAGAAGGAAAGCTAAAATATTGATTTGCCTTTTCTGACAATCATTTCACTGCTTTTGATACTCAGTTTTGGCTGTTTGATGAACTCAAAGGAAATGAAAGCTACCATGGCAGATTCTGAAATGGTCTGCTATATATCCAGGTCAACTTTTGTTTCTAGTTGAACGTGAGAATAAGAAATTAACAGAAATATCATATCATCAGAAGTGTAATAAGAATATAATAGGAGCATCCTTTGCCTTGCTACTATGACAATTATGAAGACTTGTTGAGGAGATAGTTGGAGAAAGATTTTGCCTTCTTTCCTACTTGGTATTCCTAGCATCATCTGCTTGGAAGAAACAACACTGGGCAAAGTAAACATTATTAACTTTGATAGTATAATGCAGAGTGGAAGTTATCGTACGAGACATAGAAATATGCAGAAGAGTTCCTGCTAATAATAATGTTTGCATTTCCTCTCAGTTAAATCTTTTCATTTATGAGACATTACTCACAAATAGTGGATTAACACCAGGGGTGGTATTGATTTACCTTCCTTATCTGCTCACAAATGTGAGCACGTGCCTCCACTCTGCCCATGGACATCCTTTTGGCGAAAAAAGGACCTAAATGGGATGCCATAGAGCTGAGATGAGTGGGTGGGGCCACCCACAATTTCCGTTACCGGTTTGGAAGAACCGCTCCGAACCAGTATAATACCACGCAAAGGGTCACCTCAAGCACAAATGAATAACCACATCCACTTTTCTTCATATCTCTATTACTATTGGAATAGGTAGACCAGGATTGAGAGCTTCATCAACAGTTTCCTCATGGAAGAAATTTTTTTCTTTACTGATAGTTTCCTCCTTCACCGCATTTTTCTATTCCCCCTCTTAGTATTGATTTTCGCATGCATTCACTCTCTCTGTGGCTCATCCTGATGGTAAATCACATAAATAAGAAATTTCTAGCAAGATTGAGAGACAGATTTCTGGGGTTATTTGTCCACTTTTGACTATAACACACAGTACGAGGCCTACCCTACACATTTCATTCTGCTGTTATTTGCATTGTGTTGATACCAATTTTGTGCTCTAATGGCAGCTTCCCAATGGCTTTTTTTGCTTACCTTTGACAAAGAGGTAACCAAGTCTCACAGATGCCACACTCAGGCATTTATCCTTCTATAATCCGTAGAATTTTATATCTCATACAAAATTAATTCTGCATTCATTAACAACCACATTTTAATTTTTGGAAAAACACAAACAAAGGTCACACTAAGAAAAATTTCTCAGCATTTTATATACCAATGACTAATTTAATTTCTGCAAATTTTAATTTGTGCATTCCAAAAAAATAGAGTAGATGTAGCTTTCCAGATAGCAGAAGAGGGCTCATAGAAAAGGCTGCTGATTATCACCCGAAATAAACTACTTGGGGAAGTGATTCAAATCTTTATTGACCATATGAATTTATTGCTTTCCTGTCAATTCAAGAATGAGGAAAGCGTAATTGATATTCTGGCATTGAATTGAATTGAATTTTTTGCATTTATATGCCGCCCTTTTCCCCGAAGGGGACTCAGGGCGGCTCACAATCCAAGTCAGGGAAGGAGATACAGATAAGAGATAAAAAAGACGAACAGAACAATATACAATTTAAAAGCACACAACAACCATACCATTCGGGGGGGGGGGGGCAAAAGCTCTTTAACCCCAGGCCTGTCGGAACAGCCAGGTTTTAAGGGCTTTGCGGAAGGCCTGGAGGGTGGTGAGGGTTCGAATCTCCACGGGGAGCTCATTCCAGAGGGTCGGAGCAGCCACAGAGAAGGCTCTCCTCCGGGTAGTCGCCAGTCGGCATTGGCCGGCGGATGGAATTCGGAGGAGGCCTAATCTGTGGGATCTGATCGGTCTATTGGAGGTAATTGGCAGCAGGCGGTCTCTCAAGTACATGTGTGAAGCAGTGGTGGGTTGCAGGCGGTACGCCCCAGTATGGGCGTACTGGAACCTGCCCCAAGCACCAGATACCGTTCCTTACCGGTCTTTTAAGTCTTCAGCGCTTCTGCACACGCACACGGCATGTACAGCGCCTGCCGACGCTCCGCTGAGCAGCTGGAATGTTGTGGAGGCTCACGGAGGCGCTAAGACGCATGCACGCACTGCGCATGTTGCACTACTGACGTCCACATGGACACCGCCGGGCCCGTTCCAACCATACTGGTTGGAATGGGATCCGGAACCCACCACCGGTGTGAAGGTTCTGTTCTAATATAAGAAAAAGAAAAGACAACACAGAGCAACATTCACCCACCCACTCCCACCATCTCTGTGAAGTTACACTATAAGATTGTTGGATAGCAACAGTCGAGAAGAGGGTTCAAGTGGAGAATTAGTCTGGGCTCGTTATGTAAACAGAAGAGAGAAATGCCTGTGTCAAGATTGAACCACTTTGCTTCTGCAAACCTTATTGCTATGCAACTTGCCATTGAACTGGGGGAGGGAAAGGGGGAGTGGAGTGCTGAGAAGTTGTGCACGGATCATGAGAGCCTGGAAACCATGAAGGTTACCATTGCAGGTGCTTGAAAAGGAGATGGATTGTTCCCAGAAGGAAGAAAGGGAAGGTATTGTTTAACAAGTTAAGCATTTCCACAGGAAAACCAGAGCTGTTTTTGATTTTTCAGTACAAAAATGGTGTATCCAATAAAGTTTTACTTTACGGAATTCAAAACTCCTGAGTGTTTACTTATTTAGGTTCATTAGTTAGACAGTTGACAGTCTGACACCTACCCCCACCCATTGCTTTGGACCTTATCTAGGTCGTTCCAAGGTGGAAGCTGCTAATCTGAGGAGATTCCTGTATTATAGATGGAGAATAATAAAATAGCTACCTTGAAGTCTACACTTCTGGGACTGGTTGTTTATGCATGACAAAAATCTATTTTTCCTTATTTATTTTTTTTTGCCATCCCTGCTCATTTAAAATCTGATTTTTTGTTAATATGCCTCAGTTACAAAGGAGTTTGGAGAACTGCCTTTGATGACAACGTTGTCAGGGTTTATTCAAGGGCAAGTACAAATAGATGTGGAAATAATGCCTGCATAATCTAAGAAAGGATCATTGGTTCATACAGATGTTTTATTTTGCATTTGTTTATTAAATTGCCTCTTTATAGTCCAGTGATGTCTCTTTACCACTATTTTAAGCAGTAATGTCCCAGTTTTTTTGACATAACATCATTTAACAGGGTTGTGATGGGGTGATATAATTGCATCTTTCTGCATGCAAAATGTGTGCACATCCACTATAGCAGTAGGAAACTTTGCCTTGACCCAATTTGAAATGATTTGTCACCTTAAGTAACATGCATTTGGGAGGAGGGAGGAAACAGAGAGAACCAATGCCTTTAAAAAAATAATGTTTTTTAAAGTTTTCCCTGGCATATCTTGATAGCCTTATATCCATTCACATTGATGAAGACACTTTCTTTTATTGCATCCATGTAATCTTCCTTGAGTTTCACTTGTTCTACATCTACTTTTGTATTACCCATAAGAGGAAGCTGCTTAGAAACCAGAGTGCCTAGCACATTCTTTCAAAGTAATAAAGCAAAGCATGAGATTGGCAGGTGGGAGAAAAATTTAAATCTGCTTTCAGTTCAGCAATGGGGAAGTTGTGTCTAGCCAGTATTGAAAACTACACCTCTTAGACTCTTTACCAATGACCTTGAGTTAGCAGTAGATTTTATGCCACATCATTTTAAGGTGCCACATTCCCTTAGCTTTGACTTAATTTCCTTTAATCGAGTCCACCAAAATAAATAAACAAACAAATGAACAAGACAATCCGCCCTGCTTCAGTTTTATGAATTTGTTCAAAAGAGTTTGCATAATTGTTTTCCGGCACTCTGCCATTCAGAATTAGAGGTGTGAGTATCACCATTTGGAGAGCCATAGGAAGTAGGTTTATATCATGTAAAGTCATGCTACACTTAGCTTATTATCATGTCCTCTCTTCTTCTCTAATTAGTGGCTCAAAATCAGGAGAAATGAGTCTTCACAATGACTTGAAGTTATTGCAAACCAGAATTGTTCTCTACCTCTTTTTGGGGGGTGGCATTTAATAGATAAAATAATTATTTTCTATGACCCTTAGCCTTTATGTTATGGCTTCCTCAACCAGTTGATAAAGAGGAAAAAAATATTAATTGGACTCCAGAATGTTGCAGTAAAATGAGCCATAAGGAATACACTGTATTTTTGTAAATATAATGTGAGATTCTCAAGCAACATTTTGATAATTTTTGAGTACAATTTTCCCAAAGACTTGTATTGTGCATATCCAAAGATGATTTTTCTTCTTCTCTTGCTTCTAACCAAGACCTAAACAGATTTTGTAATTTCCTCTGTTCTGCTTGTAGTAGCGTCTCCATGTTGTGTCCAAAATCTTGTCTCCAGCTCATGTTCAAAATAATGATTCTTAAGTCATCCTTAGCAGTAATGACCACTAATGTACTAGTGCTTTATCTTTTCTCACAATATCCAAGGACAACCTCAAAACAGCTTTGATTCCTTGGAGGGAAAGCAAAAAGGCAATAAAGGTAGGATAGTGATCCAAAATATTTGCTGTTAAAGATAAGAATATCTTCAGTGATGAGCCCTTCAGATTGAACAAGTTTATATGGCATTTTAAAAAACTTCATTTAACTTTTACTATAGAGGTGAAACTATAGTGATATGGGAGGGATAAAGTGAGGCATAAAAATGAATGACCTTTAAGAGCTGTCATTGTATAAGTGAGCAGGATAATGAATGAGTTAATTACACTAGCATTTGAGACCCTTGCAATCCATTTGTTGTTGTAATTAATTAATCTTCTAATTTAGGATAGAGGAACCTGATATAGAACTGCTTAATGGCAAGAGATTGCATGATGTCTACTGGTTTCCTTACTTAGCAGAGTTGGCAAAAAGCAGACTGGAGATATTTGGAGCCTCAGCAGCATTGCCAATACAATATGCGATCACATTAATTGATATATTTCTATATGGCTGGGCTATGACCCATATATTGCAGCCAATGAAACTGCATGGAAATCAGTCAATGAATAGAAAAATCTTAATTATTCTTTAATTAGCTCTTTGGTCTATATAGGCACTTCAGGGGATGAGAGCTTTCTACCTCAGATGACTGGGAAAAGGAGGTTCTCTACCTGTATAATCTTCTCCTGCAAAGCGAAGCAATGGCTTCCCAGTATGATTGCTCAGCTTGAGCATTGCCCAAGGCTGCCAATCAGAATAGAGCTGAAAAGATTATTAAGGTCTTCTAGTCCAACCCCTTGCTCAAGCAGAAAACCTTATACCATTTCAGATAGGTAGCAGTCCTGTCTCTCCTTAAAAACCTTCAGTGATGGAGCACCCACAATTTCTGAAGGCAAGCTCTTCCATGGTTAATTGTCTTCACTGTTAGGAAGTTTCTCCATAATTCCAGGCTGCTTCTCTCCTCTTTTAGTTTCCAACCATTGTTTCTTCTCTTGTCTTCTAATGCTTTGGGAGATTGCTTGTATGCTAGCAAGGTGTTGGATGCAGTCAGTGATATATTGTATTTTTCGGAGTAAATGACGCACTGCAGTATAAGATGCACCAAGATTTTGAAGAGGCAAATTTAAAAAAAAGTTTTTGCACTCTGTAGACCTCCCAAAACGGTCCATTTTTCATGAAAACGGGCTCGTTTTTTGTCAAAAAAGGGCATGAATAGCCTTTAGGAGGCTTGTAGAGTGCTCCTGGGGGGGTGGGGCCCCAAAAACGAGCAAATATTGGCCAATTTTTCGCAAAAATGGGCCCGTTGTTTGTCAAAAAAAGGCCATGCATAGCCTGTAGGAGGCTTATAGAGTGCTCCTGGGGGCTGGAGGGGCATAATTGAGCAAAACATGGCCAGTTTTTCACTCATTTCTGCCCTCCCCAGCCCCCAGAAGCACTCCTAAAGGCTATGCACAGCCATTTTGGTGAAGGGATTGGGGTTTCGGGAGGCAAAAAATGATGTATTCAGTGTATAAGATGCACCCAGATTTTCAGCCTCTGAAATAAGAGATAGCTAGGTCTATTCATAAGTAAATGCCCTCTACCCATCTAGCAACAGAATTCACCACATGGCACCTGGGGAGATTATATCACCCAGCAAGATTCATCCAAGCTTGGGACTCAAAGCACTATAAAGTTACCCCTACATGGCCCCATGGGAGTCAACCAATCAGAATACATTTCTTACACAGAAACAGGAAGCTCCAAGGCAGGGTCCAAGAGAGGGTATAAAATCTCTCTCTCCCCCCCCCCAACCGGTTGGAGCTGGGAGCAGCGGCCACCATACTGGAACTGGGTGGTGGGTCCACCCAACCGCCCACGTTCCTCTACCTGCTTTTAAGCCAACTGGGCCATTTCTGCATGCACGTGCAGTGTATGGCGCCTGTGCGACCTCTGCTGAACAGCTGGAGCGTGGCAGGGCGGTGGGTGCACATGCATGCACAGCATGTGTGCCCAAGGTGGACGCCTGGCCCTGTAGCAGTGTACTGGTTGCGACGGGATCCAGAACCCATCACTGTCTCAAACCATGTGATCCTGTCCACCATTAAACCATCTTTCCAAGCAGCTTTCATGTTTCCAGTGTCTTTCTCCCCACTTGGAATTGAATCCAGGGTTCCACCACAAAACCGCGGATGACAAAATTGCGGTCGACGAAAGCGCGCATTTGACGTCATCACAGCGCGACAAAAACATCGCGCTGTGATCGAAAAATGTAAAAATAAAGCGAAAACCTTACCCTAACCCCCCCAAACCTAACCCTAAACCTAACCCTAAACCTAACCCTTAACCTAAGCCTAAATCTAACCCTAAACCTAACCCTTAACCTAACGCTAAACCTAATGCTAACCTTTAACGTAACGCTAAACGTAACCCTAACGCTCTAAACCTAACCCTAACCCTTAACCTAACCCTAACCCTAACCCTTACCTTTATGTGAATCGGCTTGCTTTAATTTTAATTTTATTTCAATTTTTAATTTTTTTCGTCGCGCTGTGATGACGTCAAATGCGCGCTTTCGTCGATCGCGCTTTTGTGGACCGCGGCTTTGATGGGTCACGGAATCCAGATGGACATTTCTTCCAACAATATCAATGTATTTCATAGTTTACTTTTTCCACAATCCCAGTCCAGACTGAACGGCTGCCTCTCTTTCTGTGGCTCTATCGTAAACCCATTGATAATTTTAATGATCAACTTTAAATAAGCTACACCATTCCTTTTCAAGAAATGAGTCATGGAATTTAGCTTTGTTCTGTGTCTCTTATGTATTTTAGCACTTGGATTTAATTAAGGGCAGAGTTCATGAAATGCAAGTAGCTTTATACTTAAAAGCTCCTTTTTGTTGATATTAAATGAGAATAAACTTCAATATTATTCCGTCAACCAACGGGATGTCAGGGAATCCAATGTAAAGTGACACAATGAAAAAGAAGTGTCACATCAAATCAGGAATTTGCCAAAGCCTTATCTACCAATGAATCTTTGCCATCACAAAAAGAGCCAATAGGTGTTTTTTAAAATCACGGTGTCCATGTGTTCATCTACACAGAGCCTCCATCAACCAGCCTATTTCACAATTCATGTGACTAATTTCCATCTCTCTCCCTGGATTGTTGCTATATGGAAAAACTGAAGGATGGAGTGAATAAAAGGCAGGATAAAATATAAATAAATAATTTGGAAATGTCAATGAAAAACAAAAGGGTTAAGCTGGAGTTTCTAAACTCCCTGGAACAATTTGAAAATATCAGAACATTATCACAGCAGTTAGTGGAGTGGCATTTCTTCCTGTTTAAACATTTCTACCAAATTGAAAGAACATGAAGTAGAGCTGCCAGAAAAAACACAATTCTTGCAAATTGTCTCTCTTACTACATCAGTTTTGCTTCTGACACAAAAGTAAAGTGGCTCAGAAAAACAGATCATATCCTTTTGAAATCAGGTAGCCTTCCAATGTAATTATCAAGTAGAAAAATCAATAAATGTTTTAATGAATACCACAGTTTTTAAAGGAAAGGTTTCAAACGGGGATGCAAGCACAGAAAATGGGACAGACACTTTTGCATTGGACTCTATGCTGAATCTAAAACAGGGGTGTCCATCTTTGGCAACTTTTAAGACTTGTGGACATCCATTGGCGGTATTCCCCACCCAGCATGCTAGCCATACATCAATCTCAATATAAGTTAATCTTGGGATCTTCCTCTTGGACCAAAGCATTTAGATCAGAACTACCTTCATATTTCAGCTTTTCCACTTAAGTAAGCTGCAAGGTGTGAAGTCTATCGAAGAGTTGACTTCAAAGTTGTTTGTGTACAATACATGAACCATAATGCAAATGCTTCCAGAACAGGGTTGTGATGGCTGGAGGTTCTAACCAGCTCATTCATACTTTTTGTAATTTGGAGATAGATCTTCAATGCCTCTTTCTGAGATGACTGGCAAAAAAGGAAAGGAATACATATTACAAATATTTTTTGTGTCCCACTTTCCTAATGAGAACTCCAAGAGAAGGATTCACAGCAATAAGACATCAATAGATTCTTTTTTCCCATCTGACTGTTCGGGGTGGAGGCACTGCATTAAATAAACACCTTAGCTGTCTTGGCATAACTTATGGAAACAATTTGAATGCCCATGTTATTGTTTTTGTTTGCTAACTTGAAATACTGAGAGCAAAGAGTGAAAACCCTGATTTGCTTTGAAGTGCTGATATTTTCTGGGTTCCAGGACAACAAAATTCCCAGGATCCTAATGAAAAAGAAGGCGACAAGGGAGGAACCCCCCCCCCCCCGAATATTGCTGCCTGTCCCTTTGATGTGTGGCATGTGTGGAAGAGAAAGAAGACAACAAACTTGTTTGTTCCTTTGGGCTATTGAGGATAGCTGCAATGTGGGCAGCAGGTGGGTGAGATAAGAGTTCCCTCTAAGGAGAGAAAGAGAACTATAGGGTTTCAAAATGAAAAATTGGAAATAAATCAGCTTAGTTCTTCAAAACTCCTGACACCAGGGAACCTGTGACTTGGGGTTTTGTTTTGTATTAGCTCGGAACATATGGAAATACCTTGAAAGTTTGAAGGTTTAAAAATAATAGCAGTTTGGAAGCACCAAACTTTGTCTGATCAGTTTTCTTCAGTCATGGTTATCCAAGCCAAATCAGCATGTTTCTTATGTGTGATAATGATATCTCAAAAGACAAGAGTACCATACAAGTTCGGCCAAAGTTATCAAAGCAAGTTTCAACAATCCTGCTGCTTTCACTAACTTTCTCCTTGTTGTAATCATGAGGATTACATGATTGATAAAAGGTCATGCACAGCTAAGTTTCATGTACAGAAGGCAAAGGCTGTGATAATGATGTTACTATTACAGCAGTAGTGGGTTCCTAACCAGTTTACTACCGGTTCGCTGCGTGCATGTGTGCAATTGAATGAAAATTAGTCAGAAAAAAAGAAAAACAGCTGAGGAGCTGCAATTCAAGCCACTGACCCGGATTAGCTGGACTTTGGAAGCTGCAATAAAGGTACGTATAACCCAGGGGTGGGTGGGCAAGCCCACTTTAAAAAAAATACACAGAACCAGTTCGCTCTCTGTTTGAAGACAGCACTACTGGTTTGGGAGAACTGGTCTGAACTGGTAGGAACCCATCTCTGTGTTACAAGGAAGGAAACATTAAACTGGTCTGCAAAATTTTGGAACTTGTAAGTTGAAGGCTTGTAAAAGATGATACATATTCATAATAAGCCTGCGCTGGGAAGATGGCTGCCTGAGCTTTTCGCTTCGGCTGAGAAGAGCGTTCAACTGTCCTGAACTGAACCCTCCCCCGTTGTTTACCAGATCTAAGCAGTGGGGGCATCTAAGAGAAGAGCTTGGGCTGAGCCTGGGAGTGGTGAGCGAATTTAAAAAAGCGAATTTAAAAAAGCATTACCCAGGGGCTTATCCAGAGGCTCTGAAACGGACTCCGGCGTTTCTAAGCATTCCTCAGCATTCTCGGCGTTTACGAACGGCGTTGCGAATGACCTTCGGCTTACTGGGCGTCTTTCCCCCCCGCTCACACAGACGGCTATTCCCAGCAGGAGTGGAGCCGAGCTGAGTTTGGGCTGTTTCCTGCCTTAGCGTGGAGAGTGCTCGAGGTGTTTGGGGCGGGTGTGAGGTGGCATTATTCTTTGAACTTTGCTTAAAGGTGCTAAAGACGCTGAAGACGCTGTAGCCGGCATTGTGAGAACTAATGCGGCTCAGCTGACTGGGAGACTTTGCCTGAGGTGTTATTTGTTAGCTGGGACTCTAGACCAGCTGGGAGTGTCGTGATTGCTGTGAGCGGCGCCTGAAAGACCACTATAGCCCAGCTGCCAGGAGGGGGTCCCCTCACTTGATTGCTACAACTATCATAGCCACCGGAGAATGCCGTGGCTGGCAGGAGCGCCGAGGCTTTTCCGTGCGAGTTGCTGAAAATTGAACCTTTCTGTAGACCACTTGTCAACATCATAGTCTAGCCGCTTGAAGATTGTGGCCTTATTGTTCTGGATGCTGTGGAGTTTGTGGGCCTTATTTTGCAAATCTTTGTTGGGCCACCTGTGGTGAGAGACGGGCGGTGGCCTCCCAACTACTGGGGCCGAAGACACCCGTGGAACCTGGAAGAGCAGGCTGAAACCGTCTGGCTGCCGTGGGAGCTGCTATCGGTGACTGCTGGGGGGGCCCGACCCCCCTGGGATTGCCTGACGCCTCCGCTGCTGTTTGTGCCGCTGTAGGGTCAGGCTAGGGACAGGGTAGGGTTAGGTTAGAATTTAGGGTGGGTTAGTTAAGATATAGTTAGGATAAGGTTAGGATTAGGGTGAGGGAGGGGGTGGGGTCGCTAGCCTGATGGCCTACCGATGGGCTGCTTCCACGGGTAGTGTCACGGTACAGCTGGGAGTGGGGTTCTCCCCCCCTTTCACCGTGGGGTTATCCCTGGCTCCCGGGTGTTCTTTGCCCCCGATGGGAGGGAGTGCTGCTGGCCGCCGTCTCCTGCGGCTGGCCCTACAACTTTTGCCATTATCCTTTACTGCCTGCAGCCCACTTGACTTTCAGACTTGCCTGGATTCGCTCAGGACTACTGTGAATTATCATTTCATGTCCCACTACCCTTGGACTCCGGATATCTATTTCTCGGGAAGTTTGGACACTATTTCCCAGCCGCTTTGGACTATACAATTGGCTGGACTGCGCAGGCTCATAATCATAATCTTAATTTTTATACATTTGTAAATTTTTTATTTAATTTTTATATTTATATGTATGGGGAGTGTATGGTATGACTGTGATTGACTGAATGTCCCACTTTTATTATTATATTGCTGGTTTTGTTTTTAACTTGTATTGTGGGGATTGACCAGTTGTATGCATGGGTGTGTTTGGTGGGCCGGGAGTTTAGCTGGGACCTCCTGCACTGAGTGCTTTGGCAGAAGTGCTAGGGGGCCCCGGGCCTGGTCCCGGCCCTTGGTTGTGTGTGTCGAAGGGCCTGCCGATGAACCCGGTAGCTGGGGGAGAAGGTGAAGGGACCACAGATGCGGGAGTGGGCCGGAACATTGGGGTCATAATGGGGAGGGGCAGATATGGCGGGAACTTCAGGGCAAGCCATTACCGGGGAAGGAGGGTTCCCTATATTCGAGGGATCCCCCCTTCCGGCCCTGTGAGTTCCACTCCAAGGCCAGATGGTGTGAGTAATCAGGACCCTGGTCTCAGGTTGCTGTGCTAAATGCCAGATCTGTGGTTCATAAGGCTCCCCTCGTCCAGGACCTAATTACAGACGAGGGGGCAGATCTGGCATGTATTACTGAAACCTGGCTGGGCCCGGAGGGAGGAGTCCCCCTCACAGAAATGTGCCCAGAGGGTTTTCAGGTGCTTCATCAACCGCGACCCCAGGGAAGGGGCGGAGGAGTGGCCATTGTTATCCGACAGTCTTTAGTTCCTCGTAGGATCCCTGCTGCGGAGCTTGTCGGGTGTGAGTCCTTGCTGGTGAAGTTGGACCTTGCGGGTCAAGTGGGCTTGTTGTTGACGTACCTGCCTCTCAACAGCGTGACAACAGCCCTCCCCTTGCTTCTCGAGTCAGTAGCCGAGCTGGCGGTTGAGTTCCCCAGACTTATGATACTGGGGGACTTCAACTTGCCTTCGCTCGGCGAACACTCTGATGGAGCACAGGAGTTCATGGCTTCCATGACAGCCATGGGCTTGACCCAAGTAATTCAGGGCCCGACCCACTCAGCGGGTCACACACTCGACCTCATATTTCTCTCGGAGCAGTGGAGTTGTGATCTTGGTTTGAGGGGTAGTGAGATCTTGCCCTTGTCACGGTCAGACCACTTCCTACTGAGGCTTGACTTTCGGAGACCAATCCCCCGCTGTAGGGAGGAGGAACCAATTAGGTGGTTCCACCCCAGGCATCTTATGGATCCTCAGGGTTTCCAGACGGCGCTTGGCGTTATGCCTGATACTCTCACCTGCAGTTCGGTGGAGACCTTAGTTGCTACTTGGAACTCGGTAGCGTCTGAGGCTCTCCACAGAATTGCGCCTTTACGGCCGATCCGCAGCAGTGGATCCAGGAGGGCTCCTTGGTTTACCGAGGACCTCCGGGAGATGAAGCGCCAAAAGAGACACCTAGAGTGCCGCTGGAGGGCCAGTAAATCCAAGTCAGACCGAGCACTTCTGAAAACCTGCATCGGAGCATATCTATCGGCAATACGGACAGCTAAGAACAATCACATTGCCGCTCTGATAGCGTCCGCTTTGTTTAGGGTGACCCGCTCCCTCCTAAATACGAGGGTTGCAGATAACCCTTTACAAGGTAGAGCAGAGGAATATGTCCAGTTCCTCGCGGACAAAGTTGCTCGGCTTCGGATGGACCTGGACTCCAATTGCGCAGAGCCAGCCAGGGTACCGGGGGAAGGTCTTGAACACCACCTCTGGACTGACTTTCAACCTGTTGCTCCTGATGAAGTGGACAAGGCCATGGGAGCGGTGAGTGCTGCCATGTGTGTACTGGACCCGTGTCCCTCCTGGCTGGTCGTGAACAGCAAGGAGGTGACGCGGAGCTGGGTCCAGGCGATGGTGGATGCTTCTCTTCGGGAGGGCTTCTTCCCACCGGCATTGAAGATAGCGGTGGTGAGACCCCTCCTGAAGAAGCCATCGTTGGACCCAGCTAGTTTGAACAACTATCGTCCAGTCTCCAACCTTCCCTTCATTGGGAAGGTTGTTGAGAAAGTGGTAGCCTCTCAACTCCGACGGTCCTTGGATGAAGCCGATTATCTGGACGCCTTTCAGTCTGGATTCAGGCCTGGCTACAGCACGTAAACCGCTTTGGTCGCACTGACCGATGATCTCTGGAGAGCCAGGGATGGAGGTCATTCCTCCATCCTGGTGCTCCTTGACCTCTCAGCGGCCTTTGATACCATCGACCATGGTATCCTTCTGCGACGGTTACGAGAGGTGGGAGTGGGCGGCACCGTTTTTCGGTGGTTCTCCTCCTACCTCTCGGACAGGTCGCAGTCAGTGTTAGTTGGGGGAGAGAGGTCGACCCCTAGGTCCCTGAAATATGGGGTTCCTCAGGGTTCGGTCCTATCCCCCCTTCTGTTTAATATCTACATGAAGCCACTGGGTGAGATCATTCGACGGCACGGGATCAAATACCATCAATATGCGGACGATACTCAGCTGTATCTGTCCGCCCCGTGCCAACTCAGTGAGGCGGTTGACATGATGTGCCAGTGCCTGGAGGCTGTCAGGGTCTGGATGGGAGTTAACAAGCTTGTACTCAATCCAGACAAGATTGAGTGGCTGTTGTTTTCCTCCCAAGAATTTGGCCAGTATTCCATCACTCAGCCTGGGGGGTGAAAATTTACGCCCCTCAGACAAGGCGCGCAACTTGGGAGTCCTCCTGGACCCACAGCTGACTTTAGAACATCACCTGTCGGCTGTGACCAGGGGGACATTTGCCCAGGTTCGCCTGGTGCACCAGTTGCGCCCCTACCTGAACTGGGAGGCACTCGCAACAGTCACTCACGCCCTCGTGACCTCAAGACTGGACTACTGCAATGCGCTCTACATGGGGCAGCCTTTGAAGAGTATTCGGAGACTTCAACTCGTCCAGAATGCAGCCGCGCGAGCGAGTGTGGGTGCACCTCGGTACACCCACGTTACACCTATCCTCCGCGAGCTGCACTGGCTACCGATCGGTCTCCGGATACGCTTCAAAGTGCTAGTCGTAACTTATAAAGCCCTTCATGGTATTGGACCTGGGTACTTGAGAGACCGCCTGCTGCCAATTACCTCCCAAAGACCCGTCAGATCTCACAGAGTCGGCCTCCTCCGGGTTCCGTCCACCAGCCAATGCCATCTGGCTACTACCCGGGGGAGGGCCTTCTCTGTAGCAGCTCCGGCCCTTTGGAATGAACTCCCCGCGGAGATCCGGACCCTCACCTCTCTCCAGGCCTTCCAGAAAGCCGTCAAAACCTGGCTGTGCCGGCAGGCCTGGGGTTGATGAGTTCCCCTCCCCTCTCGACTGGTATGGCTGTGTGATTTTCGTGTATTTTAATTATGTGTACTGTTGTTTATGTTCCCTTTCCCCTCTGAGTTGTTCGCCGCCCTGAGTCCCTCCTGGAGAAGGGCGGCATACAAATAAACCAAATACAAATACAAATACTGAAATATGCTGCAAAACAAGAAACATTTGACAAATTTCAGTATAGGACTGCTGGTTTCTATTTAGTATGGTGGATCATCCCTTGTGTGGCCTGCTCTGGAGCATCAAGCATACCACTGATGCTTTTCTTCTCCTGCCAGTGTATCTAATTCCTCCAAGTAATTCTAAGAACTGAAGGTAAATGACCAAATAATTAGCTTTTGTTATCTGGCCAGTCTTAGCTTGGTCTTAGAAACACTCCTGTTTTTCTTTTACATTAAGTTTGCAAGTAGCTGAAATACTTAATCATTGGTTCATGCGATTAGTCAGACAAGTAATTCTTCTAGCTTAAATTTCTTCAAGAAAGGATCATGAACACTGTTCCCTCTAAGGTGCGCGCGTGCGCGGCCGCGCACGTCGCTAGAAACCTCCGCGCAGAGCTTTCTAACTGCCGCGCAGAGCTTTCTACCAAAGCAAACGTGGAGAAGTCCTTTGCAGGCAGCTAGAACTGGCCGCTTGCAAAGGACCTCCCCAGACTTGTTTTGATGAGCCGCCAGTCCTCTTGCTTCTTCTCCTTCACCAGCAAAGCTCCCGCAGTGGTGCCTCTCTCTCCACGCGGAGCACCTGAGCTGGCCCCCGCGTTATCCCTCCCCCTTCCTCCTCTGCCGTGCTTTTGAGGCCGCGGGAGCTAGTAGGAAAGCGGCGGAGGTGGAGGCGATGGCAGGGATAACCCAGAGCCCAGCTGAGGTGCTCCGAGCGAAGGGGGAGGCACCACCGCCGCTGCTTTGCCGGTGAAGGAGAAGGACCAAGAGGACTGGCAGCTTTGAAATGGTCCCGCCGGCTGCAGATTTGATTCAGCGTAAGCAGGGGCCGAACACATGCTGAGCCGACTTTGCGCAGTGAGGCAGAGTAATTCAACCCCCACCCAAAGAACACGTGTCTGTGTGTGTGTGTGTGTGTGTGTGTGTGTGTGTGTGAGAGAGAGAGAGAGAGAGAGAGAGAGAGAGAGAGAGAGAGAGTGAGAGAGAGAGAGTTTGATCAAAATTGGTGGCCAAAGGAGTGGAGGGAAGGAAGGAAGGAAGCCCTGCCCCCTGTGAAAAAAACTGAAGATGGAGCAGTGAATGAATAAACCATAAAAGCAACAAACAGTTAATGCGTAAGTAAGCTGAGGAGGAAGTTCTCAACTAAGGAAGAAATATTAGAAAGAAATATAAAAAGCTCAATATGCCAAAACACTTATTTTAGTCTTCATTTAATTACTTGTATTGTAGTCTGATGTAACATCTTTTTAAAGTTAACGTTAGTTAGAAAAGATAGGGTACAAAACTTAAATAATAAAAAAAATTGTACATTCATTTTGAAAAATAAATGCAATACTTGATTAATTTCATATCTTTATTTAAAATAGTTTTGGCATGGCATATGATTTTATTGACTCAGTTGGAAATGATGTGGATGTTGTATCTGATTCTGAGGCATATATATTCTTAAGTAACATAACATATAGCATATTGTCCAAACTTGCTAGACTATTTAATTGATCTTATTACTTTAAAGGGGGAGAGTTTCATGATGAATTATTTTATTACATTTATGTTGTATTTATATATTATATTTATTACATTTATATTCCACATTATATATTTGTATTGTTATTTTAGTGTTTATTGTCAATTTTGATAGATATATTGATATATCAATACTGATTTTAATCATACTAAATAACAATTACTGCTATTATTTATCAGCATTAAATATTTACATTTTTAATATCGAGTTAGTCATATTTTAGAATAATAGGATTATCTTTTAATAGGATAATTGGCAAAATCTAATTCAAATGTGATGGGTTGCATTCCAAAGGAATGCGAGAGGACAGGTTGCCTGCAAAATGCCAGGACCCAGGACCTGTTGGTGCCATGTCTCTCTCTAGCCAGTCTAATGATCTAAAAGCTGAGCAGAAGTCTTTTTTTTTTCAGGGTGAGCGGAAAAGTATAGTGTTTGAGTAGCACATTTTCATGCCTGGCATTCATCAGGCTGAAACCTCGCTCGCAATTGGCGCTTGACGCTTGGAATGTTGCGCAAATGTCCAGCAGACGAGACAGAAGTTCAAACTGTGGCTCTCTTAGGTGCTCAGGCATGAAACTGTGCCGCCCAAACACTATACTTTTCCGCTCACCCTGAAAAAAAATTAGAGGGAACATTGATCATGAATGAAATTAAAGCCAGTCAGCTGCTTTTTGTAATTCTCATCTCTCTGAGCGATATCCCATATTTAGCATGATTTCATCCTTGCCGTTTACATCCTCTCCTTCTGCCTATAGAAGGCAGAAAAGCAGCTAACAATTTTAAAAAAAGAACAATTAAAGTCTCATAAAAGCACTACTAAAACCACTCACTCTACAAAAGCTTGACTAAAGAGAAAGAAATTGATTACTTTTGTGAAAGCAGAAAAAGTATGCAGAGCACAATTCCACAGTTTAGGAGCAGGACAAGAGACTTTCTGTCTCTTTCCACCCAGCACAAGGCCTTTTGAAAATGAAGTGTTTTTAAATTCTCACATAGATTCAGTTCAAAACAGGTAATCCTTAAGATAGTTTGATTCCAAACTGCTCAGGGTTTTAACGTTTAAAATGTACATCTTAAAGTGTGCCCAAAAGACACCCGGCAACCAGTAAAGTCTTTCAAAATAGAAAAAAATGCTGTTGATATAATACATTTGGCTTCACTGGATTTACTCCCCCGACAGATCAAAAAGCCTTGCAGCACAAAGACCAACTGTAGATTAGAATTTCTCTAGGCTGAAATCAGTTTTTGAGACAGGATATTTCTATTTTATTTTCTTACAAATCCAACAAGCTGGTAGGTTTCTCCAGTCTGAATACTTCCAGAAGTGGTCAGTCCTAACAGAGAACTATTTAGTGTTTCACCCTACAGTGAATAGGATGAAGGTAAACAATTGACACCAAAATAATTCCAGGCTTCCAGTCATCTTTACCAGCCCAAAAATGAGTAAGAGAATTTGTTAACTCTGAAACAGATCAATCTCACAGCAGCCATCTTGTTTCTCAAGTTGTCACACAGTTCGGAAAGGGGGAGAGGATTGGAATGTGAACTAGCCAAAACAACTTACTATCTCATGGGAACCAAGGTCACTCTCAACAAGTGCCAGCCAGAGACTAAGACTGGTCATCAAAGAGACACCAGAACACCTTATTGGACAATGTGACCTGTGACACGAGGGGAGGGGGAATATCTAATGTTTAATTATACTGAAGCCACAGGAAATAACTAGGGCTGGTTTTAAGATCACCCATGCCGAAATAACTTATTTGGGTTCATTAGTTGGAAACTTGACAGAATGACTATGAAATGGGTGTCCAAGGGTTCCAAGTAGCACCCCTAATGAAAGAAGACTCAGACCTCATGTCATCGCAGCTGCAGGGCAAGATGTCCTTTATTCTCTGAAAAAGGAATGTTATTTAGACTATATATCTTTCATACTCCATATAATTCCCCCCTCCCAATTTCCTACAGTAAAAAATGTGGCAGGCCTGAAGGCCCAATGTAAAAGATGGCTTCCAAGCCTGGCAATGGGTTGATTCCATTGGTTTTGTTTTTCCTTTCACTTGCAAGAGTGAAAACCATCCACTCATCACTTTCCTTAAACATGACAATGGGGTTGAATTGTGCAATTATCTGGGATGCAGAATTTGGGCAAGTTTCAAATAGCAGATGTGACAGATTATAGATGCAGAAGTGCTCAGTACCTATAGTCTTTCAGCCAAGTTATTTCTGAACACAGTTCTGGTGCTTTGCTGAAAGAGTACTCCACAGGTTTAGTGCTGTTCAGAAAAAGCACTAAAACCACGTCCAAAACTAGCCCGGGGAAGCGGGGGATGGCAGCTCAAAATTGCCATGCAAGGCAGATCCCAGTGACAGAGGGGCATATCTGATGCAATAGGCTAAAGGAGCCAGTAGGAGTTGGGCAGATCCAACTGTGTTATCAACCTAATCACCACTGAAGACTTCTAGTCCATATCCATGCAAAAATTCTGTTGGAAGAGGAAAAACTGGAACAACTAGACCTGACTTTATGTTGCTTTCATTGATGAATGAGAATGTGATGAAGACAACATGAAGACTATCATTTCAAAATATTTGCATGCAAATGCAAAAGATGACCCCAATAATGAATAGACCAAAATGTCTCAGGAGGAAAATTAATGCTTTTGTGAAAGTCTCCTTACTATATTTGCTAAACAAGTAGATAAAATTAATCGGTTCTCTTCTAAGGGTCTCACATTTTAATTTCAGCTTAGGCCGAGTCCCGAAAAGAGAATCCAAAATGATTCTGAATGGCAATGCCAGCCATTGCTGTTCACGTTCACAGTATCAGAGTCTACTTCTATTGCTGCAGAGAAGATTGTTTTTATTCTGAGGATTCATGCAGTTCCAAAAGAGTTACAGGCTTGCCTCAGAAGGCTTGCCAATAAATAAAACCAATAAATAAACAGGCAATAGCAAACAAAAAACACAAGAGAATGGGTACCAGCAAATTTCCAGCCCTTCTTTTCACCTGGAGAAGACATGGGCCCAGGCAAAAAAAATTGCAGCTCATCCATAACAAAGAGCTCAAGGCTGGATATGTTTGTTCCCACTGTCTGCTTTATAGCTTAAGATATTAGGCATTAAAACGGGGGAGTTGTTCAAACACCATTACTGACACTGCCGTTAACCCAAATAACAAATGTCTTCCATTGAGAAACCTCATAAAAACAGAGAATCCAATTTAAAAGCATTTCTGCTGAACGTGAGAGGCAATTTCCTTGCAACCATATGCCATGGCCCCAGCTTGCTGAATGTGAGATAAGCATGATGATTTCCAAGTTCTATTGGTAAATATCTATTATGCATTTCTTCTTGGGGTGTTAGTAGCCCCATTGCCCAGCCAATTATACAATTCCAGGGCTCTCAGGGTGCTGCTGAATGGAGTGAAGCCCAGTGTGTAAACGCCTAACATTTCTTCATTCTAAACAGAGCAGCAGATGTGTCAATGGCTCTATCTCTAGCTATAATAAAAAAATATTTTCAAGGCTTTAAGCATGTGCGTTTGTTCAAATGCTAACCGAGAAATATATGGGGAAACAATAGGCTCCAAGTGGTGGCATCGATGCTCTCTCTCTCTCTGTAGCATTATGTCCTGAATGCAGAATTGCCCCTGTATAGAAATATTTGGAATAAATAGTTAAGGCAACAGTGTGGGGAGAATGATGAGCAAGAAAAAATGTGATAGGAAAAGCACTCCAATAAATAGGTGACACCCGTCAAAACGTCTGTACATTTAAAGGTGCCATGTAGGACACATTGATTTGTCTGGTGTCAGACCGTAGCTACACGAAGCACATAAAAGACAGAATATTAGTCTTTAATTGTTGTCAATTCACCAAGGAGAAGGAGAAAAAGCTATTATTTTTGCTTGGTTCCAATCTGGCTACACACCTTTTTCCCTCAAAAAAGAGGCTGAAAATCTGGGTGCATCTTATACACTGAATACAGCATTTTTTGCCTCCCGAAACCCTGCCCCTTTACCAAAATGGTCGTGCATAGCCTTTAGGAGACTTTCAGAGGCTCCTGGGTGCTGGGGACAGCAGAAATGATCAAAAAATGGGCTGTTTTTTGCTCAATTTGCCCCCCCCCCCAGCCCACAGGAGCACTCTATAAGCCTCCAAAAGGCTATGCATGCCCTTTTTTTTTTGACAAAAAACGGGCCGTTTTTTGCTCATTTTTGGGCCCCACCTCCCCATTCCTCAGGAACACTCTATAAGCTCCTAAAGGCTATTCATATCCTTTTTTTTAAAAAAATGGGCACATTTCCACAAAAAAACGGGCTGTTTTGGAGAGGTTTGCAGAGTGCAAAAACTTTTTTTTAATTTGCCTCTTCATAATATTGGTGCGTTTTATATTCCGGTGCATCTTCGAAAAATACGATATTCCTTTTCTTATCCTGAAAGAAGCACCAAAGCATTGTTCAATTCAATTCAATTCAATTGATACACTTGCTGGATACACAAAACACACTATTCCAAATATTGAACGGCAACTCCAAGAAACTCTAGGAAGCATGGCCAACAATAACCTCTTAACTACTATGATCATTCATTGGTGGATCCTTTAAAAAAAAAAACTTTCTCCCTTGACCTAAACCCAGAACACTTTGATTTGCACTGTCCTGGACATTTATCCTGGTTCTCCCATTCTCTATATCTCACAGGGTATTTCACTGGCTTCCTATAAACACAACACTTAATTTGCTTAGCTCTTACTTCTTGGTACATTCCTCCCATGGACTTGTGACAGTATTGGTATATTTATATTTCTAGAGGTTCGTCTTGAAGTTCAATATTTCTGGAACTGTACTCTTCAATGTCCAGTTTGGCAGTCTCAGCATATAGTTGTTCTTCCTGGGTATTTATATTAGGTAAAAGATATTTCTTTGTCATTTACTGTTCCGTAAAACCTTTCGTAATTCTATGAAATAATTTCTAAGCTATTTCTAAGCTGCCCAAAGTAACTTTGTAGGAGAGATGGGTGGCATAGAAATGAAACTAAATTAATGCATGAATGAATAAATGATTGAATGAATGAATATCTTTGGAGTTGAAGATCTTGTTTGTTTTCAAGAGATAATTTTTTTTTCTCAGGACTACAACTCAATAAGAAGGAGGACATGTGAAAGCTGGAAAGACAGAAATATAAAAAGGTTGTGGAAAAAGAATGTATAGCTTTCCACAGAAGAAAAATATTTCCTGTTAAGCACCTGATCCAATAGTGTTCTTCCAATAAGGCACAAGTAAAGAACACTAATCCTATAATAAAGTCAAAACAAATTGTTATGCTATCAAAGGCCAGATTTTCTTTTATATACAGGCAAATAATTATATTACACCAGAAAACATGTATTTTCATTGGAACAAAAACTGAAGTCCTGTTCAGGCATCAGTAAAGAATACAATTCAGTATGTAGTTTTATAAGCAGTTGCTACCTTTTCAAAGTCGTGACACTAGTGAAATATTGATGCATATCTCCAAAATGGACATCATTATTATCACTCATGGGAGCCTCCAGATGTCATGTGTCATAGGAACGAGAACTTTCATCTGATAGGTCACATGCAAGGCAACTTGCTACATACCATTTGTTACATTATTAAATATGTAATATGTAATATGTAACGGTCCAGCATTCCATCCTGGTGATGCCTTTCGAAGTTATCTCACACCTGACATTTGGGAATTATGATTGGACTGTGCACGGGGATGCCAAGGGGAGGGGAATGAATTATACAATATATTATTTGCTTTCGCGCCTAATTAACCAGACTTACCTTAGCTTTGCAACTGTTCATTTATGATTAGTAAAAGTACACTTGATTTCAATACAAATGGAGTCCAGTGGTTTTCTTTCTTGATTACTGAATGAAGTGCTGCTGACAATAAGCTAAGTCTCATTTTTCACCCATCCCGGAGCTAAAACCTACCGAGGGGGGTGCCCTCATAAGAAGAAAAGAAATGTCTTTGCATGTGAGTGACCAAGAGGAAGAAGAGGGGGCAACGGCAGGACCATCTTTAACTGAAAGGCTGCCAGGACTAAGAGTGGAAGAGCCTGCTGTTTGTCCCAGATGGACTTTGTGTGTGGGACAAAAAGAGGAGTCTGAGGAATTGGATGCTGGAGTCACGAGAAGGAGACCAAAGAAAAAGTCAGTGGATTGGGGTGACTCTGGGGAAGAGGATTACAAGCTTTCCCACACCATGAGACTCCTCGAAGAAGCTTGGACTGAATGCAGAAGCCGTGAGAGAGCAGTGGAAAGGGAGCCGGCTGAATATCTTGAGCAAAGGTACTCAATGCATAGTTTAAGGGAGGGTGAAGAAGCCGAGGGGGGTTGGGCGCACGAAAACCCAGAACCAGCCTCTCCCCCTCCAGCTAGGGCCGCTTAAAGAGCAGGGGGGGCCCCAGGCGACGCCGAATGGCAGAAGTCCCTCCCTTAACCGTAAAATACGATGGAGACCCTAAAACTCTAGGGCTTTTTATAATTCAGGTCTGGAATTATATGGAAATCTATGGACCTGATTTAGAGACAGATGAAATGAAAGTCAGGATGGTGTTGATGTCCTTAGAGAAGAAGGCAGCCGAATGGATGGTTGGCCTACACAAATGCAATTCCCCTCTCTTGAGGAATTTTAATGACTTTATGGCAGCCATGAAGAGGAGGTTTGATGACCCACTGACCGAGAGACGCGGGCACCTGAAATTTATGGCTCTGAAGCAGGGAAATAAATCGGTGCCAGATTATGTCCAGGAATTTCAACAGTTGTCAGCCTATATGAGGGGGTGGTTGGAAGACGCTTTGCTGGATCAATTCGCTGAGGGATTGAATGAAAAAAATATACCAACAGTGCATAAACAGATGCATTCCCCGCCGTGTAACTGCTTGGTATGAACCGACCGCGGCAGACGTTGAGTTGGATTTAGCAAGGCTTCAACGCATGAAAGAGGGAGAGGCCGAGGAATCCCCCACAGCAGCACCAAAAGCCCCCCTCTGCCCCAGGAGTGAGGGGAAAGGGGGTTTCACTGGCAAAACCAAGCCTTTCACGTGCTTCCGCTGTGAAAAGGAATGAATTGCCGCGTAAAATTGGCTCAGACCGCTCCACCCCCTCCCCGCAAAGAGGGAAGAGCAATAAAGGCCCCGAGCAAGAAGAGAGAAGCTGCATTTGCCACTGAAAATGTTCCCCAGCATTTCCAGCCGGAGGAGGAGGGAGGCGTTAGCTCCAGCTCGTCTGACGAATCGGATGAGGAGCAGTCTCATCGCTGGGTAAGTTCCAGAAGGGGCCCCATGCTTATCCCAATTGAACTAAGAGTGCCATCTTCTGGTGTAACTGAGAAACTTTTAGCTCTCCTTGATTCTGGCTGTTCTCGCTGCATGATAAGTCCTGAAATGGTGGAGAAACTTGGCTTAAAATTGAGGACTTTGAAAACCCCAGATTGATGGTTCTATTGCAGGAGGTGGTCCTGCTCATTTTTCTACTGAGCCCATAGAGATGAAAATGGGGACCCATCAAGAATTAATAACTTTTATTGTGGCACCTGGCATGGACCAGCCCCTTATTTTGGGACTCCCCTGGCTTCGTAAGTGGAACCCTCGCATTAACTGAAGGAAGGGGTGGTTACATATTTGCACTAACATACCCCCTGAACAGGAGGTTGAGACTCCAGATCCTGCTGATACTAGCCCCATGTTGGCAGCCAGAGGGCAGGAGAGGATCGAAGGGGAGGAGAAAATACCAAAGGAATATTGGGATCTTAGGGGAGTTTTTAGTGAAAAATCTTCTGATAATCTCCCCCCCCCCCCCACAGACCCACTGATTACACCATTGATATTTTGCCTGGGGTGAAGCTTCCCAAGCCCCAAATATATTCAATGTCCCCTAGGGAAATGGAGGAAATGAGAAGATTCATTGATAAGAATTTGGAGAAGGGGTTTATTGAACCAGCAAGACCCAAGGTGGCGGCTCCTGTGCTATTCAAGGAGAAGAAAGATGGCTCTCTTCGTTTGTGTGTTAATTTTAAGAACCTAAATGGGATATCAGCTCAAAACCTCTATCCATTGCCACTGATGAAGGACATGCTGGCACAATTGGGGAAGGGCCGCATTTTCACTAAGTTGGACTTGAGGAAAGCATACTATAGAGTCTGTATTAAAGAGGGAGACGAGTGGAAAACAGCTTTCAACTGCCCCCTTGGCTGTTTCCAATTTTGTGTGATGCCGTTTGGCCTACAGGGGGCGCCTGTGGTCTTCATGCAGTTAATTAATGACGTGTTACACGACCATCTTTACAAAGGCATTATCGTATATTTAGATATCCTTATTTACATGGAAACACGTGAGGAACACGTAAAGCTGGTTCGTACCGTGCTGAAGAAACTTCAGGCCGCTGAGCTTTACGCTAAATTGTCCAAATGTGAATTCCATCAAGAGAAGGTTGACTACTTGGGCTATTGTATCTCCCATGCGGGCGTTGAGATGGACCCTGCTAAAGTAAAAGCGGTCACTGAGTGGGAGGCTCCTCGTACAGGGAGGCAATTGCAGAAATTTTTGGGGTTTGCCAGTTCATCCCCTCTTTTGTTAAGATAGCTCTTCCCATAACTAACCTTTTGAAGTCCAAAGGGGGGGAGGGTGAAACCCAAGCCTAGCAAGCCGTTGGATTGGACCATGGAATGTCAAGCTGCCTTCGAGAAGTTAAAGCGACTTTTTGCAGAGGAACCAGTCCTCAAGCACCCGGACATGGACGCGCCTTTTGTGGTTCAAGCTGACGCCAGTGACATGGCAATGGGGGCCGTATTGCTTCAAGCCAATAGTCAAGGTAACTTACAACCCTGCGCATACACCTCTCGCAAACTAACTGACACGGAGAGACGTTGGGCCATTTGGGAGAAAGAAGCATTTGCTGTTCGTTGGGCTTTGACCACTTGGCGCCATTTTCTGGAAGGCGCCAAACACCCGTTCGAGGTATGGACTAACCATAAGAATTTGGAAGCTTTGAGGACTCCCAGAAGACTTTCTCCTAAACAGATGCACTGGGCTCAGCATTTCAGTCTTTTTAATTTCACCCTGAAATACATTCTTGGGGGGGGGGGGAAGAATTTTATGGCTGATACTTTATCCAGGCTTCCTCAGTACAACTGTTCTAAACTCAGTGTGGTCCAGCCTGTCATTCCCACGACAAGCCTTGCTGCTCCAGTTGTTACTAGGAATCAAGCACGTTCTAAAGTGGAGATGTCCCAGGACTTTCTTTCCAATCTCAAGAAAGCCCTCCCTGATGATGATTGGTTCCGGCAGCACGTGAATGAATGTACTATGAGATGAGTTGCCCTGGATTGGGGCAAAACTTTACGTTCCTGCGTCACTTCGACTAATTGTTCTTCAGTGAGCTCATGATTCCCGAATGGCAGGGTATTTTGGTTTCGTTAAAACGCTCCATCTCGTCAAGAGACGGTTTTGGTGGCCTTCTTTGAAAAAGGACATTGAACGTTATGTTGCCAGTTGTCCCGTTTGTGCTGCTGCTAAACGGCTGCCGGGGAAACCGCAGGAATTGCTCCAGACTGTAGCTTGTCCTGTTGCCCCTTGGAAGGAGATCTCTATGGATTTCATCGTCGAACTTCCTGAGAGTCAGGGACACACTGTTATCTGGGTTGTTACCGACTTGTTCTCCAAGCAAGTCCATTTCATCCCTTGCTCCAAGATTCCTTCTACTAAGACTCTTGCTAAGATGTTCATCTCCCACATTTACCGCTTGCATGGGGTGCCCGACCGCATTATTTCGGACAGAGGTGTGCAATTCACCTCCATTTTCTGGAAGGAGTTTCTGAAGCGGATTGGCTCTGCCCAGGGCTTAAAGCTCTGCCCACCACCCTCAGACTAATGGGGCTTGTGAGAGGACTAATTCTGTACTGGAACAATATTTACGTTGTTTCATCAACTACCAGCAGGATGATTGGGTGGATTTGTTGCCGCACGCGGAGGTGGCTTACAATAATTCTGTGCATAGCAGCACTGGGTTCACCCCTTTCCATGTGGTGTTTGGCCAGGATTTTGTGCCCATTCCTGAGGTTCCTCGTGAGCAGCCCCAAGTATCGTCTCTGTCCAAGTGGAGTGATCGCCTTCGGCGCGTTTGGCCTTTAGCTCTCCAAACTTTGGACGCTGCACATTGCGCCCATAAGAAACAGGCTGATAAGAAGCGGACTAAGCCTTGTGATTACAAAGTTGGTGATCAAGTTTATTTGTCCACCAGGTTTCTTCAGACTCCACAAAAGTCGAAGAAGTTGGGGCCTAAATATGTTGGCCCATTTCCCATTATCAAGATCATCAATCCTGTTTCTGTTAGGCTGCAGCTGCCTAAACACCTCAACCTGTTTTTCATGTTAACCTCATAAAACCTGTTTGCACTTCATTGTTGCGTCCGCCTGTTCCTCCATCACCCGCTCCGCTTTTGATTGACGGTGAACAACATTTCGAGGTTCGCGAAATTTTGGACTCTCGTAAACGCCGGAACCGTGTCCAGTACCTGGTGGCTTGGAAGCATTTTCCCCCCTCTCACGCCGAATGGGTTGACGGGTCCCATGTTCGGGCCCCTCAGTTACTCCACAAGTTCTATTCTACTTATCCTGACAAGCCCTGATTTGGCCAGTGTCCTAAAAAAAAAAAATTCTCTCTTTTCTCTCTCTCTTCCTCTCCCCTTTTTGTATCTTGTTGTTCGTCTGTTTGTTTGTGCTTTATCGTTTCTGCAGGCCTGACCGCCTTTTTCTGGAGGAGGGCCAGATGTCAGCCTCTGCTTTGCTACTGCTTCGGCTGCCATTCAAATGGGGAGGGGGGGCATGGTATTTGGGAGGGGAATCATTGTTGTGCTGGAGGAAGTTTCTAGACACTGAACTGACCACCTTACTGCGCATGTGGAGGAGGAGTGTTTCCCGCCAAGGCCAACAGTCCAGCATTCCATCCTGGTGATGCCTTTCGAAGTTATCTCACACCTGACATTTGGGAGAATCATGACTGGACTGTGCACGGGGATGCCAAGGGGAGGGGAATGAATTATACAATATATTATTCGCTTTCGCGCCTAATTAACCAGACTTAGCTTAGCTTTGCAACTGTTCATTTATGATTAGTAAAAGTACACTTGATTTCAATACAAATGGAGTCCAGTGGTTTTCTTTCCTGATTACTGAATGAAGTGCTGCTGACAGGAGGTTTTTTTACTTGGTTACAGTTTATAAACTTTCAGAATAGACTATAAAACTCTTAAACAATGCTATTAACATTTACAATAGCTACAAACCTGTAACATTTCAGCAACACACTAAAAATGCATATATATTTCTAGATATAAAGTCCGCTGAGATTCCACACTGATATCATGTCCTCTCCAAGCAGTGAAAGAAAATTGAGACAGCAAAATATTGTGGCTTGCCCTGGCAATTTTTCTTAAGACTTCTGCTAATCAAGATTTAAAGCTTGCAAGCAGTTTCTTTGGAACAGGTTCCCTTTCTGGAGCTGCACACTTCACATGTCCTGGCTATCAAATGCTGCTTGACTATTTAAATCATGTCCAGCTGCAAGAGAACAAAAATCAGTATTTGAAAAGAGATTATCAATTGTGGAAAAACATAAAAATAACTTTTGAAAAATAAACATTCTTTTTCAGTTTTTTTTAAAAAATATCGTAGATTTCTTCCACTAAGGAGGACAATTTACTAAAATTTGGACTCATTATTTTGAGGATATTTTGAATTGAGGGTAGAATTTGTGTGTAATGATTCAGGATTTAACAGAAGCCTGAACTCTACTGCTTACATAGGGTAAGCATTATGTTCACACAATACATTGATTATATTTTTCTACTGTTCTTTGATCTGTATCTATACATACACCTATACACTCAAGCAGAACTAAGTCTGCATATTAAATTTTCTATACAATATATTCCTTAGCCTAGTAATCAACAATACATATATTAGAAACCATATAGAAATTGGGAATGATTACCATGCAGGCCTACCTTGCTTCCAACAAAAGTAAAAAGGAAATAAATCGACTACTCTCTAAATAAACACAGTTGTGAAATAACACACAGAGGCAGAAGCAAATGGTGAATAACTGCTTGATGAGAGGAGAATTACTTCAGTTTCAGTTTCAGTTTTATTGAGTTTGTATGCCGCCCTATTCCTGAGAGACTCAGGGCAGCTCACAATAAAAAAGGAAGGGGATACAAAAAATAAAAAATAAAAACAACAATTTAAAATTCTACAACAACCGTAACCTCGAATGGGGCTGGATAGTTCAACAGCCCCGGGCCTGCCGGAACAGCCAGGTCTTAACCACTTTGCGGAAGGCCGGAAGGATAGTAAGGGTCCGGATCTCCACGGGGAGATCGTTCCAGAGGGCCGGAGCAGCCACAGAGAAGGCCCTCCCCCGAGGGGTCGCCAGCCGACATTGGCCGGCAGATGGAATTCAGAGGAGGCCTAATCTGTGGGATCTAATAGGTCTTTGGGAGGTAACTGGAAGGAGGCGATCTCTCAAGTACCCAGGTCCGATACCATGTAGGGCTTTAAAAGTAATGACTTCATGTTATTTTTATTCTCCAAATGTTATACTACAGCTGGAGTGCCCGTTCTTATACTCATAGAATGCTTCTTCATTGAGGTGCTCTGGTTCATTGAGGGTGAAACTTTATAGTAGTGGCATCCTAATGGCAATAAAGTTCAAATAGTATAAATCAGTGTTTCAGTTGCTGAGGTTGAGAAACACTGACATAGGTAATGGATAATCTTTGCATATTAGAGGAAGTTGCTATGAGACAGATTGGGTTATGGTTTTTTAAAATGTGCAATACAACAAGAATAGGTATATTGCTTCTTCTTGCTTCTATCACTTACAATCCAATAATGAGCCACAAATATCTAGACTCGGGCCCTCTTTTACAATGTATATCCTTAAAAAACCAAATCCACTAAAAAGCTATCTTTTTGATAGAAGACAGAGTCAGATTTCTAGCCTACAACTTCACCACACAACTAAATACAGCACTTGTGCTTAGCCATCCATATTCCTAGATCTGTTTATTAGGAAATGAATCCAGCTGGAACCTTATGAGTCAACTGAAGTGAAGCATCTGACTTCTCCTCCGAAAACCACTGAGCCAGAGAAGAAAGTGAGAGAAAGGAGAAACTGTGCTAGTTAGAAACTCCAATATATTTTCTACCCATTTGCCACATAGGTATTCTGATGGGTGCAATGCTAAAGCTATCCACCTGGAAGGAACATATCTTTCGCTCCAACTGCTGCAGGATCTCTCCATTAATGGAACTAATCAGGGCTCTTTTGGAAAGGCATTTGCTTAAACATATCAGCCTTGTAATTTGTTACTTGCTGAGGATGAGCAAAAACACTTCAGGGTGGGATGCACAGTCAGGTCCAAGCAAAGCAGAATTAGTGCTTCACATTCTAACGCAACCAAACTATGTGTCCTTTGAGAGCCTTCTCCGCAATTTGAATTCTCCTTTTTATAAATTCCCTGATTAAAATCCAAGGGCTACAAATTCAGATAAGCTTTGATTTAAGAGGCCAATCTGCCAATTGGGAGACCAGCCAATGCTATAGGACAGGGGTGTCAAACTCAAGGCCCGCGCACCAGATCCGGCCCATGGGGTGCTTAGATCTGGCCCGTAGGGCTGCCTTGGAAACAGAAAAGGACTGGCTCACGGTGCCTCTGCCAGCGTAAATGGCTGCTGGCAGAGGGTTGCAATAGGCCGTCGCAGCTGAAAACGGGGCTTGTGAGAGCTACTGGCAGCCCTCCAGAGCTCCATTTTCTCTGGCAGAGGGTTGCAGCCAAAAACAGGCCTCAGGAGCCCGTTTTCGCGTGCAGAGTGCTCGTGAAACCACAGACACTCCCGACACAAGTGACGTCAAGCTGGCCATGCTCACCCTGGCCATGCCCATCCTGGCCCCCAAGGGCAAAAAGAACCCTGATGCAGCCCTCAATGAAATTGAGTTTGACACCCCTGCTATAGGTGAGCAATGATTCTGATTCCGTGTCTCACTATCCAGCACATGTACATTACCAACATTAAAATACTTACCAGATCATCAACATCACCACCCTCTTCAGCAACTGGTGAAACTTCCATGGGCTTTTCGTTGGGAGCCAAAAACTACAAGTAAAATTTATTTGCATGTAATCAGCAACATATTTTTATTTATTTATATCCCACCTTATTTATTATTAAACAACCAAGGCAATGAACATATCTAACTCCTTCCTCCTCCTATTTTCCCAACAACAACCCCACCCTGCAATGTGTTATTAAAGATTAATTCCCCCTCTCCCTTATTAATAGCAACAACAACTTACAGAAAAGGAAGAAAAAAAATCTGAATCAGGAATGTTAAAAGGTTTGGAAAAACAGATGTCACTCTTTTCCATAATATACTTCAATTAGAAAGTAAGATAGGCTTTTGATAATAAAGATGACACGCTTAAGTGCATTTTCTATAGAGCATCTTTCATTGAGTATGCAAACATACACACCGCACTCTACGTTACTCTTAGCTTCTTACTGTTACTAAAACACCTATTTATGGGCCACGTGACTTGTGAGCCATGGTGGCGCAGTGCAGTGGTGGGGTTTCCAATTTTTTCACTACCAGTTTGCTCGTGCACATGCTCATGAAGCTTCTGTGCATGCGCAGAAGCGTCTGGGTGTAGTCTCCCGCCACTGCCACTACTGGTTCGCCCGATCTGATCCGAATTGGCAGAAACCCACCTCTGGCGCAGTGGTTAGAGTGCAGCATTGCAGGCTACTTAGGCAGTATTACAGGCTGCTCGCAATTTGGCAGTTCAAATCTCACTAGGCTCAAGGTTGTCTCATCCTTCCATCCTTCCAAGGTGAGTAAAATGAGGACCCAAATTGTTGGGGGCAATATGCTAATTCTGTAAACTGTTTAGCCAGGGCTGTAAAGCACTGTAAAGTGGTATATAAATCTAAGTGCTATTGCTATTTGGAAACTAGACAGAAAGACAAAACTAGACAAAACAGACTAGACTAGATAGAAGGACAAAAATGTAATAAGAAATTAAAGAATGAAAGAAATGCTTTAGGTTGTGTGAAGAATCTCCAGGAATAGAATATATCCAATAGAGATCATTGTCTCTGTATGAAATGGGTGACTCAAGGAAGCAAAGGCCTAAGATGGTCAAGACAAACTCTGGTCTCCTTCCACACTATCACACTCATGCACAACATTCCTGCTTTAACACCCCAAATAAAATTCATCCATCAAATGTAGAATTGGAGAATGTAAACAGTAGAAAACATAGTAAATATACTGTAAATATTAGAAACAGCAAATACCCTATCAAATGCTTGTATTAGACTAATGGTTACAAATTACAATTTTATTCTTAAAAGTTGTCGTATGATACCAGTAAATTGCCCATCTACCACTTAATTCTACATCACAAAAAAAGATCAACAGTATTTGACTTCTGGATTTTTTTTTCTTTTTAGCACAAGCTTTGTTTTGATTCAATTTTCCAGTTAGAATACAAACAGAACATTAATTTAGCAGTATTACTTTTGGTGCTTTTAATTACCATCTACAGTATACGTGATGGATTGCATCCTACAGTGCCTTTTCACAGAGTGCAATAGAAACCACTGATGTCAGAGATTTCCACTTGTAGCCCTCGGTCATTTATTTGTAAAATTGCTGATATGAGGAAAAAAAACCATATCACTTGGAATGACTGTTATCAAAACAGAGAACAGATACAAATTACTTTGCCTTCACAGGAGAGGCAAATTTTAGCCCTAATCCAAAAAAACAAAAAGCAGAAAGAAATGAATAAGAATGTTACTGCCCTTAATGATATAGAGAGAGGTATCTCATTTGAAAGCAGGATACACACTTGGAATTGAGGTTGTGACCTTAACCTTACTTCTAAAAACACTGTTTAACAGAGATCTTGAATCTTCTTTCTTTATGTTCCAGTCTAGCTTGCAAAGAGAGAATTTTGGCAAGGGAACCCCTGAAGCAAATGTGCAATAGAAGTGGAACCAACAAAAGGGTACCTCACATTTCAAGAACGGGGCTAAGTCCTTACGATGTTGGATCTAACCTGATAGCTGATTTATTTGTATCAATATCCAATATCACTTCTTTAGCAATCTACAGGCACTCTATAGTCAAAAAAATGTTTACTTTTAAGGCTGATTCCACAGCCTTGTACAACAAAACAAAACCCACAGAAAGAGTAAGAAAGATTGCACAGTTGTGACACAGCATGCCTAGATGCTCTTCTTTCTCTAACATTGTGGATGTAATGCAATTATTGTACAGGCAATGTTGAAGTAACAGCAAACTGTCAAATTTAAACACCTTTTTTGCACTGGAGCAAATCCCATTTTATAGTTAATTAAGGTAAAATGCTATTTTTGAAAACCACATATTTACTCCGAGGCCTCCAAAGTGGCAGCACAACACTAACTTAAATGTAAGCAACACATAACTGAAATGTGTTATGTGATGAGGATGAGAAATTGCTTAGCAACTATGTTAAACTTTTTTAAAATTTTGAATCAAAACCTACTAAGCATCAGCAGACTATTTTTCCCCCGCTTCCTGAAACGATCTGCATTACTTTGATACAAAATGAAATTACATATAATAATCATGTTGAAATCCTTCACTTTTAACAAGATAGGTGACCGAAAATGTTTGCCCCACCTCTCTTATCAACAGTGGAACACTTTCTGTATTTGCTCTTTTGAATATCTATCAGTTTCAATGAGAACTATCTTCTCAGTGAAAATGACTGAGAACTGATGTTGGGCATGAGTCACAGGACAAATTGTACCATATCAACTTTTTACAAATGGCTGCTTATTAGCACCATACATGTTTTGGAAATAATTCCAAAGCATGTATGGCTTCTGATGTTGTTGTTTCTATTGCTTTTGTTGTTCGGAAAAGCACTTTCGATGTTATCAGACTTTGCATGAGACAGTAAAAGGGTTGTCAGGCCTGCAGCTGGTTCCTTTTAGGATCTTTGGCCTGCCACACTCTCTATTATTTTGCTATGCTTTTTCATTAGTGGGGAATTAGGGGGGGGAATAGTAAGGAGTAGAATGTGTTGTTGTCAAAATAAAAAATTCCTTTCTAGAAGCCCAAGGTCGTCTTTTGTCTCTACACCTCTGAGCCTGACCGGAACTGGATGGGTGGAACTGCCAGTGTGGCAGTGGAAGATTGGACCATGTGATGGACTTGTGAGTATGTGGGGGCATGAACTTTCAACTGGGTGGGAAACCCAGGAAGTTTTCAGATTTGGGTTTTCCACAGATGTACCAACATCTCTCTCTTAATAAATTGGAACTTTGTGGAAAGCTCTGCCTTGAACTCCGATTTAATTTTGAATGATATTTGGAATGCTGACAAGGGTATTGTTACTTGAAAAGTCACATCATTTCTTAAAACAGGGGTCTCCAATGCCTGGTTTGTGGATTGACACCAGTCCGTGGCATCCCAGAAACCAGGCCAGGCAAACAAGCAAAGCCCCATCCATAGGATAGAGGCCGCACATGAAACCACGCCCCCCCCCCCTGTCCGTGGAAAAACCTCTCTTCACGGAACCAGTCCCTGGTGCCCAAAAGGTTGGGGACCACTGTCTTAAAGCATAAGCCTCTTGTTTTCAGGTACCCACAGAAATTTGAAAAACGTTGGTCTAGTTCAGGGGTCAGCAAACTGCGGCTCTGGAGCCGCATGTGGCTCTTTCCTCCCTCTGCTGTGGTTCCGTCACCGGTCAGCACCACAATTTTGAGAGGAGCTTCCGGTGGGGAGGGGAGGAGAGAAGCACAGTGCGCCAGGAGAAGACTCTATGGCAAGGGGAGGGTTTTCCAGTTGTCTTCACAATTGATAGGGCTTTCGGTTATGACAGGTAGAGGAAAAAGTACGCCACGCTAAGAGGAAACTCTATGGTGGGGGAACTGAACTTCCTGTCAGCTCCAGAATTGAATAGGGGGCTTCCGGTTAGGACCTTTGTAGCTCCCGGTGTTTTCTTTTCTGTGGGAAACAGGTCTAAATGGCTCTTTGAGTGTTTAAGTTTGCCGACCCCTTGTTTAATGGATAGTAAAGTGGGATCATGATCACACAAGCTCTGAAGCTCTTCTTCGAAATCATTTGCAAAACATGTATAGACTTGCTGGTCACGATTTAAATACAACATGCGCCCTTTAATGGCAGGTGCTTTAGATGTGTGTTATACATCTATGACAATATTAAGTGCCTTTAAATCAATCTAGTTGCACATAGAAATAAATGTAACCTATGATCTGAACAGAAGCTGATCTACAGCCTGATTAACTGTATTGAAATTGAAGGCCTGGTCCACATATTTGTTCATTTATTCCATCTATTTGTACAGCCATCTACCTCAAACACTTGACTGTGGGAAGCTAACAATGATTAAAAAGAGGATAAAAACATTAAAAGAGCCGAGGTGGCACAGTGGTTAGGGTGCAGTACTGCAGGCCACTTCAGCTGACTGTTATCTGCAGTTCAGCGGTTCTAATCTCACCGGCTCAAGGTTGACTCAGCCTTCTATCCTTCCGAGGTGGGTGAAATGAGGACCTAGACTGTGGGGGCGATATGCTGACTCTGTAAACCGCTTAGAGAGGGCTGAAAGCCCTATGAAGCGGTATATAAGTCTAACTGCTATTGCTATTTCTAGCAATGAGCAGCACACATAGCAGCTGAGATAAAGGACTAACCAACACAACTAATACAACTATGATACTGGTTTGCTCACACACAGGGACCCCAGACTCAATAACAAAAGATCTTACAAAAGTCCAGCAGGGTAGAACCAAATGGTGTACTCCCCATGTTAGTTAGAAGGCTAAATGTTTAATTAATGATGCTTCACCAATACTAAATGATCTTATTCAACTATCAGTAGTAAATATAATTAAATCATACAATGGTGCCCACTGATGATCCAGGAATACATGTAATTAGGCAATATTACAAGAAACAGTCCTAATCCATATCTACACAATATGAGCAGAAATCTCTTAACGTCACCTTAAAGTTGGGCCTGAAATCTAAGTCATTTGGGGCTAGGGAAGAAATTCCAAGAATAGACCTCTAAAGACACTAAGGCCTGAAAAGGAATAGTAATCGCAATGGCACTTAGACTTATGTACCATTTCATAGTGCTTTATAGCCCTCTCTAAACGGTTTACAGAATTAGCCTATTGCCCCCAACAATCTGGGTCCTCATTTTTCCCACCTCGGAAGGATGGAAGGCTGAGTCAACCTTGAGCCGGTGAGAATTGAATCGCCAAACTGCAGCTAGCAGTCAGCTGAAGTAGCCTGCAGTTCTGCACTCTAATCACTGTCCCACCACAAAATAATTCTAGCAATTGTTGTGTATTAAATGCAGGCTCTATTTATAATAGGTTTTAATTTTTATTGATATGTATTACATTGATCCCAAATCATAGATATTCCATTCAGTGCTTTGTGGCCAAATTGTGATGACTGTCCTGAGAAGATTTGGGGATGCATCATGTGATCCATATGCTTGATCTAGAGCTGGCACGAATAAATGATTCCTATACTTGTCAGTTTGATCTACATCAGTGATGGGTTTCAATTTATTTGACTACTGGATTGCTCATGCACATGCGCTCGCACGACACTTCTGCACATAAGCTTCTGCTCATGTGCAGAAGTGTCCAGGTAGGTGGGCAGAGCCTCCCGCTTCTGCCACTACCAGTTCGCCTGATCCAGGGCGAAATGGCAGAAATCCACCTCTGGTCTATATGTCCTTACCAGTTGTCTTGTTATAAAAAGGAACAAACTATTATTAATATATGAACAATAAAGATTTAACAAACAAGAGGTTGGAATTCTCAGCAGTTTCCTTAACAATATAAACGTAGTGAAGCAGAATGCAAGGTTGATTTTATTTTTCAACCTGTACATAATATTCCACATAATATTCCTATAAAGAAGGGCAGGATGATGAAAATAATGTGCTAGTTAAAAGCGCTAACAATGAAAAGGATATAGGATAGTTGACTCAGAATAGCAGACTATAGGGATCTTCTATCACATCCTGTAGGAACATACATATATATTTACATAAAGGAAATATAAAGCTAGAACTTTTCTTCCAGAAATGAATTTACTAGAATTAAAGATGGTATTATTTGTATGATGGGACTAAGTAGTGACAATATTCCATATTTACCAAGTGCCTAATGCAAATCATGTATTTGAGTATAAAAATGCTACACCCTGATACCTTTTTAGCATCTTCAGCTGTTAGAGAGCTTCCTTCAGCTTCTTCATTGGTGATCAATGAAATTCCTTCTAAAAGTAAGCAAGTAATTTACATTTAACCTTTTTCACATTAACTAAAGCACATCAGATCAAAGTATCATAGTCAGAAATCAAAATATTTTTTGAGATCCACATGGCAGCATCACTCATATATTGGCTAAGTACTATATACCTAATTCAACTATTCAATAAATATAACCCATTAACAATATGTTTTAAAGCAAGGCATTCTGGTCTTCCACAGAACTATTCTATAATCCAGATTATCTGGATTAAAAAGAATAAAACTATCTGAAGCAAATTGTTGATGGGGGAAGACAAACATTTTAGTCCTTCTCATTCTATCAGAAATGTTTAAATGTTCCTTAAGAGATAAATTGATTTTGATCTGGCTTACTGCATTATTTTTCCCCAACATCAGCCAGTTTCACCTCTACTGCTAATATTTCTCTAGCCCAGCTACTAACTTCTTCAGAGGAAAAGTCAAAACTGAATTAGGCTACAAATGTTACGACCCGTATTCAAGAGATGAGAATGGTTATAACCAACTTCTAATTGATGACAACTCCCTCCTTATATAAGTAACCAGATGTTTATGAATTTTGATTGCCTCTATAATTATTATGGGGAAACATCTGCTAGCTTGCTGGGGAAGCTGACATTTTCTATTTTATGATTTAGCACCTATATTTGATATACAGCCAAGATTGACTGTCGTATGTTTTTAGCCACATATTTCTTTCATACTCTTTAATTTGTCATTAATGTGAAAATCCTTTAGCTGGGAAGGTTTTATATAAACTAAGTGGCTTTCTGTTTTGTGGATGCACGAGTCTTTCTGTATGTGCTTGTTAAAAATAAAAGCTATAAAGGCATGAATGCTTGAGTTATTGTTTGCCAGTTTTAAAATTAGCTTACACAAAACATTCTTTTGATTGATTATTCCCCACTTGATTGAAGTATGACACATAAATCTGCCATACCTCTATAAAAGCTTTCTGCATTACATCTATGAAAAAATTTCCCTCATTCCATCTGGAGATGACTACCCAAATTTCAATAAGCATGGGAACAAGAACGTGCAATAATACTTTTATTTTAAGCGGCTGATCAAATGTAGCAGGTAAGTTGTGATCTGTTATGAGTTATGTATAAAGAAGTACAAGCAGATCCAATGCAAAGTGGGAGGATATCTCAGCTAAAAAGTACAACAAAGTAAGTATAAATTTATTTCAAACATTCTGGCTACAGGTGATCCCCCCCCCCCCCCCCGCATTCACTATGCCCGCATGCCCCAAAACATTCACAATGGAATATGTTGCTTGCATGAAATAAATTGTTCAAATATTTTACCATTATAGAGAATTAGTTGAATGCATCAAACAATTTCTAGGAATGAAATACTATAATGCCTCTGTCTAGGGGAAGCTTTTGATCTAGTGGCTGAACAGCAAAGGAACTGATCTCTGCTAGTTCCCTATGCTCCACCAATACCCTTTGGAGTAGTGGAGAAAATGGAGCTAAGGATAATAATGGGGATGAAGGGATTAGTGAAGCATTTCTACCTGCAGGATAACACAATATGGACTGAAATGTGTTTTTACAATAGTACAGAGTTCAATACTACAATTACTGGTAGCAGAAGTGCACACCTGAACTTGTATTTAAAAATGAATACTTTCTATACGCACATGTTTGTGCACATGAGTACACACACATTCACACACACACACACACACACACACACACACACAGAATAGGAACTAGAATAGAATAGAATTTTTTTATTGACTAAGAGTGATTGGACACACAAGGAATGTGTGTGTGTGTGTGTGTGTGTGTGTGTGTGTGTGTGTGTGTGTGTAAATGTATTCCTGCATGCATACCAGAAGTGGGTTGCTGCTGCTTTGGCCCGGATCAGGTGAACCGGTAGTAGTGGCGGCGGGAGGCTCTGCCCACCCGCAGAAGCGTAGTGCGCATGCATGAGCGAACCAGTAGTAAAAATAATAAGAAACCCACAACTGGTGCACACACACATATGCCTACTGGAATACAAACCGGCCTACATACACATATATTTCTTTTGCATTCCTGTTTGTGTGTGTGTGTGTGTGTGTGTGTGTGTGTGTGTGTGTGTGTGTGTGTGAAGTCTACATTTGTCACCTAGACAATAAGATGAGTGGTATCTAAATTTGATAAATAAATACAATAATTAAAAATAATTATTTTGAATAGAAGTATTTTTCCTTCACACTTTTGATATGCTTCACAATTAAATCCTGTCTTTGCTTACCATAAACTAATATTTGACATACCTTGTATCACAATCTCCCAGAAATCTGGTAAGTTTTTGTCTTCCACCCTTTTTTTCAACGCCTCCAAAAAATCATTAAAGCACTGCACTTCTGACAGCTGACGTGGCGACAACAGCAAAGGAAGACAGGGAAATAAAGTTAGCTTGACACCAAAGAGACCCCATATTCTTAATTCATCATGATACTCTGAATAAAGGGGGCGTAGAAGAGAATTTCAAACCACCACACAGACATTCATCTGCCCTCACTTGGATTGAAGCTTCAAGTATGCAGTGAATCACAAAGGAAATGTGATTTATCAAATCATTTATCAAAGGAGCAGTGCTTCTTTAGTGGCTTGAACTAAGAAATTATTTTAGATGAAACTTCTATTTCATCTAACCGTTACAGGTAATTGAAAATTTCAAGAAAGCTTGATCTGTTCAGAATATGGACCTCAGATTGAAAACGGAGCACAGCCATATCTTTTCTATCTCTAACCATTTCGTTCTGTGAGTTTTTTGATGCCACTTCATCAGTTTTCAATTTTAAAAAAAAGCATATCTCTTTGATCTTGGTTTCCAGAAAAAGATTATGGCTTTAATACCCATGTTACCTTAATAGCGTCCTCTCTGAAAACTTTTATGCAATGGATGCTCTTCATATAATACACAATCCCTCTGTTTTCCAAAAACTGGAAAATGTGTTTTATCAGCTGCTGACTAACTGGAAGACAAGAATCATACAATTCAGATATATCATTTGGAATGCGTAAGCAGTGTGGATGTCATTCAAATGTCATTGCAATGTATTACAATACTGATAACTCAAGCGTTAACTTTAAGAAACCATCCCTGGACTCAATGCTACTTTATAGCTTTTATCCTTCCCTTTTACAGGAAGGCAATTGAGAATATAGTCAAATGGCAACATAAGAGCCAGCGGTGAGATTCAAAAATGTTAGCAACCAGTTCTCTGCCTGGTTGCTGGGTGGGTGTGGCCATAGTGGGTGTGGTCTACTTGGCCTCCTGCACCTTGGGGGATTTTTACCTTCCCCAGGCTCCAGAGGCTTTTTACGAGCCTCCTGGAGGGCAAAAATGGCTGTCCCCAGGCTCTGGAAGCCCTCTGAAAACCAGAAACAGCCCCTTTTTCGGACTTCTGGAACTTCTGGTAGGCTTGTTTTTCACTCTCCCCAGGCTCCAGAGGCTTTCCTCGAACCTCCAGGAGGGTGAAAACGGTCTCCCCCGGGCTACAGAGGCCCTCCTTAAGCCAGAAATGGCCCCATTTCTGGACTTCCGGAAGGCCCATTTTTCACCCTCCCAAACCCTTTGCGCGGGCCCTGTACTTACCCGGCATGATTAACGGGTTGTGAGACTCCTGTGAGAGGCAGGGTGAGTGAGCCAGCCAGTCCTTGCAACAACTAGTTCGGCGAACTAGATGCAAAATCCGGTTCATCCGAACCAGTCAGAACTGGCTGAATCCCACCCCTTCATAAAATGGTTCTGGAGGAAGCAGATTACCTGGCCCCTTTTCAGTGAGAATTCAGATCAGGTTATAGTACCGAAATAACATTGATTACACTCGCTGATGACCTCTGGAGAAACCAGTATGGTTGTTTCTATTCTGGCCCTGATTTTTCAGTGGTTTTCAGTATGATTGATCATGGCATGGCTCAACCTAGAAAACAGGGAGTTCAGGGAAAAGTGTTTCAGTATTCTTTTGGGGGGGGGGTGCAGGATCAATACCAGTTGGTAATTTCAGATGGGGAGGGGGAGGGTAGCCATAAACCTCTGCTTTGAGGAGTTCTACATAACTTTACAACCTCTCCATCCATTTAGCATTTATATGAAGCTACTGAGCAAGGTATCCAATAGCATGGAATTAAGTATCACCGCTATGATCAAGTTTGCTCCAGGCTGACAAATGATCCCAGCAAGATGCTTCTGAAGTATTTAGAAAATGTAGGCTCCTGAGAGTGGAGAAACAAGCTCAGGCTCAGTCAAGGCAAGACTGAATGGTTGTGGGTTTGGAGTCTTCTCAGATCTTACTAAGTTTAGTTTTGAATGGAGTAGACCTTTCCAAGACCAAGCTAGTATGCAACTGGTACTTAGGGAGCAGCTGATCGCCATGGCTAGGAAGGCTTTTGCTCAGTTCCATCTTTCTCTATTCGTTTCTGCTTGTCCCATGATGTCTGACACACCATGCCTTCTCCAGGTCCCTTCCGTTAAACGGTCACTGAATGAGACCCCAAAAGGTGTCTTTTCTGCCCCATAAAATGCATAAAACAACCTCCTGCAACCATCTGCCAGCAAAACGGACCCCGGAATGGCCCCACACAGCCCTCGCAAGCTCCATTTTCAGCTGCGATGGCTTCCTGCAACTTTGTGCCAGCAAAAATGTTTTTGCTGGCAGAGGCACCGTGGGCCGGTCCTTCGCTGCTTCCAGGGTGGCCCCGCAGGCTAGACCTAAGCACTCCGTTGGCCGCATCCAGCCCCCACTTCTGCTCTAAGGGAAGAAAATCCCTCTCTGATTATAACTCTCCCAGCATCTTGTGGTCAGATGTTATCTGTGAGTTTCTTTAGGGTTATATACCAGTGAGGGGAGATTTTAAAATCTAATTCTTCCACTTAGGCACATAGTAATTCCCAGATTTCATTAAAAAATGCCGTATTGCATCCTCCAGCTGTTTACCTAAATCTGGCTCCCAAACTTGTTTTAAACCTCCTATAGGGTTACCTAGATCTATTTTCAAGAAGTAATGAGCAATTTTGTAATGCTACACTTTTGAATTATGCTAAATAACTGATAAGTAATCATTAATTTCTCAAACTTAGTGTGCAATTCACAAGTTTTATCACCTTAGGTTTCTCATCAGAAGAGTTGGCAGACAAACATCCAGTACAAGTGCCAAGCACCTCTTATTTCACATATTAAATCTAGGTATCCAAGCATGCATAACAGAGAAACTAATCCATAAACAAAATAGGCTTCTGTGCATGAATAAAATAGACTATTAACATTCTTTCTTTATAGGTTGGGCTATGCCAAGTTCCATGTACATAGAAGACATTGTTTTTCTGTTAATTTTAAAAGAGTATTGTATTATAACATAACAATTGATGGAATAGGTCTGTGAGGAAGACATCTTCCAAATCTTTGGCTTGCAGAAAGTATTGCACCTAATTATTAGATGAAACCTTTTTGGACCTCAGCTCTTGCAACTGCTTAAAATGACCAAGCAGTCAATTAGTAAGCAAGCAGTCAATTAGTAAGCAATACTGACAGGCCTTCACAAAGGATTTAATTTAATTTTAGAGATTGGCCTGGCCAGCTGTGCCCATGGCTCTTCAGATTGAATCCTGAAAATTAAAGCTTCCAAACAGATCTAGACACTTCCCTAAACAATTAAGGGCACTTGTGAATCATCCTATGGAAAAAGAGCTATTTTTGTCCTCAAAACCCAGGAAATAATAGCCTTTATGTTGGCTTTTTACTTTGTCAAATAAACAACAGTTTCAAAACTGATGGGGAAAGAAATAAGCTATCTTGACATGTATACAATAGCTGCAGCTCCCCTCCTTTTAAATAATACATTTAATCTTTATAACGGCTATGACAAATTTAACTGCATAATGAATACACGTGATTGCATAGAAATCTACTCCTTATAACAATTAGTTTATTATGCTTAAGACTTCTTCCTCTCCTCCCCCCATACCATTATAGAACTCCCACAGTTCAAAACAAAAATATAGCTATGTCATATGTAACAAACCAAACAATCCACATTTTTCAATACTGTGTATTACAGCAAAAATATTTTCCAAAATTTAATTGCTTAGTAAAAAACACTGTTACAACATAGAGTTAGAAGGGTTTTTTTGTACTGCAGGAAACTATGCCATGTTCTAGAGAGCACTCACAGAATACTTGCAAGGAAACATTGTTAGTAGTGGCAGGGAGGAAATCATTGTAGTGCTACAACCAGAATGTCTGGGGAATGTGGACTTAAAAATATGTTGGATAACACAGACAAAAATCCTCCAGTTCAGGGGCCTGAAGTGTCTTTGGAAGCATTTCAGGCACTGGAACATTTGATTGCTTCCCAGATGATAGGTGTGGCGCAGTGGTGGGTTCTGGATCCCGGTGCAACAGGTATGGTGCAATGGGGCCGGGCGTCCACCCCATGAACACACGCAGCACACACGCACATATGCATGCGTACTTACCGTCCGCGATGCTCCAGCTGCTCGGCGGAGGCGCCGTATACTCCGTGAATGTGCATGGAAGCCACGAAAAGCTCAAATACAGGTAAGGAGTGTGGGCGGGCAGGTGGGCCCTCTGGAGCACCATACCAGAATGGTACCTGATGCTCCCAGCAGGCACTGGTTTGCCCGTACCGGGGCGTACTGGTTGTATCCCACCACTGGTGTGGCGTTATTAAAATTTGACCTTTTCAAATGTAGTAAGCCCTCCTGGTTAGGCCTTCATCAATTTGACTAGCTTATATATGGATATTGACATCACCTCCTGGGAAACCCTGGCACAAGATCGATTAAAATGGCGCACGCTGATCCACCAAGGCTGCCAGACATCCAAGGACAGAAGAATAACCATAGCATAATAGAAGTGAATACTACGCAAAGCCAGAGCTGCAAATGCTGCAACAATGGTCCTCTCTCACATCTGCCCGACATGTGGCAGAACATTTCGTGCCCCTATAGGCCTTACCAGACACCTGCGGACACATCGTGGACAGCCCACAACCTGTTAGATGTCAAGATCCTCTTTGAACATGATGGACAAACATCACCAGCTTAAATAGGTCTAAACTATAATTAAGCACTCCTACTTTTCCATGGTCTAATCTCAAGGACAAAGACAACAAGCCTATCTCATCTTGGAATGAGTGAGACCATCAAGGTTCAAGGTTGTGAAATCTTGTCAAAAATGAGACAATCAAAACTGAGTTTTTGTTTATAACAGGTGGCGATGAAACCACCTCAGAGATAAGAAGTACCATATCTGTTTCTCAAAGTTAATTGGATTGAAATGAGAAAAATAATCCTATTCAACAAAGGTGTCTCACCAAGCAAACAAAATATGAGCCAAGTTTAACCTCGTGCCAAAAATAAATGCTTAATTCTAAACCACAATACTGAAGCATTATAGTAAAATATAAAATCATGCAAAATTTCTAAGGAAAAGAAGCAGATACCAATACAGGTAGTCCTAGAATTATCACCACAATTGAGCCCAACATTTCTGTTATTGAGATATTTGAGTTTTGCCCCATTTTAGGACCTTTCTTGCCACAGTTGTTAAGTGAATCACTGCAGTGGATAAGTTGATAAACTAGTTGGTAAGTGAATTTGGATTCCCCATTGACTTTGCCTGAAAGAAGGTCGCAAAAGGTGATCACATGACTTTGGGACACTGCAACTATCATAAAGGTGAAGCAGTTGCCAAGCATCTGATTTTTTTAAAAAAATAATTTTTATTAAATATTTTGATCTTTAAAAACAATAGGAAAGACATAGCAAAGAAAAAAACACCATAAGACAAAACAAAATACAGAACATACACAACAATATACAGTAATTTTACAGCTTTCTATATCAGCTTTCCTTCTTAGCTTTTATAATTCCCCCTTCTGCATTGCATTCCTCTCACTATAACCTTGTCCTATAATGTAACAAACATAATATTAACACTTATAATAGTATTCATTATTTATATCTCCATATATTTGTATTCTCTATTTTCTATCTTGGCTTCTGTTTTCTAGCCACTTGTACATTTTATTCCATCTGAATTTTGATCACATGATCATGGCGATGCTGTAAAGGTCGCAACTGTGAAAAACGGTCATAAGTCACATTTTTCAATACACTCGTAACTTTTTGAATGGTCACTTAAACCAATGGTTGTAAGTTGAGGACTATCTGTATTCAATTTCTCCTTGCCAATCTTCTAGGAAAACCAGCGATGCTGTATCTTGAGGTTCACGAAAATGGTGAAGAACTGAAGACCTATTCTGTTCCATTCTGCACAAGAGGAGGGTGTGTTATAACTGAGATTGGAGCACATGGTGTTTCTATATTAGGTTTTATCTTCTGTTTTTGTGATTTGTCTTGGACTATTACGGTATTTCACTTTATGCTGACATTGTTAGTTACCCTCTGTGAACATGCAGTATAAATATATAAATAAATTCAATAATAACCTGTCATTCTTTTTTTTAAAATCCTCCCTTTATTATTTTTTTTTCAGTACAAATCTTTTTTATTTCCATTTCATTCTATACAATCACGTTTACTGTGCAACCGAGACATATAACATTGAGTAATAAACACAGCCCTCGCTTTTATAGAGAATGCCCCCTACAATACAAACCCAATATACCGCCTTAGCCCACCATACACCCTCTTTCATCCCCCTCCAACTTTCATTCTTCCTTCTCTCATACCCCTCTACACCTTCTTCCCCTCCCCCTCTATCTAACCCTCCCTTCCTTCTCCTCCTCCTCTCTCTCACTCTCTCTGCTCTCCTTCTTCTTTCATTCAGCTCCTCCCTTCGGTATCTCTTACTTTCCGATATATTCAGTTTGTTCTGTTTTAACACTAACATTAATAAAAACCACAGTATACAAGTGCAATCATGCTTTAGAATTTAACACATATTATATTTCCCCCCTCCCCCCCTCCCCCTAGATCCCCGCCTCCCTTCCCTCCCCCCGACTTCCCAGAGCCCATACATGGTATAACTTTTTGACAATCACAGTCTAAAATATCTCTACATTGAACTCAGCTTCTTGCTGTTACCCAAATTTTTAACAATTTACGTTATTACTAATTTTAAGCATAAGCTATCTGGAATTTCCTAGTCCCATATTTGCTTTGTATATAATCAATCCATTTTTTCCAGTCTCGTTTATACCTCTCATTTGAATGTTCTTTAAGATATGCTGAAATTTTTGCCATTTCGGCTAAGTTTGTAACCTTTAAAGTCCATTCTTGAATTGTAGGCAGGTCTTTCTTCTTCCAGTATTGCGCCACCAAGAGTCTTGCTGCCGTTATTAAGTACAGAACCAAATTAATCTCTACTGCTACGAAGTCAGTACATATACCTAGTAAAAACAGTTTGGGAGTGAATTTTATCCTTTTTTTGAAGATATTTTGCAGGATCCACCAAATTTTTATCCAAAATGCCTTAACATTACGACATGTCCACCATATATGAAAATATGTAGCATCGAAAGAACCACATCTCCAACATTTAGGCTGAACATTTGAATACATAGAAGCAAGCTTTTTGGGATCTAAGTGCCATCTATAAAACATCTTATAAAAATTTTCTCTCAAATTTTGTGCTTGTGTAAATTTTACATTTCTTACCCATATTTTTTCCCATGTGTCCAGCATTATAGGTTCTTCAATATTCTGAGCCCATTTTATCATACAATCTTTAACCATTTCGGTTTCTGAGTCCATCTGTACTAATACATTATATATCCTCTTTATGTGCATTAAACTTTGATCTCTTATTTGTTTAAACAAGTTATCCTCAGCTATTACAAAACCTATTTTTTGGTCTATTTTCCACCTGGCCTGTAATTGGCCATACTGAAACCACGTTTGAACTACCTTCTCTTTTTTAAGTACCTCTAAAGATTTTAATTGCAGCACCCCTCTTTCTGTATTAAGAAGTTGTCTATAAGTGGTTCTATCGTGTTTTTGTTCTATATTTATATTTTCAATTGCATGTCTAGGAATTGCCCACATGGGCAACTTGTCATTTAGTTTATGTTGATATTTTTTCCAAACCCGCAATAAGGCATTTCTTAAAATATGATTTTTGAAATTCTTATCCAGTTTTTTGTTGAATAACAAGTAAGCATGCCAACCATATACCAAATCATGTCCCTCAATATTCAATATTCTGTCATTGGTTAAATGGATCCAATCACTAATTGCAGATAAAGCCACTGCATCATAATATAATTTTAAATTTGGTAATTTCAATCCTCCTCTTTCACGTACATCTTGCATTATTTTCATCTTAACCCTCGGCTTCTTTCCTGCCCATACAAATTTGTTGATACCCTTCTGCCATTCTAGAAGGTTCGCATCTCTTTTAAGTATTGGTAACATTTGAAACAAAAATAAAAATTTTGGTAAAATATTCATTTTCACTGCCGCTATCCTTCCCAACAAAGATAAATGCAGTTTCTCCCACCTTTTCATCTCCATTTGTATACTATGCCAGAGTGGTTCATAATTATGCTTGTATAATTTCCCATTTGAAGTTAAAATATTAACTCCAAGATATTTGACTTTTTTAACAACCTCACATCCTAACATCACTCCCAATTCTTCCTTCTGTTTGGTATTCATATTCATTGCTAATATTTTGGTTTTTCCTAAATTAATTTTAAATCCAGAGACTTGACCATATTGATTAATCGTATTCATTAAAACCTTGCTGGATTCCTGCGGTTGTTTCAATATTATAACCAAGTCGTCCGCAAAAGCGCGGACTCTGTATTTTTGCTGTCTGATCTTAATCCCTTTTAAAGCATCCAAAGCCCGTATCTTGTTCAGCAATACTTCCAAAGTTATAATAAACAATAGTGGGGACAAAGGACAACCCTGTCTTGTACCTTTTTCTATTTGAAAGGAATCTGTTAAACTTCCATTAACTATAATTTGGGCTTTTTGCTGCTGGTATATTGCACCAATTGACCTTAAAAAGCCATCTCCTATCTGCATTTTTTGCAATATCTTCAACAAGAATTGCCAATTGACTCGATCAAAGGCTTTCTCAGCGTCCAAAAATATGAATGCGGCAGGGATTTGATTATTCTTTCCCAAGTATTCTAATGCATTAGTAATTAACCTGACATTGCTCTTCATCTGTCTACCCTGTATAAAACCTGTTTGGTCAGTATGTATCAGTTGTTGATTAACCACCATTAACCTATTTGCTAATATTTTGGTAAAAATTTTATAATCTACATTAAGTAGTGAAATAGGTCTATAATTTTTCGGCTGAGTAAGATCTTGGTCTTCTTTGGGTATCAACGATATAAACGCTGTCTTCCATGAGGGGGGCACTTTACCTCCCGATTGAATTTTATTAAATAATTCTCTAAGAGGTTCTACCATTTCTAACTGTAAGTTTTTATAATAAACGGCTGTTAAGCCATCTGTACCTGGTGCTTTCCCTAGCTTTAATTGTTTGATTACCTGCAGGATTTCCCCAGAGGTTATTGGTTGGTTCAACCTATACCTATGTTCTTCGCTAACTAGGGGGATTTTCTCTTTATCTAAGTATTTATTTATATCTAAGTCCCTAATTTTGTCCCCTTTATACAACTCTGTAAAAAATTCTCGAAATCCCTTTTGGATCTCTTCCTGCTGAAACACTTCCTTCCCTCTGTAACACAATTTGGATACATTTCGAATTTTCCTTTTTTTCCTGATCTGATAAGCCAACCATCTACCGGGTTTATTTGCATTACAGAAAGTATTATGTTTAGCATATAATAAACTGGTGGCTACCTGGTCAGAAATCAGCATATCAAATTGAGATTTTAGTATGGAAATTGCTTCTTTAGTCTTTGTATCACCTGGGTTCAATATTAATTCCTGCTCTTTCCCTTTAATTTCCTCTTCCAATTCTTTACGTTTTTGCCCTTGTTTATGTCTATGTATTTTATTTATATTTATCAATACTCCTCTCATATAGGCTTTGCTTGCATCCCATACATATTCCATAGGTGTACCCTTATTCATATTAAAAACAAAGTATTCAGATAACAATTTTTTACAATCATTAACATACTTTTCATATCTGAATAAATTTTCATTCAGCCTCCAGGACCTTGTAGCCTGAACTACCCTTCCCAGCTCCATCCAAACTGGGTTATGATCCGAAAGGGCTCTGGCCGTAATCTTTGTCTTCTTCACCCTAGAAAGTAAATCATTAGTAATTAATATAAAGTCGATCCTTGAAAAAGATTGATGTCTGTCGGAGAAGAAGGTAAAGTCATATTCTTCTGCATGCCTTTCACGCCAAACGTCTCGCAGTTCGAAGTCGTCTATCATGTCAAAAAAGGATTTGGGTAGTTTGGCTCGGAATTTAGTATTCGGGCGAGATGTCTTCTTATCTCTTTTGGTGTCAATCACGCCATTCCAATCACCCAATAGTATGCACGACTTAAAGTCCCACTGTACTAATTTAGCATGGAGATTTCTATAAAATCCATCTTGTTGTTGATTAGGAGCGTAGATTCCCAAAAGCAGTGTCTTTTTCCCTTCTAAGATTAAATCTAATGCGATATATCTTCCAAAGGGATCTGCTTCGATTAACTCAGCTTTAATGTCTTTCCTTAAGTATACTACTATACCATTTTTTTTTTCTGTAGCAGAGGTCACAAAGTGTTGACCAAGTTTGGGATTGGACAGATATTTTTGATCAGTTATTTTGATATGAGTTTCCTGCAAACAAATTATATCATTCTTAGATTGTTTAAGATAATGAAATATTTTCTTTCTCTTCTGTGGAGAGTTCAGTCCATTAACATTCCATGTCAGAATCTTAGTTGTCATTTTTAGTTGCCTGAAGCTTTTTTAGAGCCTCCCGCATGGCCTGTCTCACCTTGGGTCTAGCTCCTCCCACAGCTTCTGAGCTTGTTGCTGTAGCTCCTTGGTCAATGGCCGAAAATTGTAAAGATTGTTGCGTTATGGCTTGTTTTTCTGTTTGTCTGGTGGTCTTATGGTTAGATCTTTGTTCCTTAACCCCTTGCCCTTCTGGGAGGGGGAGATGATACGTTTTGTCTGGTGATTGTGTAGTTTGCTGTTTCTCTTGTCCTGCTTGTGGTTTTTCTCCATATCCCGATGGTTCAGGGTGCCCCACTTTCAGAATCTTATGATAGAAATCTCGAGCTTTCCATACAGAGTTGAGACGATATCTTTGCTTATCAAATGTAACTATGATGCCAAACGGGGCATCCCATCTGTACTGTATCTGGCGCTTTCTGAGCCAAGGTGGCGCAGTGGTTAAAATGCAGCACTGCAGGCTACTGCTAGATCAGCAGGTCAGCGGTTCAAATCTCACCGGCTCAGGGTTGACTCAGCCTTCCATCCTTCCGAGGTGGGTAAAATGAGGACCCAGATTGTTGGGGGCAATATGCTGACTCTCTGTAAACCGCTTAGAGAGGCCTGATAGGCCTATGAAGCGGTATATAAGTCTACTGCTATTGCTATTGCTTCCACCAAAAAAGCATAATCTCTTCTGGCTCTTAGCATTTGAGGTGGTATCTCTTTCAAAACCATCAAATCCTGTCCGCCAATTTGAAGCTTGGTATTATAGGACTCTTGTAATATCTTATTTCTGGATTCTCTTGTAACAAAATATATTACCACATCTCGGGGGAGTTGCTTTTGTTTTGCCGCCCAGGAGTTGACGCGAAAATTTTTATCAATCTGCCAATCAAGATTGGATCCCGGTCTTCCCACCAGACAGTCAAAGGCCTCAGAAAACATCTGCTTTAAGTTCTCCAGTCTCTCTTCACGCAGCCCCCTAACTCTTAATGCAAGTTCCATCTGGTTATACTGTATCATAATCATTTGTTTTTCAGCATTTTCAACTTTTCGTTCCACCTCTTCGGTTTTAGATGTCAAATTAATTTTGGCTTCATTGAGAGTTTCTAAGTTCTCTTCCATTCCAGAAATATATTCTGTAAGTACGTTTACGATTCCCAACATATCATCATTTATTTTGGTAATCTTGGTATCAAATTTATCATATGAGGCTTTTATCTCATTGCTTATCTCTTTCCTTATTTCTTCTCTGAACTCTCTAAGAGCTTCCAAATTCTGTTCCCTTGATTCTCTAAACATTTCCAACAAAAATTCTTTTGTTACTACATCTCCACTAGGGGGCATAGAAGGTGGGGGCTGTGACTTTGTGCCAGGTATGGGAGAAGCAGATTTAGGAGGTAATTTCGCTGAATTCGACTTGGAAGTCATAATATCTTTGCTTCAAGCACTTAACAAATCACTATGCCAAGAAGAGGGAAAAAAATTCTCCCTTTTTTGCCAAAAATTTTACGGAGGATTTCAAAGAGCTGGCATTACGCCAAAACAGTTCAACAAAACAAAACAAAAAACAGAGAAAAGCCCTGTTCGGAATGTCTCTGGGTCAACAAAGGGCCTTTGAAAACTTTTAATTAGATAAGGAAGTCTCTTCAAAGGGAATAATTAGAAAAGCTGATTAGAAAAGCTGCCGGAATGTATCATCATTGCAAATACAAAGGCTGGAGAATCGCCATCTTTAAAAAAAAAAAAATTGACACTGAAGCTTGAGTTTCTAAAAAAACAGACGTAAAGATCTCAAATATGAGCTCTGCTTGTATTAATTTCATAAGAAAAAAAATAATTTCATTAATTTGTCCTAAGGGGGGGTCTTGGCCTTGTGCCGTTAGTACAGCAGAGAAATCTGGCCGGAGATGACTCAGCTTAAAAAAAACAACCCCCCCCCTCGTTTGCAGCAGAAAAAAAAAGCCACAAACTGCAAGGAAATGTTCTTACCAGCTGAGACGCTCACTACAATCTTCTTATCTGAAGTTTGAGTTATCTAAAGGGTGTTTAATTAGATAACGAACCAGAAGTCTGGGAGCGGCTCAATTAAGCCGCTGCCGACGGCTAAGATCCTCCCCGGAAGTCCAACTTCCAATGGTTGTAAGTTGAGGACTATCTGTATTCAATTTCTCCTTGCCAATCTTCTAGGAAAACCAGCGATGCTGTATCTTGAGGTTCACGAAAATGGTGAAGAACTGAAGACCTATTCTGTTCCATTCTGCACAAGAGGAGGGTGTGTTATAACTGAGATTGGAGCACATGGTGTTTCTATATTAGGTTTTATCTTCTGTTTTTGTGATTTGTCTTGGACTATTACGGTATTTCACTTTATGCTGACATTGTTAGTTACCCTCTGTGAACATGCAGTATAAATATATAAATAAATTCAATAATAACCTGTCATTCTAAGGCACATGTCCATCATTAAGATCAGAGGACAAAAAAACCCCACAAAACCTTATCTCTGATGAACCCCAAGAATTCACTGGAGCACCATTTGAAGCAACCAATGTAGTGCACATACATATTAATCCATATTAATTGGATGCTAATTCGGGGACCATAACACTTATTTTGTAACACTTAATGTGATCCAATAATGGCAGCAGCTCTACTGACCTGCAGCAAAAAGAAACTGGGCCAGGATGTACCAATGCTACTTCCTTTATAGCATAGTCAGATTCTTTCTTTTATAAGTTCATCCCCTCCATACCTAATGATCCTGTCATAAATTATAATTTCTTATAAACTGCAGCAATAAAAATGAAATCCCGCTGTTCCCTCCGCCCCTCTATTTTTAGAATGCTGCCTCTTCGGTGATGTGTTAAATTAAAACCCCAGGCATCAGGAAAGTATAGAAGTCTTTATTGTGAAGGCACTCCCAATTGTCAATGAATTTTCAAGTTCCTTTTGATCCACAGACTTCCCCATTGAAACAGCAATCTGCTCCCTTTCTGAAGAATACTTAGCCACTTAAGTGACAGCATTCTTTGTAGCTACTTTTTGGAACCAAAACCTGGAACGGTGTAATTCACTCTATGTATTAAAAAATAAGGGGAAACAATTGGATAGCTTCAATTCGCTGTGAAATATCAGGGGTGAAATTCAGCAGGTTCTGACAGGTTCTGGAGAACACGTAGCAGAAATTTTGAGTAGTTTGGAGAACCGGCAAATACCACCTCTGGCTGGCCCCAGGAGTGGGATGGGAATTGGGGTTTTGCAATATCCTTCCCCCAGGAGTGGGGAGGAAATGGGGATTTTGCAGTATCCTTTCCCTGGAGTGGGGAGGGAATGAAGATTTTGCACTATCCTTCCTCTGCCATGCCCACCAAGCCAAGCCCACAGAACCGGTACTAAAAAAAATTGAATTTCATCACTGTGAAATATGCTAACATGACTCCAACAGAAGCCTCAATCCATTCTTGAATCTTTCAGGAAAGTGGATGGGTGAAAGAAGTTGAGGACCTGTTGAACACCAATTCAAATTAATGACCTTAGTAATACTGAAAGAACTTCCCTTGACAATAATTGATATAGATTTAGACTAGGATTAGGCTGGAATGAGGAATTTATTATGTTTATTATATTTATTATACTTATTATTGATTATCACACAATCAGCCAGATGTTCAGACTGGGTTTGGCATTTTTGCCTACTTATCGAATTCTTACCAAGGACTTGGGATAGGCAAAGCTGGATGTTTGACAGTGTTACAGATATCGTCGCAGGATGTTCCAAGTAAAGCCTTCTTCAGCAATTGACTGATGGCAAATTTGTCAATGGCAATGGTGTTCAAGTGATGCTCCGGTTGTTTTGGGATTGCACTCAAAGCGCCTATTACTATTGGTACCATCCCTGCTTGCCTTTGCCATAGTTGTTCTATTTCTATTTGTAGGTTTTTGCATTTTGTTATCTTCTCCAGTTCTTTCTCTTCTGTTTTGCTGTCTCCAGACACTGCCACATCCACTATCTAGACTTCTTTGTCTTTCTTATCAACAACTCTTAAGTCCAGGGTGTTATGTGGCAGGTGCCGGTCTCTCTGAAAGCATTTAACTTCTTCATTTTTATGACTTTTTCTATTTTATGATCCCACCAATTCTTGCTTACAGGCAAATAATATTCAAATGCATCATTGTTGCTATTTGTCAGGCTGCTGCTTGTAGTCAGTCTGTGTGATCTTCTTGCAGCAGCTTGCCAGGTGGTCCACTGTTTCTTCAGCTTCTTTGCATAGGCGGCACTTACTGTCTGTTGCTGTCTTCTCAATTTTGGCTTTGTATACATTTGTCCTTAAGGCTTGGGCTTGTGCAGCCAGAATTAATCCCTTGGTCTCTTTCTTTAACTTTCCTACTCTGGCCATTGCCAGATCTTGTTTTGCTGCTGCTGTTGTTGTTAAACTCTTATGTTGATAATATGTTTTGTGGAGGAGGGAGTTGGTTTATTGTTATGTATCATCAGATTGTTTTCAACTCTTAGCAAATTGCGTAGGTCTCCTCCAGCATGGTCTGTTCCTAACTTGGTATTGCTAACCTGGTCCTTCAGCTCTTCCAACCATGCACTCATTGCCACCATAACTGAATCAATTCACCTTGCTGCAGGTCATCCTCTTCTTCTCTTCCCTTCCACCTTTCCCAGCATTAGAGTTCTTCCAAAGAGATAGCTCTTTGCATATTGTGTCCAAATTTTTGTTTAAGCTGGTTTATATTCTATTTTACTGATTTCCCCATACTATGCTTAGTTTTAAATGCACACTAAGTAAAATGATCACTGCTTGTCAACATACAAGATTATATTTTTACCTCTAACTAGAAATCAAGATATGTTTCTGAAATCCATATGGTTCTCACTTCTTGGATTTTCCAGCTATATTAGGTCTGACAGCAATCTTGAACACTGTAGGAGTAAATCCCCAGGCAGAATTATAGTGAGCCAATTAAAACAGAGTTTCTTTGAAACGACTCCTTTGAAATCTGGGCTATGAAGCCTCCTTTTGCAGTCACTGAACTTCTGCTCTCCCGCTTCCTTCCCATAGTCTCTGAAATAAATCTTTCATAGCTTACTAGAGTTTCCTTTGTTGCCCTACCACTACATAGGACCTACGGCAAGCCAGAAGCGATCATTTGTGCTCTCATATTGATCCCCGCTGACCACAGGCATGTGAGCGGACAACTTATTCTCTACTGGCACCAGCTCCATTTCTTCACTTTCCACAGCAAGGTAGACTAAGGGTGGCAACCTTCCAACTAACTAAGGGGTTAGGAGAATACCAAAATCCACTGCTGTTCTTAGCCAATTCACTTCTAATGCCTCATGTTGATCTCTCTAGTTGCCCTGTTGTTCTAATGCCCGGAGCTGTTCAATTAGGATTTGTTAACAGTCCTTTCCAACACATCTGTTTTATTTTCACTCTTGGCTTTCTCTGTCTTAAATTCTTCCAATTCTCCTCTTGAATTCTCCTCCTTTCACATCCAACTTGATCCTTTATTTCTATTCCTCCAATTCTCATCAGTATTGCCATTCACTCAATTATTGGTGTTAAGCCCTCTTCCGTTATCACACTGTCTTCTTATTCTCTTCAGTCAGTGTTCATTTATATATGACATATGAGGGTTTTAGTGTCGTATTCCTCCATCTCTCTATTCCTTCTGCCTCACAATCTTCTATCTCCTTGGAGACTTCTTAATACTTGTCCCTTTATAAGCACTTCCTGTACTCAGTCCAAGAATCTTTTATCTTTCTTGTTAAGTGGATGGTGGACAGGTTCACCTGTAGACACTTTACATCTTCTTCCAGTGTAATGTACTTAAAGCAATGACAAACCATTCAATTCCTAGCTGAATTCAGCCTTTTTGGAAAGATCAGTAGGTAGATTTTCTTCACATTAAGTTCTATATTTTAGACCATGGATGTCAAATATGCGGCATCAACTTGCCGTCAAATGACATTTCATGACGTTTTCCCCTTTGTGGAGTTGGGTGGGCATGGCCTGCGTGTGATGCATGTCCCATGGGCCACCATTTTGACCCTCCTGTTTTAGACTAAGAACTTTTTTTTAAATCAAACTCATTTTTCAACTGGAAAAGTCACCATAATAATGATCAATAATGGTAAGCAAACTGCTCTGAAGCTTATTTTCAATTATTAACATTACCCTCTAGTTATGCACTTGTGAAGGCATTTTTAATACATTTTGGACATATCCTTCATGCCACAAAGCCAAAATTGGATTAGTAGGTTCTTTGCAGAAATTCAAGGTCCATATGCTAACTCCAAACATGCCAGATGAAACACCCCATGCAGAAACTTTGCTCTGTATATATTATACCATAAAAAAGAAAGCTGTAGCCATGCGATGAATTTCCAAAGCTATCTACAAGCAAAGGCCTCAAGTCTCAAGGAGAGAATGGTTTTTAGAAAAGACAAAAAAAAGAGACGAAAAAGATAAAAAATGAATATGGCACCATCCATTTCTTGTTTCAGCCTCTCATCTCTGGTACAATCCTCTTAGTAGGTAGTTCCAGGTAGTTCTTGAGAGGGAAAAAAAGATTCCTTAATCTGGGTTTTAAAAGTTAGTTGGCACTCTACCATTTTACCTCTTCTTCTTGCTGTTGTTAATTGCGAAGTCATGGCCAACCCATTGTGACTCCATGGACAACGTTCCTTCATGCCTTCCTGTCCTCTATTATCCTTTGGAGTCCATTTAAGCTCATGCCTACTGCTTCAGTGACTCCATCCATCCACCTCATTCTCTGTCGTCCACTCCTTCTTTTGCTCTCAATATTTTCCAGCCGTAGGCTCTTCTGCAGTGAGTCCTTTCTTCTCATTAGGTGGCCAAAGTATTTAAGTTTCATCTTCAGGATCTGGCCTTCTAAAGATTAGCCAGGGTTGATCTCCTCTAGGACTGACTTGTTTGTCCAAGGAACTTGAAGGAGTCTTCTCCAGCACCTTAGTTCAAAGGCCTCAATTCTTTGACACTCAGTCTTCCTTATGGTCCAACTTTCAGTGTCATACATTGCAATTGTAGGAAAACCATAACATTGCCTAATTTTATCTCCACCCTCTCTTAATTTCTCCCTTTGGGTCTTACAAACAAGTTTACGGTCTCACACATTTTGGGGTGCAGCTCCCAGCAAACTAGGGATGTGTGACTCTGGTTTTGAGCTCCAAAAAGTGTTTAAAAAATGTTAGAAAAACCCTGCTTAAATTAAGAGCTTTTATACAGAAGAGCTTGTCAGTCAGCATAACTGATTTGATTTGATTTGATTGATTTGATTTTATTGTATTTATATGCCGCCCTTTTCCCCTGAAGGGGACTCAGGGCGGCTCACAATTCAAATCAGGGAAGGGGATACAGACAAAAAATTAAAATGAAACATAACAATGCATAATTTAAAAACACACAACAGTCATACCATTCGAGACGGGGGCAACAGCTCTTTAGCCCCAGGCCTGTCGGAACAGCCAGGTTTTAAGGGCTATGCGGAAGGCCTGGAGGGTGGTGAGGGTTCGAATCTCCACGGGGAGTTCGTTCCAGAGGGTCGGAGCAGCCACAGAGAAGGCTCCCCTCCGGGTAGTCGCCAGTCGACACTGGCCGGCGGATGGAATTCGGAGGAGGCCTAATCTGTGGGATCTAATCAGTCTAGTGGAGGTGATTGGCAGCAGGCGGTCTCTCAAGTACCCAGGTCCAATACCATGAAGGGCTTTATAAGTGACGACTAGCGCCTTGAAGCGTATCTGGAGACCAATAGGCAGCCAGTGCAGCTCGCGGAGGATAGGTGTTACGTGGGTGAACCGAGGTGCACCCACGATCGCTCGCGCGGCTGCATTCTGGACAAGCTGAAGTCTCCGAATGCTCTTCAAGGGCTGCCCCATGTAGAGCACGTTGCAGTAGTCCAGTCTAGAGGTCACAAGGGCGCGAGTGACTGTTGTGAGGGTCTCCCAGTTCAGGTAGGGACGCAACTGGTGCACCAGGCGAACCTGGGCAAATGTCCCCCTGGTCACAGCCGACAAGTGGTGTTCAAAAGTCAGCTGTGGGTCCAGGAGGACTCCCAAATTGCGAACCCTGTCTGAGGGGCATACTGTTTGACCTCCCCAGGCCTGAGAGATGGAACACTTGGCCAATTAGTAGGAGGGAAACACACCAGCCACTCGGTCTTATCCGGATTGAGTACAAGCTTGTTAACCCTCCCATCCAGTCCCTAACAGCCTCGAGGCACTGGCACATCACGTCAACCGCTTCACTGAGTTGGCACGGGGCGGACAGATACAGCTGCGTATCGTCCGCATACTGATGGTATTTTATCCCGTGCTGTCGAATGATCTCACCCAGTGGCTTCATGTAGATATTAAACAGGAGGGGGGACAGGACCGAACCCTGCGGCACCCCATAATTCAGGGGCCCAGGGTTCGATCTCTGCCCTCCGACCAACACCGACTGCGACCTGTCCGAGAGTTAAGAGAACCACCGTAGGACAGTGCCTCCCACCCCCACCTCCCGCAGTCGTCGCAGAAGGATACCATGGTTGATGGTATCGAAGGCCGCTGAGAGGTCAAGGAGCACTAGGACGGAGGCATAACCTCCATCCCTGGCTCTCCAGAGATCATCGATCAATGCGACCAAAGCGGTTTCCGTGCTGTAGCCAGGCCTAAATCCCGACTGGAAGGGATCTAGATAATCGGTTTCCTCCAAGGACCGCCGGAGCTGAAAGGCCACCACTTTCGCAACAACCTTCCCCACAAAGGGGAGGTTGGAGACTGGACGATAGTTGTTTAAAACGGCTGGATCCAAAGATGGCTTCTTCAGAAGGGGTCTCACCACCGCCGCCTTTAGAGCGGGGGGAAAGAACCCCTCCCGAAGGGAGGCGGTAACAACCGCCTGGATCCAGCCCCATGTCACCTCCCTGCTGTTAGCGACCAGCCAGGAGGGGCACGGGTCCAGTACACATGTGGAGGCACTTACAGCTCCCATGGCCTTGTCCACGTCCTCAGGGGTAACAGCTTGAAAATCAATCCAGTGATGTCCTACCAGATTCTCCCCTGGTGCCTCGGTTGGCTCTGCGCAATTGGAGTCCAGGTCCGTCCGAAGCCGAGCAACATTATCCGCGAGGAATTGGACGTAATCCTCAGCTCTGCCTTGCAAAGGATCGCTCGTATCCCTCCTATTTAGGAGGGAACGGGTTATCCTGAACAAGGCGGCTGGGCGTGACTCAGCGGAAGCAATCAGAGAGGCAATGTGTGTTCTTTTTGTCGTCCTAATTGCCCGAAGGTAGGCTCTGATGCTGGATGTTAAAAGCGCTCGGTCTGACTCAGACTTACTGGATCTCCATCGTTGCTCTAGGCGTCTCTTTCGGCGCTTCATCTCCTGGAGTTCCTCAGTAAACCAAGGAGCCCTCCTGGATCCACTGCCTCGGATCGGCCGTAAAGGCACAATCCGGTTAAGAGCCCCTGCCGCTGCTGAATTCCAAGCAGCAACCAGAGTCTCCGCCGGACCGCGGGCGAGGGTATCAGGAACAACACCAAGCTCCGTCTGAAAGCCCAAAGGGTCCATAAGGCGCCTGGGGTGGAACCACCTAATCGGTTCCTCCTCCCTACAGTGGGGGTTTGGTCTCTGAAAGTCAAGCCTCAGTAGATAGTGGTCCGACCATGACAGGGGTAAGATCTCGCTACCCCTCAAACCAAGATCACAATTTCCATCACAGTTGGTGATACAATGACATGACCTACACAGTGGGTGTAGATCATGTGAAATCAAATCCAGCAATTACAGATATGTATGGCACTAGGAAACATTTGCTATAACTATTAAAACACTGTCCTCTAAAAAAAAAATTGGTAACTTTTGCTTACCACATAGTAGCTGAGAAAGCTTCACAAATACTGAGACCAGGACAACTCATCTATCACCACTTCTTAGCATTTTTAAGATACTTCTCCCTGAAATCAATTCACATATATACTATCTTCAGGGCTGCCATAGAACTTGGTGCATTAATTTGCCTGTCATCTTATTCCAGTGCCACAAGAAGCAGCATTGCTTTGCTAACCTTAGCTGATCTTAAAAAAAAAAAAAACTTGGTTAATAAGATGCAAAAAGACTATGAAATGAAAGAAAGACAAAAAGAAATAACTCCAGAAGAACATTGCCAGAAAAACAACATGGACACATTCAGATAGTCACCAAAGTTGGCTTTCAATCTGAGAAATTCTTTACCTTCACCTTATTTCACTGCCTATCCTCCAACCGACATGTTTTTCCTCCATCATTGCTTTTCACATCATGCTAATCTATTGCTACTACTTAACCTACCTCCAGTTCAATTTGGTCCACAACCTATTTCCATGGTTTTTAAAGCTACTGAAAACAAATCCAAGGTATTATTTTCAATCCAGCATCAGATTGTGTCTGATGACATTTTAGCAACAGTGCACATTCTGGACTACTGATTTATTTACTTTAGAAATCTACAAGGCTGCCCAATTCTGTAATGGGCAATGTAAAAGCAATCATATAATCATAATAATACAAAAAAGCACCAGGGGGAAAATGTATCCATTAAAAGACAGTCAAATATGCAGAACCTGCCACTCACTTGAACCAAGAAAGATTAGAACGCAGCCAGGCTAAGTATGGATTTTAATTTATGGTTCAACATGTTATAGAAACCGGGGCAATATGTATTCTTTCCTTCTTCCACTTCAGTGTTGGGTCTGAGGCTGTGATTTTCATATTTTCCCATCCTCTTATTTACTGTCTTCTACATTTTGCAAGTTAGAAATGTAATTGTTTTTTTGTAACACAAATATATGTTTGTAGGGCTATAAAAACAGACACTGTTATTCAGGTATAATTACCCAGCCACCAACTATCATTATCCTTCAGGGCCATTTCAGAGTCAGGACCTAGGAAATCCACGGCCAATTTTGTAAGCACATATATATAAACTGCCAAAGTATCTTAAAAGTTTACACTAGGCCAATGATGGCTAACCTTTTTGTCGTCACCGAAAGTCCACACGCACCCATAATGCAATATGTGCATGACCCCTTCCATGCCCCGCCCTCATGCATGCATTTACGACCCCCATGTGTGCCATGCATTTTGCCCCCGTGCATGTGCACATTGACTCCTGCACGTGCCCCCAGATGCACGTGGGACCCTGCACATGCGCACATGATGCCCCACATATGCCCTAACCCCGCACATGTGTGTGACCCCCGCACATGTGTGTGTGTGACCCCCGCACACATGTGTCCTGCCCCTCTGTGCATGTGCATACATCTCCAACGTGTGCCCCACCCCTCCACATATCTAGTTATGCGACCCCCGAGCGAAAGAGCCGAGGTGGCGCAGTGGTTAGAGTGCTGTACTGCAGCCACTTCAGCTGACTGTTATCTGCATTTCGGCTGTTCAAATCTCACCAGCTCAGGGTTGACTCAGCCCTCCATCCTTCCGAGGTGGGTAAAATGAGGACCCAGACTGTGGGGGCGATATGCTGACTCTGTAAACCGCTTAGAGAGGGCTGAAAGCCCTATGAAGCGGTATATAAGTCTAACTGCTATTGCTATCTGTGGTAGAGACCCAAAAACCAGCTGGCCGGCAGAGGGGCGTGCACATACAAAGCAGAGCTGAGCTGGGCTGATGGCTCTGCGTGTCATCTGTGGCACGTGTGCCACTGGTTTGCCATCACGGCTCTAGACCATACCTAAGCTACTGCAAAAGAGGGAACACAACCCTGTCTGAAAAGTACAACAGAAATATTTTGCACAGTAAAATGTATTCCCAAGTTATGGACTAGGGAGTTTTCTTTTTAAAGAAAAACGTATTTCCACTCTTTTCACCTTTTTCCCCACATAAAATGGAAAAAGCATTTATCAGGAGAAAACCAACATGATTAATTGCATCCTTAAGATAATAATGAAAATGCATTAGTTGAGGAAGTTAGCATAATGTATTTAGTTCATTTTATTTGAAGCTACATTTCTCTATTTATAACGTAAAATTCTAATTTACTGAATAGGAATCTTTAAGAATATCACCATATTCTTTTTCTTAATGAGAAGGTGAACACAATTGACAGAAGTTTCCTTGTAATTATAAACCATTCTGCAAATTGTTGGTAAATTAGTGCTAGGTATCCAAGGCGTTCAAGCATATACATCAAATGCTTCTGAGACAGCTGAGCAGTTTCCCATTATTGAATTTACTTTAATAAATGCATGTTAAAAATGGCCTTGTCTTCCAGATCTAATCATCCTAATGCTCTATTTATTTCATTAGCCAAGCCTTTGTGTATGTGCACATTAAACCCTGCGTTTCAATGAACCACATTTCTGCTGCTTGATTTGATTAAAATAGCAGCACTTCCAGGAGTACACCATATTTGTGTACGGTACTCTTGTGGATCAGATGGAGAGACAAATTGCAAAAGGAGAAAAAAAAGCTTTGGAGAATGTGCCATCACTTTTGTTATGCAGAAAACTAAACTATCATTAATTAATCTTATTATAAAAGTAAATCTTTTATAAAGTAAGGAGCATAGAGCTATGAGGCTGGTTAGTGCTAGGAAAGTCTACTTCTTGCCTTTTAATTAATTTTTGACAATGAATTTTAATCACCCTTGCTTCTTTTTATACACTGTTTTTAAGTTTTAATAGTTTATTTGTACACAACTCAGAGTATAAATTTGAGGAAATTCTTATTTAAAATTGGTGGTGATCTCTCTCTCTCTCTCTTTTTAAAGATGTCTGCATAATGTAGACATTGTCCTTAATCAACTGCTAAGTCACATTTTAGATTTTATAAAAATAATGTACATTTATCCAGAAATGCTGAATAGCAATACATATAGAAAACATTTATTATATACCTTGTGTTCTGAATGTTACAAAAGGCTTTTACTGAAACTTAACCATCAATTTATTATTTATTACTATTTTAGAAAATTTAGCATAATATACATTGTATATATATATATTATTGCAGAAATTTAGGATTACAATCGTATACAAACTTGCTATAGGAAAATTCTACTAAAAGTAGGATTACATTCTAAGTAAATAGTGCTAAACAGATCACATAAGTTTATTATATGCAGAGTCCCATTTTTCCCAGTACTTCCAATATTTTAAATACTTTTCTAATACTTCTTCACTTCTTCAAGCTAAAAAAGGTAAGGGAATCAATTAAAAAAATTAACATCGAGCAACTCAGGTGGAACAACCAGTATGACTCAGCCTGGATTTAGAGAGATTTCTGTATGAAATCTCAGTATCACTTAACACATGAGAGTAGTGGGATTTGATTGATTAGGTTTTAAAAATGGCAATATTTTGGAGTCAGGATACCTGGATCCCAGCAGTATTCTCAATGTTTTTCATTCAAATAAATGAATTTCCATTTACCTTCTTTGAAGTCAGCATTCTTCTTCCTCACTAGCAGGCTGAAGTTTTCTGCTGGATTGACACTTCCAACCTACAAAATACTTAAGTAAGTCATGTCCTCGGCCTCAGCTCTCATAGCCTTCTTCCCAATTTTAATGAAATACAAAGCTTAACTCTGATTTTTCTCATTTCTAGCAAAACGGTCCCAAATAGGTCTTTTGATACTCATAAACTGCAAGGTCTTGGTCAAAACAGGATTTGAAAGGAAGCGCTCTGTAAGATGAACCTAGAATATGATGCCCTCACCTGAAATTGTCATACTGTTCAAAGATTACAGCAGGAAAGATTTATGTTGCTTTCATATGCAACTTTTCCCAAATTGCAAGTTAATTATTCATTCTTACTTAAGCTTATTTACAAGTCAAACATATCAGCCAAATAAGCACAAAATAGCTGCCCTAGCCATCTAATATTAGAACAAAAAACATCCATGTGGCTTTCTATGAATACTTTAAACTCAGAAATTCCAAAATGTGAACTATAACAGGTGAAGAAAAGGCTAAGCCACAGGTAGCTCCTATAGGAATTAAGAGGTCAGAAGAAATAATGGATTTCACTGAATACATAGAATTGATACAGAAACCAAAAAATAGTTTCCACCAATTACACTTAAGGGCTAATTTCAAACAAGGGCTACTTAAAATCTTCTTAAATGGGAAACAATTGCTTTGTTTTTTAATACTGTAAAAGGGAGGGTGTCCTTGGTGCTCTCTGAGCTTGCTTGTTTTCTTGAAGATGTTTCATTACCCAAGCTAGGTAACATCATCCACACCAGTAAGGAGTGCTGTTTGTGTCAGTTTTATATTCTAGGGGCTTGCCTGTCAGTATTGGTGGGGGTGGTCTTAGATATGGTAACATGAGACCAACAATCAAGTAAGCAGCATCAGACCATCATCAAATAGAATATTTGCTGTTGGCTTCTTTGGCAGTTTCTTTTTTTTGAGAAGAATATTTTTATTTTCATTTCCATAACATATAATCACATGTATATTGTTACATAGAAAATATCATGTTGTAAGAGAAGACAATATACATGTGCAATCATACTACTTTAAAATCAAACCTGGAATAGTTCCCCCCCTCCCCCCCACAACCTACCCCCCCCCCGACTTCCCAGAACCCGTACACGGTATAGATATTTAACAACCACAGTCTAAGATATATTGATAAAAAATAAAAGTAAGAAATTAAAAACCTCTTTACATTGAACTTAGCTCCTCCTTGCTAAATTAACTTTAAACAGTTCAAATCATTCCTAGTCCTAAGCATAGGCTATCTGGAATTTCTTAGTTCCATATTTATTTTGTATATAATCGATCCATTTTTTCCAGTCTTGTTTGTATTTCTCATTTGAATGGTCTTTAAGATATGCAGATATTTTCGCCATCTCAGCTAAATTTGTGACTTTCAGTGTCCATCCTTGGATTGAAGGCAAATCTTCCTTCTTCCAGTATTGCGCCACCAACAGTCTTGCTGCCGTTATTAAATGCAAAATCAGATTAACCTCTACCACTGTACAATCAGTAATTATACCTAACAAAAATAACTGAGGAGTAAATTTTATCCTTTTCTTAAGAATATTTTGTATAATCCACCATATTTTTATCCAAAATGCCTTAACCTTTTGGCAAGTCCACCATATATGAAAATATGTAGCATCAAGAGAACCACATCTCCAACATTTGGGTTGTAAATTCGAATACATCGAGGCCAATTTTTTAGGATCTAAATGCCATCTATAGAACATCTTATAGAAATTTTCTCTCAGGTTTTGGGCTTGTGTGAATTTCACATTTCTTACCCAGATTCTTTCCCACGTATCCAACATTATTGGTTCTTCAATATTTTGAGCCCACTTTATCATGCAGTCTTTAATTCTGTTTCCAAATCCATCTGTATTAATACATTACATATCCTCTTTATATGCATTAAGCTTTGATCTCTTATTTGTTTAAATAGATTATCCTCAACTTGGATAAAACCAATTTTTTGATCTATTTTCCACCTGGCCTGTAATTGCCCATACTGGAACCATGTTTGAACTGCCTTCTCCTCTTTTAATACCTCTAAGGATTTTAGTTGTAGTACCCCCCTTTCCAGGGTGAGAAGCTGTCTGTAAGTAATTCTATCTGTATTTGTGCTATATTCATATTTTCAATTGCACGTCTAGGAATTGCCCTCATGGGTATCTTGTCATTTAGTTTATGTTGATATTTTTTCCAGACCCGCAATAAAGCATTTCTTAAAATATGACTTTTAAAATTTTTGTCCAATTTTTTGTTAAATAACAGGTAAGCATGCCAACCATATACCAAGTCATGTCCCTCAATATTCAGTATCCTATCATTGGTTAAATCGATCCAATCACTGATTACGGATAATACCACTGCATCATAATATAGTTTTAGATTGGGTAGTTTCAAACCTCCCCTCTCACGTACATCTTGCATTATTTTCAGCTTTACTCGGCTTCTTTCCTGCCCATACAAATTTATTGATACCCTTCTGCCATTCTAAAAGATTCGCATCTTTTTTAAGTATAGGTAACATTTGGAAAAGAAATAAATTTTTTGGTAAGATATTCATTTTCACTGCCACTATTCTTCCTAACAAAGATAAGTGCAACTTATCCCATTTTTTCATCTCTATCTGTATACTATGCCAGAGTGGTTCATAATTATACTTATATAATTTCCCATTTGAGATTAAGATATTCAATCCGAGATATTTGACCTTTTTGACTATCTCACATCCTAACATTCCTCCTAGTTCTTCCTTTTGTTTAGTATTCATATTTATGGCTAATATTTTTGTTTTCCCTAAATGTATTTTAAAACCAGACACTTGACCATATTGATTAATCGTATTCATTAGGATCATACCAGATTCCTGCGGTTGATCCAATATTATAACCAGATCATCTGCAAAAGCACGCACTCTGTATTCTTGCTGCCTAATCTTAATTCCTTTTAGACCATCCAAGCCCCGTATTTTATTCAACAATACTTCCAAAGTTATAATAAACAATAGTGGGGACAAGGGACAGCCCTGTCTTGTACCTTTTCCAATTTGAAAAGAGTCTGTTAAACTTCCATTGACTATGATTTGAGCCGTTTGCTGTTGATATATTGCTTTAATTGATTGTAAAAAACTTTCTCCTATTTGCATTTTTTGCAATGTCTTCAACAGGAATTGCCAATTAACTCGATCAAAGGCTTTCTCAGCATCCAGAAATATGAACGCAGCAGGAATTTGATTGTTCTTTCCCAAATATTCTAATGCATTAATAATTAATCTTACATTACTTTTCATTTGTCTCCCTTGAATAAAACCTGTTTGGTCAGTGTGTATCAATTGTTGAATAACCAACATTAACCTGTTTGCTAGTATTTTAGTAAAGATTTTATAATCTACATTAAGTAATGAGATAGGTCTATAGTTTTTTGGTTGAGTAATATCTTGATCTTCTTTGGGTATCAGAGATATAAAAGCTGTCTTCCAAGATGGTGGCTCCTTACCTTCCGTTTGAATCTTATTAAATAATTCTCTAAGAGGTTCTAGTTTAGTTTAGTTTAGTTTTATTATTATTTATAGGCCGCCCTTTTCCCTGAGGGGACTCAGGGCGGCTTACAAAATATAGGGAAGGGGGTACAAAACAGTAAACGTGAAACAATACATGAGTAAAAATAGTACTCAACATTCATTCATCATTCGGGTGGGGACAGAATATGATCTTTATCCCCAGGCCTACCATTTCTAACTGTAGATTTTTATAGTAAGCCGCTGTCAAGCCATCTGTGCCTGGTGCCTTCCCTGCCTTTAACTGCTTAATTACCTGTAAAATTTTCCCCGAGGTTATTGGTTGATTCAATTTTTGCCTGTGCTCTTCTTTAACTAAGGGTATTTTCTCTTTATCTAAATATCTCTCTATTTCTAGACCGTTAATTTTATCCCCCTTATACAACTCTGTAAAAAATTCCCGGAATGCCTTTTCAATCTCATCCTGTTGGAACACCTCCTTCCCTCTATAGATCAGTTTAGATATATTTCGAGAATTCCATTTTTTCCTAATCTGATAAGCTAACCATCTACCAGGTTTATTTGCGTTGCAGAAAGTATTGTGTTTTGCGTATGACAAACTAGTAGCTACCTGATCAGAAATCAACATATTAAATTGAGCCTTTAATATAGTAATTGCTTCCTTAACCTTTGTATCCCCTGGGTTCACTGTTAACTCCAGCTCTTTCCTCCTAATTTCATCTTCCAATTCTGTTCGTTTTACCCCTTGTTTATGTCTATGTGATTTATTTATATTTATCAACACTCCTCTCATATACGCTTTACTTGCATCCCATACGAATTCCATAGGTGTACCCTTATTCATATTAAAAACAAAGTATTCTGTTAGCAATTTTTTACAATCATTGATATACTTTTCATATCTAAATAAGTTTTCATTCAATCTCCAAGACCTTCTTGCCTGTACCACCCCTCCCAATTCCATCCAAACTGGGTTATGATCCGAAAAAAACTCTAGCCGCAATCTTTGTCTTCTTCACCCTGGAAAGCAAATCATTAGTGATTAATATAAAATCAATCCTAGAAAAGGATTGATGCCTATCAGAAAAGAAGGTAAAGTCATATTCTTCTGCATTTCTTTCTCACCAGATATCTCTCAGTTCAAAGTCATCCATCATATCGAAAAAGGATTTAGGTAACTTTGCTCGCATCTGAGTGTTTGGGCGAGAAACTTTCTTATCTCTCTTAGTATCTATAACACCATTCCAGTCACCCAATAGTATGCAAGACCTATAATCCCACTGTACTAATTTAGCATGAAGATTTCTATAGAATCCATCTTGTTGTTGATTAGGAGCATAAATTCCCAAAATCAATGTCTTTTTCCCTTCTAAGATCAAATCTAACGCGATGTATCTTCCATGGGGATCTGCTTCAATTAATTCAGCTTTCATATCTTTTCTTAAGTATATAACTATACCATTTTTCTTTTCCATAGCAGAAGCTACAAAATGTTGACCAAGTCTTGGGTTAATCAAATATTTTTGATCGGTTGATTTAATATGAGTTTCTTGCAAACAAATTATATCATTCTTGAACTGTTTAAGATAGTGAAATATTTTCTTTCTCTTCTGTGGAGAATTCAATCCATTGACATTCCATGTTAGAAGCTTAATTGTCATTTTTGGTTTCCTGAAGCTTTTTTAGAGCCTCCTGCATAGCCTTTTTAACCTTTGGCCTGGCTCCTCCCACTGCTTCTGGACTGGTTACTGTAGCTTCTTGACCGATAGCAGGTGATTGTTGGAGTTGTTGCATTTTGGCTTGTTGCTCCATTCGTCTGGTAATCATACGGCTTGGTCTTTGTTCCATAGCTCCTTGCGCTTCTAGGAGAGAGAGATGATCCATCTTATCTGGTAGTTGTGTGGTTTGCTGTCTATCTTGTCTTTCTTGTGGTCTTTCTCTGGGTCCAGATGGTGCAGGATGTCCAGCCTTCAAAATATTGTGGTAAAAATCTCGAGCTTTCCATACTAAGTTGAGACGGTATCTTTGCCTATCAAATGTGAGTATAATGCCAAATAGTGCGTCCCATCTGTACTGTATCTGACGATTTCTAAGCTCTTCAACTAAAAAAGCATTATCTTTCCTGGCTCTTAACATTTGAGGTGGTATCTCTTTCAAAACAGTCAAATCCTGACCCCCAATTTGGAGCTTAGTTTTATAAGACTCTTGTAATATCGTATTTCTGAGCTCTCTTGTGCTAAAATATATAACAATGTCTTGAGGGAGCTGCTTCTGCTTTGCCAGCCAAGAATTAACGCGATAAACTTTATCAATTTGCCAGTCAAAATTAGCCCCCGGTCTTCCCAACAGACTATCAAAGGCTTCTGAAAAAATTTGTTTCAGGTTTTCCTGCTTATCTTCATGCAACCCCCTTACTCTTAATGCCAGCTCCATTTGTCTGTACTATATCATAATAATTTCTTTTTCAGCATTTTCAACTTTTTGTTGCACCACCTCTGTTTTTGATGTCAAATTAATATTGGCTTCATTAAGATCATCTAGACTATCTTCAATTCCGGAAACATGTTCTGTCAATACATTTACAATCCCCAGCATATCATCTCTGATTTTAGAGACCCGGGTATCAATTTTATCAGACAACTCCTCTTTAAGTTCTTTTATCTCCTCTTTAAGATCTTTAAGTTTGTCTTCCACCTTAATTGTCTGAGTGTTAAAAGCCTCATTCAGTTCCTTGAGAAAAAATTCTTTTGTTAGTAGATCACCAGTAGGGGGCGTAGAGAGCGGAGGCTGCAACTTTGTGCCAGGTATGGGCGATGTGCCAGCGCTTCTGGGGGCCGAAGAAGGCATCTTCAAATTAAGATTTGGTTTTGAGGCCATTCCAAGTTTTATCTTCAAGCAATTAGTAAAACTCTACTGGCCAGCTATACAGCTGTGGAACGAGGTAATAAATCACCCCTTTCCTTTGAGATTTTAAAGCTCCGTAGAGCTTTACAAAAAGTTTCAAAAGATAAACATTGTTACGAGGCAGTTCAGCGTGCTCATCGCCATTTTAAGTGTCTCTTTATTAGCTAGGTTAACGGAAGAAGGTCTCGTAAAAATGAAGCTAAGATTTGAATAAACAATTAAAGTTCTCGCATACCAGTCCTGCTCGTGTTGAAATCAAATAAATCAAGCCTTGTTCTGAGAAAGAAAGAGCTTACTTCGTGCTGCAAAGGCAGCTGGAATTCCCCGGCACGGAGGCAGTTCTGCCCTTAGCTGGCCCCCCTCTCCTCGCAGACAAACAAACTGCAAAAATCAGAAGGCACTTGCTCAGCAGAACCCGCTCACCTTCTCTTCTTTGCCCGAAGAGTAAGGTAAACAACCTGCCAGACGTCTGATAGATGATCGTCTAACAGATAATGCGACCAGGAATTCGGGAGCAGCTATGTTAAGCTGCTTCCATCAGTAAGCCCCTCCCAGGAAGTCCCGCTTCTTTGGCAGTTTCTTGATTGGGGTATTGCTTACTTGATTGTTGGTTTGATGTTAACCTTGGAGTTAATATATGCTGATCTGGGTGCTGACTGCTGGTGCAGAGTGGTTGGCTCTTTTTGCACTCCACCAGAAATCAGCACCCAAATCAGCATATATTAACTCCAAGGTTAACATCAGATCAACAATCAATATACCTCAATCAAGAAACTGCCAAGGAAACCAACAGCAAACAGCCGACTCAAAGAATCTCTAAGACCACTCCCACAAACACTCCCAAGCAAGCCACTAGAACCGTGATGGGCATGCGTGGAAGCCATTTGTCAGGGCATGGGAGGCTTGCCCTGTCAACTGGCCAGCGTGTATTCGGCCTTTTTCCCCCTCCGGGGGCCTCCTTGAAGCCTCCAGAGCGCGAAAAACTGGCCCTATGGGCAAACCCAAAATTCAGAAATGCACTTCCAGTTTGCTCATGGGGCTGGCTTTAGCCCTCCAGAGCCTTCAGGGGTCTTCAGGTGGCTTCCCTGAAGGCTCTGGAGGGCAAAAAACGACCCTACGAGCAAACCGGAAATCACTTCTGGTTTGTCAGTACGGCCGTTTTTTGTCTTCCGGAGCCTTCAGGGACCTTCAGGAGGCTTCCCTGAAGGACCCAGAGGATGAAAAACGGCCCTAAGGACAAACTGGAAGTCCATTCCTGAACTTCTGGTTTGCCCATAGGGCCATTTTTCGTGCTGTTTTCATCCTCCCCAGGCTCTTATAAAGCCTCTGGAACCTCGGAGGGTGAAAAAAAACACCAAAAATGGGGGGGAGCGCTGGTCGTGCACATAGCATTATGGGTGTGGCACACCCATGCACGAGCCCCCCTGCACTCCTCCCGCTTTTGGCACACGAGCCAAAAAACATTCACCATCAATGCACTAGAATATAAAACTGACAGCAAACAGCACTTCTTACTAGCACTGATGATGCTACCTAACTTGGGTAACGAAATGTCTGCAAGAAAACAAGCAAGCCCAAGAGAGCACCAAGGACCCTCATGTCAACCTTGCCAAGAAAACTGCAGGGACTTGTCCAAGCAGTCTGAAGGACCAAAAGTGATGAAGTGGAAGCGGAGGAGGAGGAGGAGGAGGAGGAGGAAGAGGAGAAAAAGAAGAAGAAATGCCAATCAAGCCCAGAATTGTGTATTATACAAGGAGCAAACAGATGCATTAGGAAAACTCACAAACATCTTTCATTATTTCTTCAAGTATTTAAGGCACTTGTCTGTGATTCGGGATGTGATGCAGAATCATCAATACTTATAACCATTAACATGTATGTTAAGATCCATGCATGTAATTGGGTCTTCAGAGACAACATGCATCTCTTTGCATTTCCTTATACTGAACAGCATTTGCCACAATCCCAACTCTACACTGTGCATCTTTCTGCTGAGGAAGCATACAACTAATGGCTCTAAATCCATATGCCATTTAAATCTTTTTTTAAAAAGAGAACGTATACTTAAAGAGAGATCATGGCTTCAAAGAATAGGATGTAGTTTGCATGCTTTGTTAATCACTAAATCTATTTGTATTTGAAATAAAGTGTGTGTTCACAAGGCACATTATGAGGAAACCATTCATAGGCTCTTGACTATACCCAATTGCAGGCTAATAATCTATAACACTCTTTCAATCATCACACTTTCCACGCATGGAAAAAATGACCAAACAGGTCATCGGGTATGGCCTAAAAATAGGCCAATCATCCAGTTCGTGGTACTTACTTGCCTCATCAAGAAAGGATACCTTTAACACAGTAGCCAATCCAACCTCTTCTATGGCAGAATCTTTGCCAAGAATACTTACTGTAATCACATTGCCTTCAGAGAGGCTTGCAATCCTGAAACAGGCTTCACCCTCTTCTGTTTTTGCCTTTTTAGCATTGGGGCCATCTTCATTACTGGAACAAGATAAGGCCATCAATCTGAAGAAATTCTTCTCAAGATAAATAATCTAGTAATCACATATACTGTGAGAATAGTTTTAGAAGATACGTATTAGGCATTCAAGTGTCCTTCAAGCTCCTTCCAAATTATACTTTGTTTCAGAACTTATTCAGAAAAATAAGGAATCAAATCTGATATCTGAATGATGAGATATCTACCCGAACTACACTACCAGCTACAGAATGCTTTTTCTGAATACCGGAAAATCAAATATTATTGTCTCTGTATTTTACTAATATATCCTCCTCTTGACATGTGTATATATGTGAATACTTTAATAGTACTTTGCAATCACATCAAATTCTTTTTTAATGTTTAAATTGACATTAGTGATAATGGGAATTTTATATTTAAGAGGAAAAATCTATTTATCCTTCTAATATAATTTGCTAGTTCCCATCTTCAAACTGATAGCTACTAAATACTTCTGTACACAGAAACCCAGAATGTCTTCTAAACCATCTTTCAGATTAGTATACCTAAGAGCTTATTAAATATCAGTTTGCAGTTGTCAGTACTTATGAGAAAAACTCCCAATTAAATATGCTCTTCCGCTGGATGACCTTCAAGAACATCCAAATCGGCTTCCCAAAAACAAGCCTTAGGGTTTAGCAAGATGCAATTTTAATGTCATTATCTGTAGCTTCTCTCCATTAGACAGAAGAAATGAACATTATGTACACATTATGACAAAAGGCCTGCTTGTGGCTTAGTCCCCTATTTTTTTTCTAGTACAGGATATGCAGATGGAAGGCAACCTTTTCATGCCAGATTTTCCTTTCCTGTGAGGAAAAAAATTCCATGTCTCCAGAATATGTTGATCCTTCATTATTCTTGTATGACTGGGCTAAATCCCCTGAAGTACTGTGTAGAAAATTACCCTATAAACTCATTAAAAAGAGCAAGTCCAATTTAGCCCAGGAAAAGTTTCATGACTGTCCCTTACACATTAGCATCTGGATCTTTCTGGAGCAGAGATGGATATCTTTCCAAAGCTGGGGTAAGAATATTTCTTTCCTATGTTTAGGTGGGCGGGTGAATTTTTCCCAAAAAAGTGCATTAAGTCATAAACAAACGTTAAGATGCTTATTCGGGGTGCTATTATTTGTTTGTAGGAAAAGCTGTATCCCATGATGCTATTGGAAAATTCTAAAAAGGCTTGACCATTGCTGGAGATCTATAAGCTTCCAGACATACTCCAGAGAACTAAAATGCATATTTGTAGGACAAATAAAGGATTTGCCATTCCAAAACATTCAGGAAACTTTTTTGCGTCTTTATTTTCCAGACCAGCCTAGACCTAAAATTCTTGGTGGTCCCTCATCCAACTATTGACTACCCAAGTCCAGAAAGAGCTCTAGCTGACATCAAGTCTTTAAGGATGCAAAAGATAGAAGCTAGCTTTACATACAATTAGAACATTAAGAGCGTCTTCAGATACCATGTTATTGAACAAATACTTGCAGCCAGACCAGCCATCCAAGAGGCAATGATGTACCCCCTATAGAAAGAAGTACCAAAGGAGAGGAAAGATGACAAACAGCTAAAGAACTATTTTTGCAGTACTGTTAACTCACTTGTCTTTGAAGATGGACTGAGCTGTCTTCTGCTCTTTTATTTTGCTTTCCTCCTTCAAGGGAAAAAGAGCTTTTACTTTCTGAAGGGGAGCCTGGCATTTTTCCGTTACTTTCTGGGGGGTCTCCAACATGTCTAAGAGTTGGTTTTCAATGGGGGGTAGAGGTGCATCAGGATGAAAAGCTTTATGTTGCAAGCACTGATGAAAGATCACATGAGAATAAGCAATGTCAAATCAGTAAATTAATGGATCTATCTATGAATCAGTTTATCTATGACTCATTCAATCTGTGACAGGTATATTTTGCACTTTTCTTGTTGTGATGGAAGATACCTTTCCATGAATACAGAATGAGATTGCTGTAGAGGACAAATATGAACTTGTCCTTGACTACATTCTGAAAGTAGATGACATTGTATGATATGGTTTGTGATGAAAGGTTTAAAATATTGCAAACATTCATGGTCATTATTGTCAGCATATCAACAAACTCTCATTGATGAGTTCACATTAGACTATCCAAAATTGTGTAGAGACCTGATAAATGAATAAAACTATGGAACAACTTCCCTTTGAATGTAGAACTTTTCCATTCTTTGTTGAAGTTCAAGAGGAAGCTAATACAATAGCAGAGTTGGAAGGGACCTTGCAGGTCTTCTAGTCCAACTGCCTGCCTAGGCAGGAAACCCTATACCATTTATCCAACATCTTCTTAAAAACTTCCAGTGTTGGGCATTCCCAACTTCTGGAAGCAAGATGTTCCACTGATTAATTGTTCTAACTGTCAGGAAATTTCTCCTCAGTTCTAAGTTGCTTCTCTCCTTGATTAGTTTCCACCCATTGCTTCTTGTTCTGCCCTCAGGTGCTTTGGAGAATAGTTTGACTCCCTCTTCTTTGTGACAACCCCCGAGATATTGGAACACTGCTATCATGACTCCCCTAGTCCTTCTTTTCATTAAACTAGACATACCCAGTTCCTGAAAGTGTTCTTCATATGTTTTAGCCTCCAGTCCCCTAATCATCTTTGTTGCTCTTTTCTGCACTCTTTCTAGAGTCTCCACATCTTTTTTACATCGTGGCAGCCAAAACTGGATGCAGTATTCCAAGCTTGGCCTTACCAAGGCATTATAAAATGGTATTAACACTTCACGTGATTTTGATTCTATGCAGCCTAGAACTGTATTGGCTTTTTTGGCAGCTGCTGCACACTGCTGGCTCATATTTAAATGGTTGTCCACTAGGATTCCAAGATCCCTCTCACAGTTACTACTATTGAGCAAGGTACCAACTATACTGTACCTGTGCATTTTGTTTTTCTTGCCTAAATGTAGAACCTTACTTTTTTCACCATTGAATTTCATTTTGTTAGATAGTGCCCAATGTTTAGGGTTGTCAAGATCCTTCTGCATCTTAAGCCTATCTTCTGGAGTGTTGGCTATTCCTGCCAGCTTGGTGTCATCTGCAAATTTGATGAGTTCCCCATATATCCCCTCATCCGAATCATTGATGAAGATGTTGAAGAGTACTGGGCCTAAAACAGAGCCTTGGGGTACTCCACTGCATACTTCCCTCCATGTAGATGCAGTTCTATTGAGGACTACAATGTGTGGTTGGTCAGCCAGTTATGAATCCATCTGGTGGTGATGCTGTATATCCCACATTTTTCTTCTTTATCTAGTAGTAGGTTATGGTCTACTTTATCAAATGCCTTACTGAAGTCCAAGTAAATTATATTGACGACATTCCTCTGGTCCACTAATTTATCTTTTACCTAAATTTTTGTGGAACTAATATTGAAACACTGGTTTGAAACTAGAATACAATAATAAAAAAATATTGCTGTATCAGAATTTAGGTCTATCATATATTTCCTGATAAGGCAAATAGTAAATGATTAAAGTGTCTCACATTTGGAAGCCCCCAACTTCTCTATAGTAACTCCCATGAAGCTATCCAATTCTTCCAATACAGAAACGTTAATTTTTCCATGTATCATTCATATTGTCCTGTGAGACTAGAATAAGCAATATGCATAGGCTAGTCAACTTGGGACTTGGAGGATTAAGCACTGCAGGAGGAAATGCTACATAGCTTATGTGAATTGCTGTAATATGTTTCCTGTTGCACAAAAATACACAGAGCATTCTCAATACACATTGCTCATTTGCCAACCACAAAGAATTTGGGGTAATCTGAAAGTATTTATTAATAATAATTTATTAAACCTGGATGCCACCGAATCCTTAATGACCCACAACAAAGAATTTACTGTAAAGTCAATAAAACACAATAGTGCTTTTTACTGCAATAATGAACGTACTTCGTTCTTGCATAGAGGAGCTTGTTTCATGCTATGATAGCTTATATTGTTATGAACAGGCATGTTAATCTAAATTGGGTAAGAACCGGTTCCAATAAAATTATGGGTCCCTCTCTCCTTTTATTTTAGATTATAGATTAACCTGGGTATTTGATATATGCAAAGGTGGTCAGAAGGTGTTGATGGGTTTGGTGGTTGAGGATATTACTTACGTTCTTATAAATTTTAATTCCTTTGCTGAGATTAGCATTGTTGTGGTTGTGTTTATTATTTACTCCTACTATTTAAAACAGGCGGCTTTACATTTTCCACTGCTCCGCGGCATGTATTTCTCTCAATAATTAAATGATCTGGATCAATCTCAATCTTGATCTGTTTTTTTATAGTGTAGTGAGTTGTGAAAACCCAATCAGCATGGTCCACTTACTGTATCACAGAGAGTGTTGTGCAACTCAATATATTTTCTCTTTCGGTAAGCATAAATTAAGATAGTTTAGTATGTCATGCTATTATTTGATTCAAACATGATTCTGATCCCACCCTCATAGCAGATGGAAGGGGGGGGGGGGGAGAACTAACATACTTTATTTCCTCCCCTTTATTCAAAGAGTTGTCTAACCATCTTTCCAGCCACTAAATTCAAATCATTCTTTTGGTCTCTTGGGCAATTGTTGTTGTTGTTTTTAACTGAATATATCAGGTTTTTCAACATAGCAGTTCACAAACTCAGCTCTCATTATGGAGCCCAGGAAATGAGAGAACTGTGGGATTCTGCATAGTTTTGGTTAAATGAGGTGGGCACAGGACATGTAAGGAAGGTAATAAGGTGGGGAATTCATACAGCCATGGTTGAATTCCTGTACAGCTGCTGACCCCAATAGAGTTTGGTCAAGTTAAACTGGGGGGCAGGGAATCAATCAATTCATGCAAGATGAACCCAACTGGCCACATAACCCATCTGGCTGAGAAGAACGAGGAAAAGTTTTAATATCTTACCTGGTACAATCTTTGAAACAGGGGATTTGGGAATTTGCTGGGTTTAAATATATCCACCACAGTCCCTTCACTATCATCTTCACAAACCAAAGACATAGAATCAATCAGGGAGTCAACTGCAGACAGCTGATCCTCTGGATTACCAAATATAGATAGAGAAATAGTTAATACAATGCAACATATTTTTCCTGCCATTTTATATATTTATTTACTCAATGTGCTGTCTGTATCTCAGTTCATATTAAACATTTCATAGCATAGACATAAAAAAAGTAAAAGTACCGGTAATAAAGATACAAGATAAATGCAAAACACTAAAAATGCAAAGAGCACACAGCAACATCAATAATATTTAACGGCTTGCCTAAAGAGTGGTCCTACACTTTGACTCACTTTTGAAGACAGTATTCTCCAACCTCCCCTTCAGATGTATGAAGCTCAAGAATTTTCAGCAATGGCCAAGCTAGAAGGAGAAATCTGGGAGATGAACTCCACAAACCTAGAGGGGAACCCTAGTTTTAGAAAATCTATCATGAAAGATCAGGTGGGTTTTTTCTTTCTTTTTTTGGGGGGGGTACAGAAAACTCTTCTGGAATTCATGCAGTACTCAACTGCAACCTCCCCCTCTTCCTAATCCTAACAGATTCAGACTGTATCATTCCCAAACATTGGTATACGAATTGAAAATTGGTTTTCAATTTTTATCCCTATAGCAAAAATTCTATTGAGTTTGGTGGGATGAGAATGAGTGTATTATAACTGATCCAATTTGGACCATTGAGTGGATACTTGAATCTCTGCCTCCCAAGTTCTAGTACAACCCTATTACAGATAATAAATGGGCAGCATCAAACTACAAAAGAGAAGCACAGAACTATATACAATGAATATAAATAGGCAATTTCTAGATATTCCTGACATCATCCCTGTTTATAAAGTTACATTGTCTTGGATTCTCTGCACAAATTCTAAAAGATGTCACATTTTCTGCTTAGTTTCATCCTATTTTTTCTGCCAAGTGTGTCTCCCAATAGGTTGTTTTTAAATACAATTAAAAGAATTATTTTAATCTCAAGCATCTTCAGAAATTTATCTTCATTCTTCTGATCACAGCACTCTCATTTCTCCCATTAGGAAGGAGTCTGTCTTTTATATGACAGCTTTTATTCCTAAATATATATTTTAACATTATAGTATTTTACTTTCGGAGTGTCATTTACATCAACTACATTTAAGATAAGGAACAATCTTTTTTTCACTTAAAAAAAAACAGTTTAGATCTCATAATCACTCTTAAACGGCTAGTTCTATCAGAACAATCTTCGAATTGCATTTCTGAATATCACCAACCATTTAAATGGTTTTAATCTTTTAAATGATAGAGAGAACCCAGTTACAAAAGGAATACAGGATTGATAATGTCTCAGTGCATAGTGGTGCTATTAAGAAATATACACACACCTTAAACCCAATCTTAATGTGAGAGGAAATGTAACACATTCTTTTTTTAAAAATATATTTTTTATTATTTTTACATTTAAAATAATGCAGTACCGCATTATTAATGTGAATGAATGGCGATACATTCACATTATATACAACTAGTCTCAACCATTAAGTATTAGCCTATTATTAACTATTAGCCTATATTGTCTATCCTTCTGTCCAATTACAATATATATATATATATACAGTTTGTTCCAGTCTTGTCACCTTGTCTTATACCAATCATAAAATCTGTCCCAGACTTCAAAATATTCTGATTCCCCTTTATTTTTAAGTTCACGAGTGAGCCTATCTGCTTTGAAATGTAACTAATTCTTTAATTTAGGAAGAGGGAGGGCAGACCAGCAAATCAAAGGAAAAAAATGTATCTCAGACTATGCACTGTATCACAAACACATCATTTGTTGCTTGAATACAACAAAGGAGTTTCAGTCAGATGAAAGACACCAGGAAGCACACTGTTGAACAGTATATTCTGTACTCTCCCCTTGCTAGATTTGATGAGTCAATTTTCATAGCAACTAAAGGATATGTTAGAGTTGAATAATAGTGAACTAACCTGATTATCCTTAGGCATTTAAGATCGGTGCCAAAGACTGGGGAGGAAGCTTAAAACTAAACAAAAACACCTGGAAAATAATCTAAACATCTGCATGTATATTGGGAAGCCACGATTTCTAATAAAATGAAAGATCCACACATTATAGACACATAATTCAAAATGTAAGCTCACCTGTTGGAGTATACCTTTTGTTATTTTTTAAGGAGGAAAACATGTAGTGCCTCAAATCTTCCATATAGGGTAGTTGCACATAAGCCAAACACTAGAACAAAATAGAAGAACATGGCAAGAAAATGCAGTTGGAATAAAAGCATGTTGTGGATTTAAAACAACAAGAAGAAGTAATAGAATGTAAATTACTATTTACCGTATTTTTTGGAGTATAAGATGCACCCCCCCCAAAAAAAAGTGGATGAAAATTTCAGTGTGTCTTATAGACCAAATAGGGACCCATTTTTGGGGTCTCAAACCCTCGCACATTACATTTTCACCCTCCCTGACCCCCAGAAACACTCTATAGTGCTCCGCATGGCTCATTTTAGCCAAAAACCCATTTTCGGGCTCCGAACCCTCCATGCATCGCATTTCCCTGGCCTCCAGAAGCACTCTGCAGGCCAAAAATGGGCATGTTTTTGGCAAAAACGGGACACAAGGAAGATATGGGAGGCCAAAAATGGGCCTGTTTTTTGCTTGCAAAGTGCTTCTGGGGTCCAGGGAAGGCCAAAATGTGACACGCAGAGGCCTATGTTTTTTCTTGTTTTCTTCCTCTTGTAGTCTGAAAAATACGGTAATTAAAACATTCAATATAGTACAGGAAGGTAGGCTGGGTAACCGGGCCATCACTCTCTCACACTCAGCCCAACCCATGTCAAGGGTTATTATTTGAGGAAATTAAGAGGAAGGAGCATTAGGTATGTTTGCCATCTTGTGTTATTTATAAAAAAACACAGGAATCAAAATATCACCATCATTATCCTGGTCTGGACTGTATTTTTTGGAAGACTATAACCAGTATCAACTACTCTCAATACACAGAGACTTTTCTTCTTGTATTCAATCCTTCATACAATCTTAAATTATTTACTTTCATATCTGATACTTTGCATCAGAAGAACTTGACATTAGTGGTCACCTTAAATAATTTTACTCTAGATGAACCAAGCCTTAGATATTTATACTGACAGAAGCTGTGTTCCTTAGCTTTTCTAGAGTATAATTGCCTCTGCCTCCTAAATTGCTCCTACAGACAATTTTACTTTAACAAGAATTGGGGCACTATCCTTTAGGATGACAACTGATAGACTAACCTTCCACACAAACGCTGTACTTGATTGATTCTGCATTGCATGTGCTATTATAATACTCATTTCCGTACATAGCCAATAATCATTGAAACTCAGCCTTAATTAATACTAATTTAACTGCTTCTGATTATGGCTTTCCTTCTATATGTTCAAATCTCAGAAATCGTTTTAAAAGGTTACAAAATTCTTATTTGACGGTCTTGGCTTTTAGACACCACCTGGTGCATCTTTCTATTTATTAATTGTTCATGTGTTATGCCTTATTTTATTTCTTTTATTCTTATGTTTGCTGTACTTTACTTTTATGACTGGTCTTGAGCTATAAATAAATAAAGTAAAATAAAATAAAATTGCTATTTTATGTACTTCCGATTTATTCTAACCAACTCTTAGTACGTCCCCCATTGTTAAATGTAAATGCTGCAGAGATGACACAGCAGTACAAATATTTTTGCTGGACTTACCCACTGAACAGTATAATAGGATACAAAAATGGCTTCTTGTATGAATCATAATGGTTTGCTGACTGAGTCATAATGGCCTGAGTCATACATAATGTCAAGCCATAAAGGTGGGTTCACATGTTGTTCTAATGAAAAAGCAACCCTAAAACGAACTCTGTTATTCTTTAATGACAAATATTATGTGTAACACAAACCTCACAGTGATGCAGAATTTATTTCAGTGACACAGCAACTGCATAAAGACTTTTTAAAAACTCCTCTGAAAATTGATCCAGATTCAAAATGAAAAGCCCTACTATTAGAACAATATGAGGTCTAAAATCTTTTGAAAATATTAATCTGAAATTCTCCATTCTTTCTGCGATTTATCCTATTTAGTGTTCTTTTTCTCTGCTCTAATGATAGGCGATTGAATAGAATGGAGGAAATCTTCATAAACATTATTGCTCTGAATTATATTCCTACACTCTTCAGTCATTAATATTACCTCATATTCATTCTTGATTAGTGGAAAGGCTGCTCCAACCTGTGGGTGCGATCTCCGATCATAAACATACCGTACTATAGCCACCATGTCCAACTCATTTAAAGCATTAATTAGGGCAGAAAGTGCAACTGCAGCAGCCTGTAAAAAAAAACAACCCTCAGTTATTTCTAATGTCATTAGAACTTAGCAATTGGAATATTAATGAAGAATCAAAGAAATGAAGACACATTTCACCTAGAACTAAACTCTTAGCTTCTGACTTGAAGTTCAGCTTTGGCTCTTCAAAAGCTTAGCAAACCATTATATGGCAGAGTCAGGTCACAAAATCAAGATTTCAGTTAAGATGCTATCTTTAAAACATGTGGTAATTATCTTCCCAAAGTTGCTTTGGATGAAAAGTTAATGCAACAAAAAAGATACATAAACCCCTCAGTAAAAGATAATTTCAATCCCATGTGGTCACCATCTATTCACTATTTATAGCATTTCTCAAAAAGACTAACCTCATGTGAACAAATATTCTTTTAGACAGAACTATTCAGTATGGATACCTAAAATTTATCTCTTTTCTAGATTATATATATATCCCCGCCCCCGCTCTCTCTCCAACATACCCAATAAATACAAATACTTTCTTGGTGTTATTTGCTCTTGGATTAAAACTGGGTTGTTTTTCAACTCCATGCTGTTCTCATTATTCCTATAGTAACTGAGCTTTCTTTCATTTTGCGAAACTAAATGGAAAATTGTCAACTCAGCTTTTGTTCAGTAAGCTGACTGTTTAAAAATACATGAATAATTTATCCAGTATTAAGCTTAGTTTATCTCACCTCATCATCCTTTGCTGCGAAGACTTTCAGGACTTGGTTCCCCATATATCGGTATGTCTGAACCTAGAATGTTGCCAGAAAGTTAGCTATGATACTGAGCTCCTTAAGGAAGCAAGTGCAAGTGTTAAGAAGGCCAACCCAGCATTTGAAAGATTAAATGGAAAAGGGTGTTATATTGTAATACATAGCTTTTTTAAGGAGTTGGCTTGACAATAGTTGGTATAGACCTGTGTTCTCAACCTTGGCTGTTAGAAGATGTGTGGGCTTCAACTCTCAGGTGCTGGCTGGAGAACTCTGGGAGTTGAAGTCCGCACATCTTCAAGTTGCCAAAGTTGAGAAACACTGAGGTAGACAGACCGACAGACAAACTGTTTATACATACATACATACATACATACATACATACATACATACACACACACACACACACACACACACCTCTGTGTGTGTGTGTGTGTGTGTGTATGTGTGTTCCAGCATAACTCTGGAACACTGTGAGCAATTTCAACCAAACTTGGTACAAAGATGACTTACTCTCTGAAAACAAATACTATTGGGGAGGGGGGTAAGACACCCCTAACACCTCTTGGGATGAGTGTTCTGTTAAGATACAGCCTGTTGTGTCTTAAAATGACTTCTACTGTACAGCACAGTGGAATTGCCATGGTAATGGCTTCACAGTACTCCACAAGGAGGCTCCCTCTGGTAAGGGGGAAAATCCAACATTAGAAATTACGTTTGGTCTGGACATTTTCCCTCTATAAATAAATACCTGGGAAATGCCAAGTTATCAACTAGTTGTAAGCTAAAGATGGATAATCCACAGAAGCCATTTTTCAATTTTCAGTGACCCCCAGAATGAGTAAATCCAAGATGGTCCTATTTTGGGGATGTCCTTTAGCTATGCCATTCTTAAAGGTGAGTGAGAAGCCTCACGAATAAATAAGCTCAGTGAAGAATTTTGAGAGTAAATAAAAAGCCCTAACCCAAAAACATCTCCACGAAGAAAACTAGGCACAGGACTATTATATGGAATAAGTTTAAACAAAACTAACTCTTTCCAAAAATACTTTCCCAGGAAACTAAAAGTACCAGTTCACCCATAAAAACATTTAGAAATATGATAATGACGATAAGTTGGGAAAAGATACTGGGAAGGAAAGGAAGTTCCAGGAAAGCAAAAGAAAATTAACTTCCTAGAAAGAAAGTATACTGCCTTTTTTCCCTTCAAAACCCCCTATTTTCTTTGAAGGTCTGTCCCACTACAGAGCTACCCTAATGGGCTCCCCAAACTTACTATGCACATGATGATTTATATCCAATTAAATGCAATGCTATATCCAATCATATGTGTATTCTAGGCTTGCCTTTGTTTTCAGTGCTGTCAATAAACCAATGTATGCTTCAGTATCAAATGTCCTACTATTTGGTTTAAGCAAATTCCCTTTAGGGTAAATGGTTCTACTACATCATCCTAAACTAGAGCTAAAAGGTAATGAAAAGTACTCAAGAGAGTGTTTAAGCCCTGTTTAAACAACAGACCTAGTAATTTTTCAAAACAGCATTAAATCTGTGTTTATAAGGAACACACATAAAATCTGACAACCACTGTGGGAAGTATCAATCAAGCGTTGAGATGAATAAATATGTAGCAGTAGCAATAGCACATGAACTTATATACCGCTTCACAGTGCTTTACAGCCCTCTCAAAGCAGTTTACAGAGTCAGCATATTGCCCCCAACAATCTGGGTCTTCATTTTATAGATCTCAGAAGGATAGAAGGCTGAGTCAAATACCTGTGGAAACAGGGATCTGGTCTCTCCTGTAGTTTAAGCCAAAATGGGGGAAGTGAAGAATAATCATGGGTATGTTTTGCTTTGTGTGAACCTTTTCTAACAACTTTGGTTGCCTCAAAAATGCTACACAACGCTAATATCAAGCAGATTTTTTTCCTTTCTGATTCCTTTCTGATTCCTTTATTAGTTTCAATAAATACTTTTACCACTATTTCTATTATGGAGACAAATGGGGCATTTAAGCTATGAGCTTTGAAAAATGATTCAGTAAAGCCTGTGAGCTTCTCGGATTTCAGCATGCAGTGCTAATTTTTTTATTATAGTATCCACAGATTTCTAATTGGGACAAACAGCAGGAGGTGGGAGTGGGAGGCACCGTGCTACGGTGGTTCTCCTCCTACCTCTCGGACAGGTCGCAGTCGGTGTTAGTGGGAGGGCAGAGATCGTCCCCAAGGCCCCTAAATTATGGGGTGCCGCAGGGTTCGGTCTTATCCCCCCTACTATTCAACATCTACATGAAACCGCTGGGAGAGATCATCCGCAGGCACGGGATTAGATACCATCAATATGCGGACGATACTCAATTGTATCTGTCCGCCCCGTGCCAAATCAATGAAGCGGTTGATGTGATGTGCCGGGGTCTTGAGGCCGTTATGGACTGGATGAGGGCTAACAAGCTTGTGCTCAACCCAGAAAAGACCGAGTGGCTGTTGTGTTTTCCTCCCAAAGATTTGGCCAATATTCCAACACTCAGGCTGGGGGGTCAAATTTTACACCCCTCAGAGAGGGTCCGCAACTTGGGAGTCCTCCTGGACCCACAGCTGTCATTCGACCACCATTTAACGGCTGTGACCAGGGGGGCATTCGCCCAGGTACGCCTGGTGCGCCAGTTGCGACCCTACCTGAATCGGGAGGCTCTCACAACAGTCACTCGGGCCCTTGTGACCTCTAGGCTGGAATACTGCAATGTGCTCTACATGGGGCTGCCCTTGAGGAGCATCCGGCGACTTCAGCTAGTGCAGAACGCAGCCGCGCGAGTGATAGCGGGTGCACCTCGATTCACCCGCATTACACCTATCCTCCGCGAGCTGCGCTGGCTGCCTGTCGATCTCCGGATGCGCTTCAAGGTGCTGTTAATCACCCATAAAGCCCTACATGGCAGTGGATCTGGATACTTGAGAGACCGCCTTCTGCCGATTACCTCCCTACGACCCATAAGATCCCACAGACTAGGCCTCCTCCGTATTCCATCGGCCAGCCAGTGTCGGCTGGCAACTACAAGGAGGAGGGCCTTCTCAGCAGTGGCCCCGACCCTTTGGAACGAGCTCCCTGTGGAGATTCGTACCCTCTCCACCGTCCCAGCCTTCCGCACAGCCTTGAAGAACTGGCTCGCCCGCCAGGCCTGGGGATAAGGACTCCTACCCCGCCCGAATGATGAATGTATGTTGTTTACTATTTTAGTATATGTTGTCATCTTAATGTGTATTCCCCCTTCCCTGGTTTTCTGTGAGCCGCCCTGAGTCCCCTCAGGGAAAAGGGCGGCCTACAAATTCTAATAAAAAAAAAAAAAAAAAAAAAAGGAGGAGGACTTCACCATACACAATATACATGGAAGGAGAACATATCACATAATTATAATATAAACCAATTTGAAAGCACTATTTCTGTCACAAATTAGTAGTCAGATAATCTGCAACTCATCTGTAGCAATCTGTCTGGCCTGTTTAAATATGCAATTGGATAACACCTGAATTTTGGACACACCAGAGAAGATCGGCAGAATCCCAAAACAGCAAAGCATTTCCCATCCGTCCTATATTTCATCTGTTCCTCATCCACTTTAGAGAAAGGAATGATGTCACTCCCATACCTGAATCCTACAAAATTAAAGAATGATTTCCCATGTTAATGGATGTTCTTCTAAGAAAATCTAAAATAGGCAGTGAGAGTGGATATGATGAACATATGATGAGTTAGCCTTCGGTGGAAAGCCCTTTCTGATGAAACTGGACTGAATTTTCATTAAAATAAAGATAGGGGAACAAAATGGCAGAAGAATATTCTTAGTGGCAAGTATCTAAACAGAAATTTCTTTTCTATTATTTCATAATTTCTTTTATATGGACCCACTCGCCTCATCAAAATTCTTTTCACTTGGTTTCACACCAAGTTATTGCAACTTAAAATATTTAGGGAACTAGGAAGAAGACTGTCTTGCAACTTAAAATATTTAGGGAACTAGGAAGAAGACTGTCCTATGCAAATGGTCTACTACACAATGGTTTTGGTGGTTGATGATTTTGAAAAGTTTGATAAACTTTCTGTATATTTAATTGTGAACATGTACCCCAAAACCATTTTTAATTTTCTCCTTCCTGGAATGCATATCACATTAACCTATTCTGTCACAAATCATAAATCTGCTTGCTTTGACTTACTATATTTCATCCCAATGTTTATGCCACAGGGTACACACAAAATGGAAAATGAGTTTCATTTTGAACTCAAAACAATCACATTTCAAAGTTCTGCCAAAGATTGGTCACAGTTCAGCAGAAGCTAAACCTGGAACACCTGTGTTTGGGTCAGATAAAACTTGCAGATATCACACAGTGATTTTATAGAGTAAGTAGGGCAACATTGATGAGCTTTCCCCCCTCATCTTTCAGAACTTGGCTTTCCTTCCTCCTTGACTCCTGTCAGCTACCATCATCCTTGCTTCCCCACCCCTTATCCTCCCAAACTACTGTACATTTTGATCCATATCCAGGACAAAGCATCTCTATTGTAACACATTGTGTGTGAGTGTGTGGGTTGTTGTGAAGGATTGACACGCAGGAGCCATGTATGCAAGACAGATCTTTATTAGTACCAGATGACAAGCGATTCAAAGATTCTCCCTGCAACTGTCAGGGTATTTATACTAGCCAGAAGCAACTGTCAAGCCCAACTGTCACGAGGCCAGCCAATCAGATGCTGTGCCTTGACCAACCAATTAGAACGCAACACAGGTTGTTGCTGGGTTATAACACTCCTTCCCCCCAGTTATTTGTATAATAACCATTCAATTGTGTGTTGTACAATTCATTTACATTTTTGTCTTCCTGTTTTACCATTTGCAATTGTGTTCTCTCCTTCCCCCCAGTCAACCTGATAACTGTAACCACTTGTAACCACTTTAATGTAATGCTTAACTTTGTAACAGAAGTAGAAATTTAGCAACTCTGTCCAGGAACATTCTGGGCTAGTAGCTTAAATTAGTTTTGAAAATTACATTTGCAATAACAAGCAACTTTGAAAATTACATTTGCATATTTCCCCACGTTAAGTGAATTATTTTTTTTATTAATACGATTCAAACAGCAGTTCCCCCATTTTTATTCCAAACCAGTTCCTTGAATGTACTATTAGCAATTCTGTTTCTCTTCCTCCTCCCTCCAGTAATTTTCATATTACGTTGCTCACATTTCACATTTTATTTCTTTATTTACATCTTTTTTTTTTCTATTTTTCCCTCACAATCCTGCGCATGCCCAATGAATTCCCCAGTCCAGGCTCGTTGAAGGCCTCGAGCAGAGTGGGAAGCAGGTTTGTATCTTAGGAGACAAGCAGGACAGGAGGATTTCAGGCCCTGGAGGCAGCTAAGACAGGGAACGACGGAAGGCCGAGGAGGCGTCGGGAGTCCGAGAAGGCAGGCTTCTCCTTTCCTTCGTTGAGGCGCGGAGCTGAGGCCAGGAGGCCGAGGAAGCAAGGCAGGAGACGGATGGCAGGGACACGCTTCAGTCCTCCTCCTTCTTCCTCTCTCTCTCTCCTGGTCAGGCAGGCATCGCGGGGAGGAATTCGTGCCCTGGAGGCAGCGAAGTGGAGACAGGGGCTTTGAGATGCTTGCAGAGGCATCGCAGGGAGGAATTCGTGCCCTGGAGGCAGGAAGGCAGGAAGGCAGGCCCTGGAGGCCTATAGGCGCCGAAGGCTTGCAATGAGCGGCTTCGGCAGGAGTTGAGGCACGGCGGCAAGGCTCGCAGTGGGCGCAGGCAGCACGGCCGGAGAACGGAGGCAGCGACAGGCTTCTGGCTGTCCTGTGGCTCCTTACTAGTTGGCTGATGTTTTTTTGGCTCCTGCGGGAATCGCATATCAATCCCACCCTCGTCGCCAGTATTGTAACACATTGTGTGTGAGTGTGGGTTGTTGTTGTGAGGGAATTGACACGCAGGAGCCATGTATGCAAGACAGATCTTTATTAGTCCCAGATGACAAGCGATTCAAAGATTCTCCCTGCAACTGTCAGGGTATTTATACTAGCCAGAAGCAACTGTCAAGCCCAACTTGACAGGTTGTTGCTGGGTTATAACACTCTCCATTTTGTTCCATGTCCAGATTACATTTTTTGGTTCAGGCATGAGACACATGAAATGAGGTATTTCACCCTGAGAACAATTTATGTGTAAACCATTTTCACACTCTAATTCTGCCACATTCACTAAGTGCACTGATTTTTTATTCTTTCCTTTTGCAAAATTAGAATCAGTGGCAAAACAAATCAGCAGAAGATTCAGAAAAGCGCTCGGAGGAATTTGCAGAACAAAAGGCGGTAAGATACACTAGTGTCCCATGAAAAAATGAACAATCTACTGAGCAAATATGCAGGGGTTTTTCCCCTAAATTTTCTTTTCTTTTATTATTTAGCTTTGAAAAACAGCAAGGCTGCAACTTTATTTGCATCGCACGGTTTCACAAAAATGGATACCTGCCACCTAAAGTCCTTAGAGATCCAAGCCATATTTGTGGAATATCTAAAAAAAGAGTAAAAATCTGGGTGCGTCTTATACACTGAATACAGCATTTTTGGCCTCCTGAAACCCCACCCCTTTGCAAAAATAGCATTGCATAGCCTTTAGGAGGCTTCCAGCGTGCTCCTGGGGGCTGGGGAGGGCAAAAATGAGCAAAAAGCAGGCCTGTTTTTTGCTTGTTTGTGCCCCACAGTCCCCAGGAGCACTCTGGAAGCCTCCTAAAGGCTATGCAATGCCATTTTTTTGACTAAAAATGGGCTCATTTTTGTGAAAAATGGGCCATTTTTTGCTCCTTTTTTGCCCTCCCAGCCTCCAGGAACACTCTGGAAGCCTCCCGAAGGCTATTCATGCTTCTTTTTTGACAAAAAATGGGCCCATTTTCACGAAAAATGGGCCGTTTTTGGGAGGTCTGCAGAGTGCAAAACCTTTTTTAAAAAAATTTGCCTCTTCAAAATCTTGGTGCATCTTATATACTCTGATGTATCTTATACTCCGAAAAATAGAGTATATCTTAGAAACTTTTTCTGGGAGTGTCCCAATTTTCAAGGATTTGGCAAATACAAAAGAGGGGGGAGGAGGAGGAAACTCTTTCCTGTTGCAGGTGTGAAATCTGCTTCTCCAATATTAGCTATCACTCACTGACCACAGTTGGGACCAGCAACTAAATGGAAAATCATCTGAATGCTACGCAGTTATTTCCCATTCTGTCAGTAAGCAAGCCACCAAGGTTGTTAAGCAAGGCATCTTGTGACCACAATTTATGATTTTACTGTTGTGTTCTCCATTAACTCCGTTTACTGGAAGCCAATTGTGAACAGCACAAATTGCAATCATATGGCCACAGGATGTTGCAATGGCTTTAAATGTGCACCAGTTGCAAAGCACCCCAAAGGGCGATCACAGGACTGTGGGACATTGCAAGGATCATAATGTGAGGATTGGTTGTAAAACTGTTTTTTTAACATCATCGTAAGGTTCAACAGTCATTAAACAAGAAAGTCAGTATGTGAGGACTACCTGTATGTATATTTACTATCTACCCATGTCAGTATGAAGAACCTGCTCTTAGCTAACTGCAGGATAACTGCAGAAATCTATAGTCAGGCCTAGAAGAGAAATCTGACAAAATGTCAGACAGACTATACAGACACAATAAAACATTTTCCTCTTGTCTGAACTGAGCAAAATAATGGATTGTAAAAAGACTCACAGCCTTCCCTGGAAAACGCTGAACTCATACCTTGAATAACATCTTCTTTCTGAACTTCTGTTTCATCATCATCATCCAAACAATAAACTGTTTCTTTCTGGATATCCTCTTTTTTATAAGTCTTGGCATCAACAACTATCCAGGATTTTTTCACATTTTCCTCTGTGAACTTGGAACCACATTGAGAGAAAGAGAAACAAGGGGTTTAACTTTAATTTATGAATAAAAAACAAACCTCACCTATTAGATTTTACTGCCTAGAATTACAGGTGACAGAATAATGGAATGATCTTATTTAACAGTATAACTTTCATTGATTACAAGAGATCAGAGCATGTCTATAAAGCTGTCTTTATTATACTGCTTAAATACAATATATTTATAAATGCGAAAAGTTTTCCAAATGAATTAAGGAAAACTGTTAATTCCTAATAGTTTCGCAACTCCAAGGCATCTGATTTCTCCAAATTAATATGACATTTAGAAACCAGATTATGAGTTTTTGTCTGATTTATTAAAAATGCCTGCATTCTAGCTGTCTCAGCTACTCCATTTAATACTTGAACATGTATTTAGCTCAGATCAGTTATTTTGGCAATGTCTGAATGTGAAACTAATTAGTCCTCGATATGGATATTAGTCCCATTTTACTTGGCAACTCTGTTGGACTGTGTCCAGCTTTGCTAACACTGGATTAAAATGAGTTCTAGTCACTTACTGTTTTGTAGGCCACAATCCTGATAGACAAGTTAGAACCAATTGTAAGCTGGCAGGGCCATGGCATAGGTCTCCGTTCAACTTTCTTAAACACTGAAAGACGCTCCAGACTCTCCCTTTAATAAGCAAACATGGAGGAAATGAGACTCAGTTAAAAAACAAGAACAATTTCACAATCAGCAATTCTGTTTGCCCATTTTCACAAACTATTTGTTGGGCACTTATTAGCTGTCCAGTCCCAAAAACCACACCTAAATTATGGTCTAAATATTATGTTTTCAGATTGTCTAACACAGAGGGATCAAGCAATCACTTCTCCATCTGCTCACTAATCTCTGGGTTAGAACTGACATATTTTTCATGGGTAGAAATCTGACAAAATCCACATATGGCAGCAAATGCAATGCTTCTTCCATAGAGATTATTCACAAATTCAGATTCCATTTATCAAGTCCTATGTATGAATGCACATTACAGTACTAAACTTGTGACATCAGGTAAGGATCCATCACAGGTGTCAAACTTGAAACGTCATGTTGTTGTCACTTCCCCTCCCACTTTGCTAAGCTGGGTGTAGGCGTGGCCAGCATGTGATGCATCCAGCCCACAGGCCGCGAGTTTTTTTAGCAGTAGACTTATATACCGCTTCATAGGCCTTTCAGGCCTCTCTAAGCGGTTTACAGAGAGTCAGCATATTGCCCCCAACAATCTGGGTCCTCATTTTACCCACCTCGGAAGGATGGAAGGCTGAGTCAACCCTGAGCCGGTGAGATTTGAACCGCTGACCTGCTGATCTAGCAGTAGCCTGCAGTGCTGCATTTAACCACTGCGCCACCTTGGCTCTACATTCTCTCTGTTTGTGTCTTGATTAACACAGAATTTCAAGTAGCATCTGCCTCATGAACACAAAGGGGTCTTCCACACTTCCTGCTTGTAAAATTACTCATCTTTTCTGGCTTCATATCTAAAGCCATGTTTTCTGAATTCCCAGTGCACACTATGCCTAATAGTCCTTCTGCTGCACTTCAGGTTGTTGTACTCCATCTGGTAAATGTACACGCTGGTGGGAGATTTCCCTCTTCACCGATGTTACTAGTTGTCCTCCAGAGACACTTTGCCATGGGCTGCTGAGTGTTGACTCCTTCTTCTGAAAGAACCTTCCCTGAATAGAAACCTTTGGGTTTCTACACCTTTGGGCTCATGAAATGGTGAGCTTTTTTTAATTTAACCAATTTCACATAAATGTAACGAGGCAGTGCTCAACTCTGCTTGATGTCCAATAGAGAAATAGCCTATCAAAATGCAGCAAGGCAGTGTCATGTTCTCTACCGTGATACCATTCACTGTAGTTCATGGCATATCCAGGAGCTGTAATGCTCGCTTGTGATACCCAGGGCACTGTTTCTCAACCACGGCAACTAGAAGACGTGTGGAATTCGACTCCCAAAATTGTCCAGGCAGTATGTAGGGCACCGATCCTCAAACTACAGCCTGCGGGTCGGAAAAGGCCCACCAATGCAAAGAATCTGGCCTGCGAAATGGTGGGATTCAGCCCCGCCCCACCCCTCACCATCAGCCTTATCTTCCAGCGAGCATCCACTGCAGATGCACTTCTGGTTACTTATTTCACTGGTTGAGCTGCACTTCTAATCACACCGCTGCTCCTGAAGGTAAGGCCAAAGGGTGCGGGGGAGTACCAGCTGACTGAGGGGTGATCTTGCCAGTGCAGCCACGTGATCCAGGGCCGGTGGGTGAGTAGGGGAGAGGCATGTTTAGCAAGGACAAAGGCAAAATAGATTGCTAAATTGGCCATGCCCACCCAGTCACATGACCACCTAGCCATGCCACCCAGTCACATGACAACCTAGCCATGCCCGCCCAGCCGGTCCAGCCCCCCAACAGTCTGAGGGACCATGAGTCAGCCCCATTTTAAAAGTTTGAGGACCCCCGATGTAGGGGAAGGTGTATTGAAGGGGTAGTTAGAGATTGGGTGAAACTAATAAGAGTGCTGCTGGCTTTCCCTTCTATGTTGACAGGATTTGAGGAGCGGGTTCCCCCCTACCAATAGATTGTGGAACACTGGGGTGCTTCTTGCCAGTTTTGACTTTAGCTCAAGTGATAGCAAGAACAGTGAAATAGTAGTGTTTCTTCCACATTTACTGTTGTAATGAAGCATTCATCAAGACCAAGCAACTCCTGCATGGAACAAGGGAGTGGACTAATGACCTTTATGGTCCCTTCTGAGTGTATGGTTCCGTGACATCTGTGTGTTCACTCATGCAAATGGAAACCATACCTTGTCCTAGCAGAAGTTGGCAGAATAAAGACGCTGGGGAATCCACCAGTCAAGGAACAGAGTAACTATGTTTCAGACAAAACACCTGGCCATCACCGCTGCCAAAGTGATAAACTCTGAACAGAATTTTTAAGGTTTCATTTTCAGCCAGGATTATCATAGGAGAAAAGCAGCGGAAGGCTGTCATGTAGAATTATCCCAAAAAGTAAAATCTCTTTTGCGTTGAATTTATCTCCTGATGATTCACAGACACCTTTATGTACTTTTCTTGGCGAGAGCAAGCAAGTAGTTTGCCCTTGTCTCTTTTTGCTATTTTTTCACGTTTTTTGGCTATGATTTCCCAACCTGTTCTATTTATATTTCTCAGCACTCCCCCAATCAAATACTAATTGGGCTGTAATATGTTTTGTATCCAAGCTCAGACATGACTGGCCAGCTACTGCTAATACTCTAACACCTTTATAACAAGAGGGGGCTTTTGTATGAGTGCTCACCGCTCATAGCATCCATAAAACTGGAAACTCAACCTGGCTTAAAGTAGATAAGTTATAAGGTGCAAGAGAAGAGAGTGAAGCATAGCAGGTAAGGCAGAAGGAAACTCTAGATATTCTTTTCTACACGAGTAATATAGCTTAGGAAAAGGAGGAATAAAACTTTCATTGATGCTACTGAAGCCTTGAGTACAGAAAACATACCTCCATATAGTAGAGTTCTTTTCACAAGAACTGGAGGATTTTTATTTTACCTGAAAGTATAAATGTCCTCCAGACCTTCTTCGTGGTCTAATGAAAACATGAGTTTTTTCACCATCTGGAGCCCTTCCTTTTGCTGTTTACTTAGACCCTTTCCTGGAAAAGAATTTCTGCTTCTGCTATTATGCGTCCCGGCAGATGCATTCTCATCTCTGTCTTCGTCATTCATTGGAAACGGCAAACTAAAGAAATAATTGAAAGCATTTTCAATTTACAACCCTGATTCGTTAGGAAACAAGTGAAATAAGTTTTCTATTTTTTTAAAAAAAAATAAGAACCTAAAAGGAAAATTGCAAACTGACGCTTTGAATGCATCTTTTGATATCACTAAAAAATAAAAATGTCATTGTCAAGTCATAGCAAACAATTGCTGCCGATAGGTATTGCCGGAGTATTAGTCATAGGAACACGATTGTACAATTTCTTGGTAGTTTTCAAATGTTAAAGAATTTGTTAAAATAAAAGTGCACATATTTTCTTCTATAAGGAATTTATTACGGCATCAGAAATTCTATTTTCTTCTCATTTTTATATTAATGCCAGCTGCAAATCTATATGTTATAGTAAATACTCTTAATAGCAACTGGTGAGACAGAAAATGTCCCATCATGATCAGTTCAGGATAATGAAAAAGGCCTTAAGAGAGAGAAGGAAATATATTTTCAACTGCTTTTAAGAAGACTGGATGGTGCTTCTTTATCACTTTTCCTTTCCCTTCTGTTCTCTATTGCACTTTAACTTATTCCTTTTCAAAATGTTTTCCTTCTTTTAAAAATTTCTTTAACAAAAAATTATATGCATAAAAACAAGATAAAAGAAAAGGATGCAATTAATATTGGACTAGTGATTATCTAGAAACACAGTCACATAACAGAAGCTTCAGGGAGAATATGATGAGCAGTAAAGCATTTAACCTTCCCTCTCCCAAAAAAACTGTGTCCCAAAGATGATAACTTTCCCCATGTCCAAGGTACCATTTAAGACGCAAAAAGAAAGACATGCAACTTATATAGGAGTCATTCCTGATTTTCTAGTAAAAACACAGCTGCCAAATGAAAGATGAAGCTTAAGTTCCCCTAACTCTTCAATTAAATATATATCTAAGAAGACTGGGTATTCTTGATTTGTCAGAAATGGCAACCTGATCCGTTGCATCTCACTGACTTATAGAAAATAAAACATAGACCAGAATGAGTTTCATTTTCTTTTTTAGGCTACAATTCTATTTATGCTTATTGAGAACTGAGTGCCACAGTGTGTCTTTTCTGAGCACACTGTATAATTCTGTATATTTAATATAACTGCCTATTATTTTCCACTACCTGGTGGCTTTTGAAGGTTAATATAATGTAAACATTATTATTAAGTGAACGCAATTCTCAGCATTATTTGAACTAAAACGACCTGTTTCACATACCTATGTAAGTGTGTAGGAGTCACCACTCCCCCCCCATACTTAAAAATCTAGGGACAGAAACAATTTCCATAACTGCCCATTTCCAGGCCTATATTAATAGCCAGAGGTGCCTGTATTTTGTACAAACAGGGAAAACAGTACAAAAATGTAAATAGGTGAGACATTTGATTTTCTGAATGCCAACTATATTTTTAAAACTTTAAAAAAAATTGTTTGAAAAAAGATAATTTGACCTGTTTATTCTGAAAACTAACCGTGCATTTCAAGTGCCAGGAAACAGACAGTTGGTTGACCTGTTATTCTAAGCACATGATTCATTTTGCTATGGCTTTCTGAATAAACTACAACTGATATAATATGCTAAGCCATAAGCAAGCAAATCACATTTGGCTTAGCCTGATGAATAAACCCAGCCACAGTTTATGTTCTCCATAACTCTTTCCCTCTTTGTAAATCTACTAAAAACAGAGTAAGGGTATGCAGAATAATCAATGTATGGAAATTCATTTAATTTACATATATAATTTGCCAAGATCAGCTTTCCTGAATTCAAGATTTGTTTGTTTTTATTGTACCTGGGACTGGTTATGGCAAGCTGCAGTAGCTATTCCACAAGAGAAAAAAAGCACACGGAGCATGTTTTCTTGAATGCTTTCCAATCCTTTCACCAGGAGGGGCCATTTCCTCCTGTGTAATTAACTCTACACCTTAACACTGTGGTTAAGTGAATCTAGCTTCCCCACTGACTTTGTCAGAAGGTTGCATAAATGATCACACTGCAACCGTCATAAATATGCACCGCTTGCCAAGCATCTGAATTTTGATCATGTGACCATGGGGATGTGCAGTAGTCATAAGTGTGAAAAACTGTCAAAAATCCCTTTTTTCAGTGCCGCTGTAACTTCAGACGGTCAGTAAACGAACTGTTGTAAGACTAGGACTACCTGCAATAAAAACATTAAGACTGCTTAAGTTAAGAGTAGGAATACATTCTTTTCTGGTTATGATTTTTCACAGTTCTTTCATCACTCACAAAAATTGAAGGGAGATGCCAGTTTTTTTCAAGTTATTTATGATAATATCCAGTTGATCTTCACTGAAGGGAGTCCCAAGATCAGTAAAAACCTCAATATGCCGTTTGTCATATTTTTTTCCTCTAAAAAGTAAAAAAATGTAACATTTCAATTACATGATTATCCACATGGAATACTGTGCTTCCTAACAAAAAGTAGTCTTATACTTCTAATGATGTCAGTCCATGTGCTTCAAATCTTAAAAAGTCAATATAAAATATGTTTAATTAATACCATATTCTCTGACTGTTGTTAATCATTGTCTGGAAGGGTAGAATAAGAAATTGTCAAAATATTAAACAACTAGTGAAAGAAAACAAAACATGTTCTTACAGCCTGTAACATGAACTACTAACTTCTAGTTATTGTAAATCAGGATAGCTGAACCCAGGTGAATGAATACTCCTCATCCTGACAATTTCCAAAAACATTTTGAGTTCACTTCCCAAAATTCCCATCCAAATGTTAGCACATTGTCACAGATCCCTTGGGCAAGACATTAATCTGATTGGCCGCTTTGTAAGATAAGATACTTCTCATGTTCAGTTCATGTTTTGAAAAAAATAAAAAAGTTTATTATTTAAGCAATTTCCAGGGTTTTTCTTGAATCTGTGAACAATGATTATGAGGAACCACTTATTGTGAGGATTCTCTCATTGCTCCCATTGACCAAGTGGGCTTATTTTTAACTTGAGGGAGATGCTCACAAAGAAAGTGAAATTTCTCAGGCATTTTATTAGGCAGCGTATTATGTTTAAGTGGCCTAATAAAATGCCTGAGAAATTTCACTTTCTCTGTCAGCAGCTCTCTTTTTGTGATGATGAATTAGCTTTGTTCAATAGCATGTATAATTTCTTAACAAATATAAAATGCTGTATCCGTCTCCACTTCATCTCATTTGCTATTCTAACTATGGAAGAATGCTGTTACAGCAGTTTTCAGAATTCTTAAATACAGCCATATACTTACATTGTTTCTTTCTGAAGCAAATCCATCGACACAATCAGCGCATCAAGAACTTCAGTATGTTAAGAAAAGATATTTTTTTTTAAATGAAACATTTCAAAATATGCTGACCAGGATTTGTTATGCAACATTTATTGAGGGAAATTTTGCTCAGCTTCACAATCCCCAGCTTTGGTGGCTACAGCTTCTGACATCCTTCAGCTAGCATAGACATTGGGAAAAGCAAAAGTAGTATTTTTCAAGTAAGCAGAATTGTTAATATGTACAGTAAAGCAGGCCTTATGGATGGGATGTCTGGGATGGAGAGAATATTTAATTCTTCTTCCTGTATGTAGCTGTTATTATTTTTGTTTCCATAATATACAGGAGAAAAGATAATTCAAATGTAATTTAGTACCACAACATAGTACAGAAACGTCAGAATTTCCTCATTGGGCAAAGGAGCTACAATGCTTGTATTGAACCTCTTCCTCTAGATTTACCTTTTTTCTCTATCAAAGGAAAAATCTGATGAGCATGCAGTAAATAAAACCAATGTTTATGAGACAAAAAGAGTAGGTTTCATGAGTGTCTAAGAACATGTATGGAATTGTAGACTGAAAATGCTATAATTTAACATTCTACCAACAGTGCAGTAAAAAAATGTTGTGAATGAAGGCAAATATACATGTCCTAGGATAATGTTACAGGATCCAATCTGGGTCTGTCACTGAGACCAGAGGTTTAATCTTCCAAGTTTTCAGACTCATACTGGAGCCCATCTTCAGGGAACTTTGGTTCTATCAGAATGTGTGCTTTGGGCTATTCTGTGTGTAGTATTTTTATGGTGCCTGTTTTTTTGTGTGGCTTTTATTTGTTGATTGAGGTGTTGATCACCAGCTATTAAATTGTTGCCTGTTTTGTTTCTGGATCTGGGTATCCACACATCACCCAGTAGCTACCATACAAGGACAAATCATGCACTGCAAAGATCACTTGGAGGTAGGACAGGGGGTGGGTTCCGGCTGCTGCTACTGCCGGTTTGCTCAGGGATGCACTGTGCGTGTGCATGATGCGCACTACACGTGCATGCATAGTGCTAAAAAAATGCTTCTGCGCATGTACAGAAGCAAGATGGCGACGCCTATGGTGCTGCCGAGAGAACAGGTTTGGGGGCGTTGCAGGCCGAGTTACTACCTACCTACTCGGTTGAACCGGTCCAAACCGGTAGGAACACATCTCTGAGGTGAGAGATAGTTCTAATATAATCTACTGGATCCCCTATATTTAAGACAAACAGGGAGGAAGCTAACCACCAGATTGCAAGAACACAAGCCAGCATTCAGATGAAGAGGGTTCCACCACAAAATCGCAGAGGACAAAATTGCGCTCGACGAAAACGCGCATTTGACGTCATCACAGTGCGACGAAAACATCGCGCTGTGATCGAAAAATGTAAAAATAAAGCTAAAACCTTACCCTAACCCCCCCAAACCTAACCCTAAACCTAACCCTTAACCTAACCCTAAATCTAACCCTAAAGCTAACCGTTAACGTAACGCTAAACCTAACGCTAACCCTTAACCTAACGCTAAACGTAACCCTAACGCTCTAAATCTAACCCTAACCCTTAACCTAACCCTAACCCTAACCCTTACCTTTATGTAAATCGGCTTGCTTTAATTTTAATTTTATTTCAATTTTTAATTTTTTTCGTCACGCTGTGATGACGTCACATGCGCGCTTTCGTCGAGCGCGATTTTGTCCTCCGCGGTTTTGACGGGTCATGGATGAAGAGACCCCAAACTCATTGGTAGCCTCACATTGCAATGAACAAGGACATACATTCAATTTCAGCCAACGACTTAATAGCCCGCCGTCAATACCCCAATCAACACATAAAACACACACACAACCACATAAACACTACATATCAAATAGCCCAAAGCATACATTCGAGTACACAGAAGTTCCCTGAGGATGAGTCCAGCACAAGTCTGAAAACTTGAAAGACTAAATCTCTGGTCCTGCTAACCGACTCAGATTGGATCCTACAAAACAATATCAATGTCTATTTAATATAAAGGTTTCAGATTTTGTTTGTTTGTTTAAGTAATAGAAATTCTTTGTACAAATATATGCTGGACAACCATCTTCAGAGTTCAAAAAAGATACTGTCGCCTTGTTCAGAGCCCAGTGAAGTCAAGTTTTGTATATCTTCCAACAAATCAAAATCCGGAAGTATCAAGTGTCTATGCACAGTGATATGCTGGTACTGGTCCCCACTTGCAAGACTATTGGAAGTCCTCTCGGTACCAAATAAAACCAAAGAAACTTCATCTTTATTCTCAGCAAATACCTACAGGTGATTGAAAAATGAAAGGCAAATACAAGGGAGCAGTGTAGACTTTACCACAAAATCCTTCATTGCTACAGCTTCATTTCCTCATTTTATCTGCATCACATTATATATAAGCTTTCATGCTCAAATGCCAGTATATTGGGAGGATGGAGAGTCAATATGTTGAAACAATTTTTTAATCTAAATAATATATTTAAAAAGTCTGATCTTATTGGGTAAGAAGTGTTTAAAAACAACAACGCTCATCAGCTTCTGGGTTGTAAAACAACACATTGCCTTCTTTCTGCATCAAAAGACTAATAAAATAAATAATGTGTTAGGATGTGAAAGAAGGTATCTTCTTAAGTTTTAGCTTCATTTACTGTATATTTCAGCTTTAGGTAACTCTGGGGAATGAGATACAAATGCTACAGTAGAAGAAATGTTCATGAAGCACATGCACCTCCCTCTCAAGTGGCTGAAAAATGTCAATTTCCCAGCAGTACTTCACATCATTAAACCAGAAGAGGCTTGAAGCTAGGTTTGAACCAGGGCTTTCAAGTACTGAACCGTAACATACATCCAGTTGTACTGTGCCATATCACCCTAATAAACATATTTTCAGCTAAGATCTGCAAAAAATGTGCAAGAGCTTCATGCAAGAAATGCGCAAGACAGCCTTTTCTCCAATTTGCCTTCCACCCTCTAAAGTGGAATACTGATACTGAGGTTTTCCCAACATCATGGCATCCATGGCAATAGTGTTCCTTGACTCTCTAGAACAGGGGTGTCAAACTCACGCCATCATGGTGGAGTCACATGATGTATCGGGACTTTTTCTCCCTTTGCTAAACCAGGCAGGGACTTGGCCAGCACGTGATGCATCCGGTCTGCAGGTCAGGAGTTTGACGGCCCGGCTCTAGAACAACTCATTGATGGCTTCCAAAAGTGGGAGCACATAGCAAAGTTACATCTATTACAGATGGCACTTTGCACCAGCAGGGTTGGATAGAATGTATAAAGATAGATCAGCCAAATATTGGAAATGTAACCAAACACTGGGTTTGTATTACCATATGTGGTGGCCGTGTCCCAAAACTAAAAAATACTCGTCAAAAATATATATCTGGTTGGAAAAAATAGCAAAGAAGAATATTGAACTGAGACCCATTTCTGTTGGGCATTTTACTGGAAAAATACGACAAAAAGACTATATATTTTATTCTACACGTACTGACCGTGACTAGGATTGTAATTGCACAACAGTGGAAGTGTGAGGAGATCCCGTCAGACGAGAGAGTGATTCAGAAAATAATGGAACGTGCAGAAATGGACAGATTAACACTTATTATCAAGGATAGAGAAAAAACTGAATATTTTTTGACGTGGGATGTATTTTATCAATGGCTAGAGAACAGAAACAGAAGTTAGGAAGGAGGAGATATAAGAAGAGAAAATGTTGCCCTGGAGATAAGTTTATGAAGACATTATTGTAATTATCTTGATATATAGTTGTATTATAAATGTTACTGTAATGAATATAAAAACAAAAATGTGGCCTATGAACTCTCAAATAATTGTACCCAGTTCACACACTGTTTGATGGAAATGAAAAGTATTATAAATAAAATAAATAAAACATTAAAAAAAGAAGCCATCTATTACAGAAACAAAAATTTAAACAGACTTGCAGTCTGTAGTGATTTCTTGTTTATAACTTAAATCATTATTGGTGTCCTTCTTTTACCTGTCTCTGCACAAACATTGTCATCACTTTCTTGGCTTGTTCAAAAGGAGACTCTTCTCCAGGAGCGGAATTGCTCATTGAGAAACCAACATCCATGCATAGCACCACAGCCGTCTTTGGGGGGGGGGGGGGGAGGCACAAACATAGACAGAATAAGATTAGTGACAAGTAGATGACACAATGCAAACACCTACACTTAGTCCTTGTTTAGCGAGCACAATTGGGACGGGTAACTCGGTTGTTACCTGAAGCAGTTGTAACTGCTTGTGATCTTACTTTAACTTTCTTTTGCCTCAGAGACTTGCAAAGGCGATAATGCAGGCACTGGTCACAATGTTATTTTTCCATCACCATCGTAACGGCGAACAGTTGTTATATGAGGCAATTGCTAAACAAGGGGTGTATTAGTGTTTGCTGTATCTTATTTATGGTGCGCAATGGAATTTTCTTGAGTAACAATATTTTAGATATATACATGCCAGGTACAAAAAGCCCAGGTCCATAGTGAAGGTTCAATTAAACTGATTTATTGCTAAAAGGCCTATGCTATTCTCAACTAATGGTTAGCATCTGCTTGGAATTAGATAAGAGTCAACAGAATTCAAGGGGGGTTGGACTTAGTCTACTTGTGAGTATGTAGGGATTCTTGGCTGATCCTTCTCTTAACTCTGCCCTCAGGTTCTGCCATTGGTTATCCTCTAATACAGTCCCATTGCAAAGAAAGGTATAGCGCTATAAGCAATCTCCTGAAAGTAAACACGGCACCTGCGAGATGTACTTCTGAGAAAATATTCACCTAATTGTTCTATCAAACTATACAATAGTTTCAAAATGTTTATCTGTATCAGAAAAAAGACCATAGAAAAATAAACTAAAAGATTTTTAAAGGATGATAAAAATCTATTCCATAATCTTTGCCGAATCAATTTTATTGCCATCGGAATAAAATGTTGTTTAATGTGAAACAGCAAAAGTAAACATGGAATATTTCATTTCAGAGGAAGAAATTTTTTTAAAAAAAACACTTTTCTTTATCTCTGCCTAGTTCTTTTTTTCCCCGCCTTAGGATGACCTTATCCCAATGCAAATTTTGTAATGTTGCGCCCACAGGGAATTATTTACTAGAAACAGAAGAGGAACAAAAATGAAATATGCTGTATATATGAAGATAAAAGGCCTGGGAAAGTCAGATAATGCTGCATTTGCAAAACATTCCACCTTTCTTCTCTTTCACAAATGTGAATAATGTTCTCTTTTAAAAACATACTATCTTTAATCTTTATTTATTTATTATTTATTAAAGAAATCACTACTCAAAATTCAAAAATTCTTCTGAATGTTTTTTGCTCAAATTTAAATGTACTACTTATAATACATTATACCTGTATTATTTTTAAAATCCTGTTGACTTAACTTAAACGGTTAAATTACAGGTAGTCCTCGACTTACAACAGTTCATTTAGTGACTATTTGAAGTTACAGGAATTGAAAAAAAGTGAATAATGACCATTTTTCACACTTATGACCTTTGTAGCATCTCCATAGTCGTGTAATTAACATTTGGATGCTTTTGACTACTGACTCACATTTTTGATGGTTGCCAGTGTCTAGGAGTCATGTGATCCCCTTTTTCAACCTTCTGACAAGCAAAGTCAGTGGGGAAACTAGATTAAGTTAACAACCATGTTACTAATTTAACAATTGCAGTGATTCACTTAACAAATATGGCCAAACAAAAGTTGTAAAATGGGGCAAAATGAGGCAAAACTCACTTAACAAATTTCTCACTGAACAACATACATTTTGGGCTCAATTTTAGTTGTAAACTGAAGATTATCTATATTTGGGGTACCAATAATGAACCACTAAAATAAAAGACAGCACTAGCCTTAAATATCCTAGTTCAAATCTCATCTCCTCCTCTATGGAAAATGATAGCTCATGGATATGGATAGCTAATCCTACTCTGTTTATCCCAGTTGCTGTTTTGGCTCAATTAGTGTGTGACTTTCATAGCAGAGGAGTTAAAACACAAATTAAACAAATTAAAATCCCTGTACAGTTAAACTAGTCTCATCAGTGACAGGATTTAAAAGCAGTTTCCTACAAATAAATATTGAAGCTGCTGCCCCAAACTGGTTTTTAGCCAGAAAGATTCTCCAAAACGAATGCACCAATACATTGGAACATTACAAAGTCCCTTGAGTTGACTGCTATTCTACATCCTAAAATTAATTTCATGCTTGAACCTAATCAGGTTTTGGTACTGAAACTGCCATGCTAAGATGGCATTTGCCAGAAGAAAAAACAAAGTACACCATAGCTAATTATATAGGACATCCCAAACTTCTTTTAAAAAATAGCCTCTCCACTCAGCCTCCCTCCTCACCAACAGGATAATTGGAATTACCTAAATAGTTCTTGTTCTCAATGTGGTCTGATTCTGATAAAAATGAAGGATTGGTTCTTTATGGCTTTAACCCTAAACGTTAAAATGGTCTTTAAGTGGGTATCCTTTTAAGTGGGTAGAATCTTTATCAGAATGATCAAAAGGGTACAAAAGCAGATGCTTTCAAGTTCGGCTTTTAGCTCTGCCTGAGGCTAGTTTGCCCCAAAGGCCATCCTTCTGGACCCCTTTAGATGACTCACCCAGCTCCAATCTATTCATTTCAATCCCACCCTTTCAATTCCAGGCTTTCTTACTTTTCCTAGGAGCTGGTCATCTACCCCATGTTGCCTACATTTGTGTGTATTTGTGCATGCATGTGTCTGTGCATGCGCGTGCATATGGACATGCACCTTCAAATCAGCATTGACTCCTAGGACCACTCCAGTTTTCTTGACAAGGTTTTCAGAAGTGGTTTGTCTTTGTCTGCTTCCTAGGGCTGAGAGGCAGTGACTGAAACATGTGTTACCCAGCTGATTTTGTTCCTGAGATGGAAACAGAATTGAGTCTTCTGTTTCTAGCCTGATGCTCAAGCATCATACTCCTGAATGGTTCTCAGCTTTCCTTTCTGGGGCTAAGAGAAACTGGCACATGGACACCAGATGGCTCTGGTGCTTAAGAGAGGACTAACTAGAATATGGCAGTCTGCAAATGCTTGGGGGTGGGTGGGGGGCGGTGGAGATATCTTTGACCCAGAGTTGACTCCTGATGGCTGTCTGGACCAGTCCCTGAGGCTTTCTTGACAAGAGTCCAGAAGTGATTTACCACTGCCTGCTTCCTGGGGCTGAAAGAGAGGGAGCAGCCCAAGATCACCCAGCTGCTTTGTGCAGGCATTTATAGACACCCTGACCGCTAATCTTCCAGGTCTAAATCCGGTTTCTCAAGTTACCTTTGCCCGCGACATCCTACAAAGTTCTCACGGTCTTCCGCCACAATCCCGGCGCCTCTTCCTTGTCGCCTTGCTTTACGGCAGCGAAACTTGTCCCGCCTTCTTCCGGACTGAGAATAAAGACAACAGCGACGCTCGATGGCGGAGCCTCGATTAAGAGAAGCTGCAGCGGCTGGGAAAGGAAGTAGCCGGAAACTCTTAGTTTCTTTATCAGAAGCCCTATTGTAAGAATCTATGCATCAGTGTTTGTTTCATGAAATCTTTGGAGGACATTTTACCTCCCACAATCCTTATTTGCATAATATTGTACTGGTGATTGGAAACCCTTGCTAACAGACACCCATTACATTTGTAATAGTCATCATGCAAATCATTGAAACTGGTGAATTTACATGCAGTGTAGATATTAATGTCCAATTAATTTCATTTGGATGAAAGGCAACATCTCCATGAATGCCTCTGGTGCAGGTAAGAATAAGGGGGCAAATGGCAAAGTCTGTCATCTCATGCACTTAGTCTTGGCAGTATTTGTGATAATGCCACTGTGGTGCTCTTATTTTGGCATTGCTAGTTTCTTGCAAATATTACTGAAAATCTTTTTTCAGATTAAGCTCAAATCTTGGGAAGTTTCATGAACACATCCAGGAAGGGTTTTTTTTTTGTTACAGCAATCCAGAAACGCTTAACCATTTCCTTCTGTTCTTTGGATGGGAGGGTGCAAGTGTGCAATTTCTTAATTTAGCATACAACACTAAAGACTAGGAGTCTCTAAGAGCTAACTAGGTCTCTCCTAAAAGTAGTTTTTTGAAGCAACCTGTGGTTACCATTTGGAGACAGACAGTCTAAGTAAAGAACTGAAGGTGGACCTCCTACAGGTCAACATACCCATGTTTTGTAGCCATTGCATTATTCTAGGTCCCCCCCCCCCTTAATCTAGGCTACAGCCTTGGTTTTCTTAGTGGACTTGCTTAATTTTTTTGGATGTAGTTAATCTAAGATGCAGCCTTGGATTCCTTAATGGACTTTCTTAATGGACTTTTTTTTTCCTGGCCCAGTGAAGATTGGGTAGGTACAATTCCTTACAGTTCTGAGATGTAACTGGGCCAGTGTACAGGAAATTCTTGACTTACAACTATTTGCTTAGCAACCATTCAAAATTACAACTGCCCTGGAATTAGTGACTTACAACCTGTTATCACATTTATCACCATTGTAACATCCCCATGGTCATGTGATCAAAATTCAGGCACATACTGTATGATAATTGAAGTGTTCCATGATTGCCATGCCCAACCTCTTCATCTGGCTTTCCACAAGCAAAGTCAATAAGGGAAGCTGGATCCACTTAATGACTGCCTGATTCACTTAACAATTGCAGCAATTTCCTTAACAAGAAAGATAATAAACTCAGGTGCAAGTCATTTAGCAAACACGTTGCTTAGCTACAAAAATTCTGGTCCCAGTTGTGATTGTTAAGGTGAGGACTACTTATAAAGTTAAATATAAGACATGGAACAAACTATTGTGGCTTAGTACTGTACAGTAAAAATGATTCTAGCTGTGGTTAATATATGCAGTATTATGTATTGAAATTTTTTTATACATGTTTTCCCCTTACTATGGCCAATAGGAATATTTCCGGTTTCAGCTCAGTCTTTTTTCCTGTAATTTCTTCTAACCACTTCTTTACTTTGAGCCAATAGTCCCTGGCTTTGAGGCATGTCCACCACATATGATAGAAAGTTCCATGTTTATAGCTGCATCTCCAACATTCAGGTGAACGCTTTGGAAACATTTTGGCCAATCTTGCCAGGGGTAAATGCCAATGATAAAACATTTTGTACAAGTTTTGTAGGCTGCTGACCTTGTTAATTTGTAATTTTTCTCCCATAATTTTTCCCAATGTTCTATAACCAAAAAATTTAGCCCAACTTAGCATCGTCTCTTACTGTTTCTTCCTCCATTTTAAATCTTAAGAAATAATTATATGCTTTGGTAATCATTCCCCCTCCTCCCCTGTAATATTTTATCTAATTCCTGTTGTTCCCTGCAGAAGCCATATTGTTCTAAATCTTGTTTGTATCTTGCCCTAAGTTGCAGGTATGCTGCCATCTTATCTCTATTGCTTGGCTCTTTAACTCTTGGTCAGATTTTAATTTCCCTTGCTCATCCAATAATTCTTTGTATCTCACTATCTTGTTTACGTCGAATATATTAGGGTATATCATTGCCTCCATAGTTGATAGCCAGATTAGAATTTTCATATAATGGTTTTTCTTAATTTTCTCCCAGACGTATAGTAGGGCATCTCTTACTAGGTGTCTCTGGAAATATGAGTGTGTTTTGTTTTTCCTCTCCCAGATAAATGTGTGCCAGCCAAGTTGAAGGTTGTGACCCTCTATTGTTAGTATCATTTTATTATCTAGGTTTATCCAATTTTTAAGCCAAGTCATGGCTGCCGCATGGTAATAAAGTTCCCAATTTGGGAGTCCAAAACTTCCCTTATTTCTGCTATCTTGCAAAAGTTTTAATTTTATACAGGATTTCTTCTCCAACTAAATAAATTTTAGTGTTATTTTATTCTTCCAAAAACAAAAAATTCCTTAATTTTATTGGTACCATTTGAAAGAGAAACAGGATTTTAGGTAATATATTTTTTTTTATTGTGGCAATTCTTCCAATTAATGATAGTTGTAATTTCACCCAGTTGTCCAGATCTTTTTGTATTTGTTGTAATAATGTATTACAGTTATCCTCTCTTATAAAAGAGCATTTTGCCGTTAACCAAATTCCAAGGTATTTCACTTTCTTAGCTGCTTCAGACCTCAGTTAATAAACATCTATGCTATTATCCTGTCCAATCAACTTTCCTCTTTCAGACTTCTTTGTTATGTTAACTATAAAAGGGGATGTAAGCTAAAGATTGGGGTTCCCTCTTTGAATGAAGAATCCCTTTTGTCTGAATATTCTGATAAATTGTCATAAAATGATGTTCCTGCCTCGGTTTGTCTCATTGGAAAATATGCACACTGAGGCATGAGCCTGAAAAAGCATATTTGGCCATCACTGAGCTTGCTTGTTTTCTTGCAGATGTTTCATTACCCAAGGTAACATCATCAGTGCTAGTGTTACCTAGTTTGGGTAATAAAACATCTGCAAGAAAACAAGCAAGCATAGGGAGCACTAAGGAACCCTCATGTCAACCCTGAGCTACAAATATTCTCCTTTATTAGTATTGTATTGTATTGTATAGAGGTGAAACTCGAAAAATTAGAATATCCTGCAAAAGTTCATTTATTTCAGTAATGCAACTTAAAAGGTGAAACTAATATATTAGATAGACTCATTACATGCAAAGCAAGATAGTTCAAGCCGTGATTTGTCATAATTTGAATGGCCTTTTCCTGACAATCCTCTCCAGGCTGCGGTCATCCCTGCTGCTTGTGCACCTTTTTCTTCCACACTTTTCCCTTCCACATAACTTTCTATTAATGTGCTTTGATACAGCACTTTGGGAACATCCAACTTCTTTTGCAATTACCTTTTGAGGCTTTCCCTCCTTATGGAGGGTGTCAATGATGGTTTTCTGCACAACTGTCAGGTCATTAGTCATTCCCATGATTGTGATTCCTACTGAACAAGACTGAGAGACTAAAGGCTCAGGAGCCTTTTGCAGGTGTTATGGCTTAATTAGCTAGTTAGAGTGGGACACTTTGAGCCTAGAATATTGCACCTTTTCACAATATTCTAATTTTCTGAGATTGTGGATTTGGGGTTTTCATGAGCTATAAGCCATAATCATCACAATTATGACAAATCACGGCTTGAACTATCTTGCTCTGTATGTAATGAGTCTATCTCATATATTAGTTTCACCTTTTAAGTTTACATTACTGAAATAAATGAACTTTTGCACAATATTCTAATTTTTTGAGTTTCACCTGTATACTGCCAGGAAGAATACATGATATTAAACATTTTTAGATTGTACCATTTCTAAACTTACATAAAGTTTAGAAATTCTCCAAGATGAAGGAATCATGGATTTTGAAGGAACCCTTGCTCATTTCCACTGACAAGTGTGATCGCCACAAGGCCCAATTTTGCCACACCCAGGTCTGAAGCAAGAGCACTCATCACTAAACTTTCAAATGAAAAAACAGTAATTTTCTTGCTATATCCCTCATTTCAAGAACTGCAGTTGTGGCCTGAATCTGTATGAATGGATTCTGTGTGATGTCAAATAAGCCACTTCCTCCATGTTGAAGCAATGTATTCATTTGACACTCTTAGCTGAAGCTTGCTCCGGGTGGAAATAACATAAGCAGATGAAGATGTGGATAGTTTTTGATGTGGTGGAAACATTTTACTGAAATAAATCATACCAAGGAACTCTCCAGAAAGTAATTATGTTCTGAGATTTGTAAAGATGTTTTGAGAAAAGGCTAGCCACACATAAGAATCAGGAAATATAACATAGCTGAGTAAAATTCCATTATATTTGCAGGGGGTTGTGTGGAAGAGCTGTAGCTTAGTGGTGGAACCTTTGTTTTATATGTAGAAAGTTCCAATTTAATCCCAAAACAAATCTCACAGATTAGGTAATTATTATTTTTCTTTGCTAGTGGCCTATAAAGAATTTGAATAAAGATGGTTTACTCAACCTAACCTAGAGAGTAAAGCATATTTTTATTAGGAAGAAATGTACTATTTACCAAACATCAGGGTAGTCTCCCAGGTTAAATTGTTTTTTAAAAAAACCAAGAGTTTCCAATCATATATTTATTTTATCTTATGCGCCATATTTCACATTTGGTCAAAAATTATCCCCAAAGAAATCTGTGTTATCTCAAGTTCAAAATTTATTGCAAATCAGCAGAGAGCCCCAAAAATCAAGTGCAAGCTAAGTAAACATATGGTTTAATTAAACATGGTTTAATTAAATTTCTTGGGAGTAACACAGTTCTCTGGAAATAAATTGGGAATTATCCTTCCTGAAACTTTATTTTATTTATATTTCATATTTCTTAACTGCTCATCTCTCCTGGATTTATTTTAAAATTTATTTTCCCAAGAGTTAATTCTTTTTAAAAGGTAAAGAGGGTTTCACCCTCTCCCGAATATACTTCCAAACTGAGAATAATGAACCAGATTCAAAGTTGGCTGGTTAAAGTATCTTTTTAATTTAACAAATGACATTGTTCATATTTTTTAAAAAAATCACAGATTCTTCTGGTTCTGAAGGAGTCACAAAGAAGTGTCATTTCTTCCTGTTCATCCTAATGTGACTTAACCTGTTTTAATATCACTGAAAATGAATGAAAGTGAAATTAAATCCAAAGTTTTGAAAGACTTTGAAAGAGTAGCAGATTACTACTACCCCCACTCTACTTCTTTAAATAAAGTAAACCTTCAGAAGTAAATCTGAAGAAAAATGTAGCAGAAAGAAGTTACAGAAAGACAGCATACATACATCTAAAGCAGTTTAATACAAGTGAAATGAGGAGATGTTACACTTTGGGGCCATTGTTCAAGAACGAGGAGACCTGCTTCCCCAAAGCAAAATTATGAAATCACCCACTACATATATTCAGCTATTAAGCCTCTTGGGACATTCCAGCAAAATAACAGATGGGTGATACAGTACAGATGTAACATTTATAATAGTTGTCATAGCAAAATAGTTCAGCCAATTTAACTGAAAGATATAACTATGGAAATCTGATGTAAATGATAGTAATGAGTATTAATGGATCGAATACAACAATATGGCTCCATATTCGCAGCAAGATTTTTTTTTTGCTGTAAAAAATTATTAGCACATGTTTATTTTCAAAAGTTTATTCATTACCATTGTCTTTTAAGCATTTATTTTTTATTTTTTTAAAATACCAAACTATTTCAATCGTGGAAAGAATGGAGTGGTAATATCATAGGCTTTATCTAGCCAGTGCTACCAACAGATGTTTGTTGTTGTTGTTGTTGTTGTTGTTTTGACAACTTGCCAAAAATTGCTCCTGAGAAAATAATTTGCCTGGACAGAATGTAGCAAAAAGGTCTTTAAAAAAAAAAATGTTTCTCCATAATGTTACATCAGTATACACTCAAAATGTGAGCAAAGGAAGGAAAGAACATTGTGCTTCTTCAATTATAGCATGGCTTTTAATAGACAGTCAGATTTGCAAACATTTCGTAATAGTAGGCAAACAAAAAATTGTTACGAGAAAAAGACTGTATGGTTTGGACAGACATTAAATAGACTAATACAATGGCACCACCAATTGGGCACAGCTTTCTTTACTTCACAGAAGACAATAGGTCTGTTCTGAAGTAGGATGGCTATTAATGCATATACTAGAAAACAATGTATAATACAGGTAAATTCTGCATCATAGATAGCTCCACATTCTATGGTATTTGCCCCACAGAAATGGCTAGATTGAATAGGTTGTGTAAATTCTGACATCAGTTCTACAGCTTATATAAGCATGTACTCATGATGTATCTCATGACTGGTAATTTGAGGTGAGAAAGTCTGGTAGATATATAGGTTTTGAAGAGGTAGGCTCTCTCACAAAACGTTGGCTGGTTGTCCATACACAAATGCCATCGAGGATAAATCAGTTACAAAACACAGAAGTACCAATATTCCACCTACTACTTTTTGTATCTGCCCTTTCAGGCAGTTCCCTAATTTTTGTTTTATTTGCTTGTTTTGCGTAGGTAGGTGGAACTTTCACAGTAAGCAGTGGAAGTAAGCTGCCCATTGTTTTCAGTAAGTAAACATATGGGCCTTATATTTAGAAAAAGTCAACGTAGCACGCTGATGCTTTATTGCATACCCAACTTCTTAAGCAATTTATTTTTTAAAAATCATGTGGGCAAAATGTTTTGCAAGCATTAGAATGATTTCCTATAAGAAGAAAACCTGATGAGCATCTGAAGTCTACACCGAAGACGCCATATATTGGAGATTCCAGTTTTGGACATTGTGTCATCCCAAGTACACTGCATTGATTTCCTCTAGATCAGGGGTGTCAAACTTGATTTCATTGGAGTTTTGTTTCACCTCGGGGAGCGTCATGGTCAGCATGACATCACTCATGTTAGGGGGCACCTGTGATGGCCCAAGTGGTCTGACAGTGAAAATGGGCTCCCGAGCTCCGTTTTCGCTGGTAGAGGCATCGTAGGTCGGTCCTTCACTGTTTCCATGGGCCAGATCTAAGCACCACACGGACCGGATCTGGCCCTCGGGTGTTTGACACATCTGCTCTAGATACTTTACTTGATTTAATTATTGCTTTCATTAATTAATTAAAATTCACCTTGGCTTTCTGCTCACATATTAAATCAGATGTGCACGCTGACACCCTATAACCAACAATATATTGCCTTAAAATTCAGTTGGCAGTTGAAATTGAAAGAGGATAAAATGGGAAGCAGATTTCACGTATCTTTATATATGTTAGGTTCATGGCTTCTTTCATGAAAATCATATTTGTGGTTCTAATTTATAAGGCAAGCTGTGAATTCTTACACCCAACAGGAATCACTCTCAGTTAAATGCATTTCAGCTATCAGCATTTGTCTACCATTGTTTGAAGATGGGACAAGAATGTCCACAATGAAATATTTGTGAAAAATCAGCAAATTTTGGACTCTGTTTTCTCTTTGTACTACTCTTTTCCCACAGAAGCAATCACAATAACTTCTGGACTGCTAAAAATTCAGAAAAACACTAGATGGCAGCAAAGAAATACATTTTTCTGTAACCTTTTACAATCCAATGGTTAGCCAAATGCCTGCAGCCCAGCTCTATTATCCTCCTTAATACTGTCCAACTGAAATTGATCAGACTAGCTAAACTCATAAGCTAATTAACCATATTCATTCTAACAAGGAATAGGACATTCTTCTCCAGCATACTGATATTTCATGATTCCCTTGGTTCATACAGACAAGTAGAAAATGGGTGGAAATGTTTCATTCTAGGCAGGAGCCTAGAATTAAATATGTGATCTCATAAAAATCCAGAAAACAAACTGACCAGAGAAAAGTCTTCAACCCAGCCTTGCTAAAAATTGCTCTTAATTTTTAGATGTGCAGAGAGATTTTCTAGGCATCAAACATGCATCTCTTCCTTGGAGCCTATGGCTGTATCCAAAGCACATCATATTCAATATTAGCAAGACATAGAAAAATTCAGCTGGGCTAGAATCTTTCTACAGGCCATGCCTGCTTCATACAAAAAAGATCATCTTCCACAGAAATGGAAATGAGTATTTCATGTTGACATACTATGCAGAAATGACCAATATGTGGTCTTATTTCCAAACACTCAAGTTGGCATCAGAGTTTCTGTGCATGCTTTAAACAATCAGTTAGTGTATATTCATAATCTCCTAATGCAAAGACTCAGACAGCCGAAACCTCTTCACCCTGTGTTGAACCTTTGGCTGACAGACTCCCTGAGACATTATCTGAATCTAGCAACTCGACAATGCTATATGGAGAGCAATCTTCCAGGCCCACCTTGCTACAGAGCCAGCCACAAAATCCTTTCTCCATATCCCTCACCGCATGCCACCAATCTCCAAAGGCCCAAGAGACTTGAGTTATTGCTGTATAAACGCCCAGAGAGAAAGAAACCACCATGATGAAGATAGGATAGAAGATAATCAGAAATGGGCAGAAGGTGATTTTGTGCCAAAAGGTCCTCTCTTCGTTGTACACCAAGAAGACATTGTACCAAGTAATGGTCCCATAGTAAAAGGAAACAATAAAGGACATAATGAAGATAATAGGGAGGCAGGCAAGGCTCCAGAGAAGAATGTGGGGGCCTTTATCCATCCCAACTTCACAAGCCTTCGTTTGAGGCATTTCTGTTTTTGGAAGCTCCTTTGACCGAGCCAGTTCTTGCAGCTCTTTGTCGGTGAGTGTAACATGGATGTCGACCATCTGTCCTTTCTTCTTTCCCCTTGTGATGGTTCCAGTTAAAGTAACATACCTGCTATCTAAAGGTATAGCCCAGGAACCTGGGAACACAGAAGAGCTAAATCAGTACAAGACAAAAGGCAAAGCCGAGATTTACTGTTTTGATAGAAATTCCACTGCATTTTAGGCAGATTTCTCTAACCTGGCATTTTCTGGGTAAGGTTTTTTTTTTTGACTTAACATGATATGTGAACCTATCTCCCAATGCTTCAGTAATCCTTGTGAAGCAAGCCACTCTTGCAATGGATTTAAATAATCCTTCCTTGGCATGGGGTAAATTGAGACTTACTCAATCACATTCATACCTGGAAAGCTTATCCAGGGAAAAGGTATCAAGCCACTAAAGCGTATCATGTTACTACACTAGCTTGGTATGATAGTCATGGTATTATGTAGCATAGAGCTGTTGTTGATCAAAATTGGAGATCGCCAGGCTAGGGAAAGTTGGCTTAAGAAACGGTAAAAGAAATGAATAAATTAGAAGGAAGAGGAGGAGAAATCAATCCAAACAGGGAGGAAAGACAACTCATACGCAGGAAAATATTTTGCTTAAAATAATATATCTACCGGTATCTTAATTTAGTCCCTGAATAGTTATTCTTTTTATATGTCATTTAAAAATAGAAAGAACTTTCCACATTTCAATTAGGAGACTGTGTAAGAAAATTAACATAAGCTTCGATCAGAGGTGGTATTCTACCAGTTCGCCCTGGTTTGGGTAAACCGGTAGTGGTGGCAGTGGGAGGCCTAGCCCACCTACCCAGACATCATCACGGACACTGCGCATGTGCAGAAGTGCCATGCGTACGTTCCTGGTTCCAAACCGGTAGCGAAGGTAAGCAGATTTCATGCCTGCTTCAGATATAGGATGAACTTTTAATCTAAGGCACTGACAAACATGCACACTACATTGAAAAAAATCTGATCAAATACAGTACAGAATGTAACTGAATGGCACAAAAAAGCCAGAACACCATTGTAACGTGGTTTGTTTGTCAAAGTATTGTGCTTCTCATTCTAAGGCTGAAAATAAATAGGTTTTTTTAAAAATTGAATTGCAAAGTTCTTGGCTAAGGTTTCCCTCTTGTTGCTTCAAACTGGGCCCTAATATTTACCCCGTGTATCCTTTTCAGAATCCAGATAACATACTAAAAAGCAGAGACATCACCCAGCCAAGAAAAGTGTGTATAGTAAAGGCTATGGTTTTCCCAGTTGCAATGTATGGCTATGAAAGCTGGACCATAAGAAAGGCTGAGCACCAAAGAATTTAGGTTTTTGAACTATGATGCTGGAGAAGTCTCCTGCAAGTCCCTTGGACTGCAAAGTGAGCAAACCGGTCAGTCCTAGAGGAGATCAACCCTGACTGGTCTTTAGAAGGCCAGTTCCTGAAGATGAAACTCAAATACTTTGGCCACCTAATGAGAAGGAAGGAGTTTCTGGAGAAGAGCCTAATGCTGGGAAAGATTGAGGGCAAAAGAAGAAGGGGGCGACAGAAAATGAGCTAGCTGGCTGGCTGGAGTCACTGAAGCAGTCAGTGTGACCTTAAATGGACTCTGGGGGATGGTAGACGACAGGAAGACCTGGAGGAACATTGTCCATGAGGTCGCAGTGGGTCGGACATGACTTTGTGACTAACAACAACAATCCTTTTCAGACAGTATGGAGAGTTATGAAGTTGACTTTGATATAGATGTGTAAGATCCATTACTAGGGCAATGAGGAATGAAAAATATTTTAAGTGCACAACAGATATATAATATTTGGTAGCATCTTAAATCACTGAACTATAAACACAATATAATCAGACTTGCAAGATTCTGTTATTCTAGCCAATCTCAACAATAACAGTTTTAACCTTTCTATGGAGTTGATTGCTTGGTCTCATCTACCTATTGAAGTAGACAGAGAACAAACAATATCCTTTGGGCAGATAATGCAAACACTATATAACAAAACAATATCATCAAGTGATACTGATGCCACTTTACAGATATGGAAATGAGTAGTTTTCAATAGCTTCTGCGTGGAAAATATAGAAGCAAAACAGTATTGCCATGCTTTTCTCCATTTTTTTTTACCAAACAGAAGGCTCTGGGAATCAAGGATTTATGGATGACTTTGTACAAAGGTCTGTATCTTGTTTGGGCTAAGCATGATGTGTGAATACAGCTATAGTGGCTTGCAAACCATGGATGATGGCTTACAATGTAGAAATTCAGGGACTGCAGCTTGTTCAAGCATTGACTGCATAACTATGGTTTAACACATGTGTAAACTGTACTATTACTAGCTGTAGACTGTACAAAGTTAGCACCTGAAAACTGAGCAAAAATATATAATTTCCTTCCCTAACACATCTATTGGAACAAATAAAACATGAACAAACATTAAACCACTTATTCCGAGGAATTTACCATCTCCTAGAGTATGTCCCAAAAATTTGGAGCCTTCCTCGGAAGTTTTCTCACCCCCATCCTCTTCTGCCTGTTCTTCCACCTTGTTTTCCGTCCCTGACCGATAAACGATGATTGATTCTGGCCTGGACTCTTTCCTCCTCTTTTTTCTTTTTTCAGTGCTGACTTCTCCCTTGAAGGTCACAGCTGTAGCCACAGCTCTATGTAAGGAATTGCAAGGAGAGCTCTGCCCCTTGTTCTTGCTCTCCCCAGAAATGTGGGCTTCTGGCCCACAGTTACTCTGAACTCTTTCACTGGGCATCTTCTTTATCTTCTAAAATGTTTTCTCTTCCCTTATGAGCCAAAAACAATAATTGGAAAAGGGATGTGTTCAGTTCAGCAGTACAAATAAATGCCTTTCCAGTCTTCAATGAATTCCGTCTGCTCTGAATCCTAAAAGTGAGAGGAAAAGAGAGAAAATGCTCAGGAAATGTGACCCAAGTAAGACTATAAAAGCAGCAGCCTTGAGATGAATTTAAATCCAAAATTAACACTCCTACTCATCACGCAAAGCCATCTGGGCTTTGCACGTTGCATTACTCTGGCGTTAGAACCACATCTGAAGTCCAATGTGTATGTTGATTTGTACAATGTTTATAAATAGCCTCTGGCCGGGGCCATTTCAGAAAATTGTGAGATGGGAAAGGAGATTTTATTTCTAAGGAGTCCAGAGAATTTTCTTCCCTCCTCCCAAATCTCAGGTTAATTTAGGTAAGAAAAGAACAAATTAACATGGTTTTGTAGTATTTGGATCAGAGACTCTCAGGCTATTAAGAGGCCAGAATGGAAATCTTTAAAAAATAATAATCAGAAGTCGATAAATAACAAGCCAATATTAATGCTCCCAAGAAAACTATGGTTTTCCCAGTGCAACTCTCAGAAATCAAGCTCAATGAGGGCATTTTAATGTACTTATTGGAAAAGTATATTTCAACCTTTCTAAAACTCTTTGTTTGATAATTAATAAGAAAAGCACATTGTTACTCTACATGCAAGAACTTACACTGGACTATTCAAACCAACTGTTCTGGTTATCTGAATAGTGTTTGCGAAAATTAGGTTTGGAGATCATCTTCCTGAAAATCTATTTCACTTCACTACCAAGAAATGTATAGATTTCATTTGTTCTGGAAAAGGCTGAGCTGGGCTGAGCCAGGTTTATCTCTTAGATGATAAAGCTGCAGGAAGTAGCAGGGAACTCGGAAGCTGAAAATCATCTCATAAAGCACTGACAAGCTTCTTCCATATCTAGTAAATTTATCTGCTGTATATAGATGTGTTCATGAATTCAACAAAAGGAAACGCTGAATCCAAAGATATTTTATTTTTATCTTATTAAATGATGTAACAAGTCAGATTAAAGACTAAACACTGCCAGCAGTAAAGAGAAGATAAAGAACAAATAAAGAATAAGAGATGATCACCAGAACAACTGAATGGTATGCCGTTGAGTTATATGACTCAAGCCAATCTGGCTGGCTTAACAAATAATGACTTAGCTAGTCAAGGCTCAGCATGATGCATTATCTCACTTTTGTTGCTTGACCACAGCAGACAATTTCAGCCAATTTCAAATTGACCACAGGCACCAATTTCAAAGCAAGGCAAGTTTGTAAATATGGCCAGGTTTGCTGGAGCACAGTTCATTGAAAAACCCATCTTGTGATTTCTAAGCAGCCTGAGCTTTAGCTTGCAAGCTGCAATGTCAATGGGCATGCAATGTGCTAAACCCCAAATCAAATAAACCATATTATGCTTTTTGTAATGTGCCAGTGTAAGATTATCAGATGGGAAAACAACATTTTGGGAAGTGTTGCTTATCACTGTGCAACAGTGATATTGAAGAATGAATGTAAGACAAAAGGAAAATGTTCACTCAAGTGATATAAAGGGCAAAAGAAAAGGTAAGCATCCTATTAAAAAAAACTTGTCCCAATTCCTTTCTGAACTATGGTTGTTTGATAAAAAGACCCATTTTGCATTTTCATAATCATTTGTTTCCAATTATGTAAATCAAGATGGTCCAATCTGAGAAAATAATTTCTCTGTCACTAATATAATATTAGTCAAACTTATCCTTCAGAACTTCATTTTACCCTTTCTATACTTTCATGTTTTTTCCTGACACTTATTCTGGGTTTTATTTCTTTAGCTTTTGAGAATTTCCTTTTTAGAAACATATTTATACAGTATTGAATACTATAAACTATTTTTTGTGTAGTCCCTATATATCTATTTGAATATCTATAAACTTTTTATGGCAGTATATTTAATCTGATTAATTTTGTTCACACATCTTCTTGAAACATCTCTATCATTGATTTTTATTTATTTATTTTAAACCACATTTCAGTTGAGTTCAATTTTTGCAGTAAAAGAAGGGGAAAGTAACCACCCTGATATCTTATGAATTGAAAAAAATGGAGTAATCTGATTTATTTGAGTTTATAAGAGAGTGATTAAAATGAAGGAGATTTAAGTTACTCAATAGTTTAGAATACTTGACTTTTATTCTAACCATTCTTAAATCTGAGTTCACACTGGTAAAATGGAGATATTTTTTCTGCAGAATAAAAATAATACATAAAACTGTTTTCATATACCAGAAAGTATATAAAAGCTACTACTAAAATATAGATGCTGTATGTGGACATATCTATTCATGTTATGCTTCTGTTTAAATTTGCCTGCTTTTATTTAAGAAATAAATTAAAATGATAATGCTTCTAATGAATTAGACAGGCCTGTCTGCTTGAATATATTAATCATGATTTGGCTTTCCTATTGCTGCTCCAGTGAACCTTTGCACAGAAAAGCTAGGTTCCCACATTGCTATTTAAACCAACCTGAGTCTCTAAGGCAAATGTGCTTTGCAATCTACCCTTGGATTATAAATAACGGCCAAAAAAATAACAGCATGTCTTCCCACCGCTTGAAAACTTTGACAAGCCCTAAAATTAGTTTTATGAAGTTATTTGCGGGGGAGAGGGATGTGGTGCTGGTGGTGAGAACCATTTCTTAAAAGGAGAAAAAATATGGCTGTCCTTGCATGGGCAACAAAATTCTGCCCTCTTTGCATTATCATCCACCTCCTTGCTATCCTCCTTTCCCTCAAATGCTTTGTTACATCCTCCAGTCACCTCTGCCTTAGTGAACAGTACGAATCCAGATTGTGTAAATGCTCATGTGGCCATTTTTAAACCACTGCATAGGAATACCTCTTTTTCTGTACATTTCTGTAAAAATCTGTTTTTGAGAAAATAAAAGGATTAGGATTTCAAAGAAAAGAATATGAACAGAGAGATACTGTAGAGACAGTAGCAGCAGCAGCTGAGTTCACAAGCAACAGACAGTAGTCTCTCTATTGCAAAAACCCCTGGGAGTGTTTGCTATGAAAATAGGGAATTTTTAGAAATAGGGAATTGACTGTTACTATGCAGAATTCTTCCAGCCTGCTTTGTTGAAGTTCTTGCCATTTCTTTAGATAACTGCCTATTGCACAGCACAGTCTGCATACATTCTTTATAAGAACCTTGGTAAATTAGAAGTGTGTCAATGTATGAAATGCAATGGATATGTAATTGCCCAAAGAAACATTGAGACAATTTGTAATGTAGAAAGAAGCAGTTAAGTGATTTCACACAGGAGAACCTGTTTAAACCAGTATCACAATTAATTTCAACAGAGGTTCAGCATTGGAAGAAAACCTTAGAAACAGTAATATTTATTTTTTACACAAATTTGCAGAGGTCAAACATCTATGTCTCCCCAATTCAGCTATTACCAAAGGAGATTTAAGCTGTCTTCCCAACCTGTTGTCCTCCAGATGTGATGAGGTTCGGCTTCCACAAGTTGGTAATGCTGTGAGGAGAAATCCTACTGCATCTGGGAAACCTCACATTGGAAAAGACTGGGTTAAACCACAAATGCCTCCAAGCACTTTTGGGCAATCTTGAATTTTAGCATGTTAAGGGTTTCAGCATCGGGATGGCAGGAAAACCTTAGAATGGTACAAAGAAACAATTTAAACAGATCTAACAATGAGTTTCTAAACACAGCTAGTTTTTCTGAGTTAGTTGAATCAATGCTGAATTTATGCTTACAATATATTTATTTATTTATATCACAGTTATTGTTTTTATAAATAACTTAAGATGGTGACGATACCTAATATTCCTTCCTTGGGCTGAGAGAGTGTCACTGGACCAAGAACACACAGACTCCTTGTTTGTAGCCTGGTGCCTTAACCATTAGGTCAAATTCCTGTTATTGTTGAATAACTGTAGATAAAAACTGCATTATAGTTTGGTTAAATGTATGATTCCCATTATGTGATATTGAGCAAAATAATATCTCTTATGTGTAATTTGTACCCACTTATCTTGTAAAGTCAAACAAATTTATTGGAACCCAAAACTGCCTATTATTAAGATACTAGTTCAAAAAATAAAAGCTGTTTCCTGGTAATTTCATGAATATGACCGTGTAGTAAACTTGGTAACAGTACAGAAGTGATCTGCTGTTGACTTCTTCTGGAATGTTTATCAATTTCCCAGTCTAGCTTCTTGCTCTGGGATTTTCATTGAAATACAATTAGGTCTGATATTGCTTAATCTTTTGAGCCAAGCTCATCTATTTATTGCCTTCTATTTGGGCTCCTGTACAAAAGGCTAAAATGGTAATATTGCTAAGGTTTGCAAATTTTGATATAGCATGGTTTCCAAGAAAAATCATATACTTCCTGCAAAATGAACTACTATATATGAAATCTGTACTGTAGAACATTATTTTTTTAAGTGCATGTATATCTAAACATAGTTCAAATCATATTTTTACAATATATTTCTATTGTAAATTAAAAAATGATAGCTTGTTCATGCATCTTCTATCAATTCAAATTAATACTTTTCAATGGAATTAGCTTAAACATTCACTTGAAATTTTCCAAAACTAAATTATTTATATTATGCATGAATGACCATAGTCCCAATGAAGTGCAAGAAACCTGTTAATTGAAAAATAAATATAAACCAATGAATTAACAAATAGCAAAGCAATGTGAAATTGGGTAATTTACTTTACTGCTGTGGAAATCAGTAGAAGCGCGTTTAATACAGGGCAATACCAATAGTTCTTAAAATGTACCAGTTACATCAGGCTATGCATCTCACCAGCAAACTAGCATTCTAAATCATAAAGACCTAGTTTTTCTAGCCCAGATTAATGTTTCTTAGGAGACTAATAAACTATGTTATATACTCCATCTCAGACATGATGGACATACAAAAATAATAAAATAGGATTGGTATGCATTATTACAGTGTAACAGGGAAGGACATGCAAAACATGAGTGTTTCGCAATCTTAGCTACTTTAAAATGAGTGGACTTCAACTCCCAGAATTCTCCAGCAGCATGGTTCAAATGCACACATCTTGACTTAAGGTTGAGAAACACTACTTTAAAGTAGTTTGGAATAAGCAGGTAAGACTAGATAAAGCATTAGATGGAGATGGCATGTAAACATTAAATCCCAGTATCCTTTATTAGTTAATATCAGGTGAAGGATACCTAAACCTTTTCTACCACTCTCCGAAAATGGAAGCTCTCAGCAAAGCAAACCAGGAATTTCAAGAACCATGTTCAGTAGTGTTGCCTTTGAGCAGATGTCAGGGGAAGTAAAATCTTTCATCATTAGAGTTCAATCTTTTTGATAATTGGCGGGTTGGCACATGAAAAGCATCGTCCACATTTTTGCATCTTTTCCTTGGTTAAATGATGATAGATAGAGGATGGCTTTTATTCCATGCTCCAGTTATTTTAACACAAATGCCTCTTCAGTATAATCACATTAATTCGCTAGGATTTGGGGGCAGGACAGGATTGTATACTTTCAATATACTGTATAACTCGTCTATTCATTGCATCCGATTCTTTTGAACTCTCTCCAAACACTCTTTGCTGCCATCTAGTGGACATGCAGATTTTTCTCTCTAAACTGATATCAATTTATATTCCAGTTATGGAAATAAATCATAGATTACCTACATTATAGCTATTAAATTGCATTTGCCTTCATGTACCCATAGTTCAAGCTCTTGCATTTAGCTTTCATACTTCAACCAATATTGTATCGATAAAAATACCATGATTTATTTTCTATGTTCTGTCAGCCTCTGTTTTGCTGCTTGCTTTTCGGCTGCCATTGAAACGGGGAGGAAGGGCATGGTATTTGGGTGAGGGAAATAATCTGTACAGGAGGACTGTTTATTGGGAGTAATTCTCACCACCGTCTGCGCATGTAGCAAGGAGGGGAGTTTCCTGCCAAGGCCAACTGTCCGGCATACCAACCTGATGATTTTTGAAGATGTCTCCCACCTGACAGCTGTGGAGATATTGATTGGACTATGGACTGGGGTTACCAAGGGGAGGGGAATGGGTCATGTATTGATATCTAATGCTTTTGCGCGCTTTTGCTCAGATCCAGCTTAGCTTAGCTTAGCTTCTATTTACTTATAACCAGTAAAAGTACTCTTAATTCTGCAAAATGGAGTTGAGTGGTTTCTTTCTTGGTTATTAAGTGAAGCAGCATCTGACATTAAGCTGGATCTCATCTCGCACCCATCCCGGAGCTGACACCTTCCGAGGGGGGTGCACCCAAAACCTGAAGAATGTCCCACCAGGACAGTGATCAAGAAGATGATATGGGAGCAGCTGCGTCCTCCTGCCCTTTGGAGCCGGAGCGAATGGCTGGCCTGCACTTGAAAAAACGATCCGTTCGACCCAGATGGACTTGGGGAGTGGGACGGAAAGAGGACCCCGAAGAACCTTTGACTGGAATTACGATGAGGAGACCCAGAAAACCAGTGGATGACTGGCGGGACCCTGAGGAGGAGAACCTTATGATGTCCCAAGTGATGAAACTTTTTGAAGAGGCGTGGGAGAGGCGCCGAGCCTGTGAGAGTGTTATGGAGAGAGAAGCCACTCTCCAGGAAACAGAGGAAAAGTATTCAGAAACCTTGGCTGATCTGAGAGAAACTGGAAGGGCTGAAGGGGGAGCTGAACAAGATGACCCAGCGCCTACCCCGATCACAGCGGCTAGAAACATTCCAAGAGGCCCCCTCCCCCGCAGATGCCAGATGGCTAAGGTTCCTCCCTTAAGTGTAAAATATGGAGGAGAATAGAAAGATCTAGGGTTCTTCATTGTTTAAGTATGGAACTATATGCAAATGTATGGTGATGGAACTGATTACTGATGAAGCGAAGGTAAAAGTTATTATGCTGGCTTTGGAAAATAAGGCAGCGGCATGGATGGTGGGCTTGCATAACGCTGATTCCCCACTGTTGAGAGACTATAATGGATTTATGGCCGCTTTGAGAAAACACTTTGATGATCCCCTCACAGAACGTAAAGCTAGAATTAAGTTCAAAACTCTTACCCAGGGGAAATGGCCAGTAGCTGATTATATACAAGAATTTCATGAGCTATCAGCTTTTATGAGGGGTTGGTCTGAAGAGGCATTATTAGACCATTTCACTGATGGGTTAAACAAAGAGATTTACCGGCATTGTGTGAACCGGGGGCCTCCCTGTAGGCTGCAGCCCTGGTATGAAGCGGCTGCTGATGTGGAAATTGACCTGGCCAGGCTGAATTACCAGGGGGAGAGTGAGGGCGAAAAATCCCCGCCTGCCAAACCCCCCCAGGAGCCCCGAAAGGAGGAAGAAGTGGATCTGCAAGCAAACCAAAACCCTTCGTGTGTTTCTGCTGTGGGAAGGAGGGGCATCGTGCTGTTAATTGCCGCATCAAAATGGCCCAAAAGGTTCCCCCTCAGAGAGAGAAAAGGCTGGAAAAACCTCCCAGCAAGAAGAAAGAACCTGCCCTGAAAGGGGAGGAACCATCTCAGTGTTTCAGCCCTGGTGAGAGGGGGGAGGAGACCCCTAGCTCTTCGGAAGAAACCGAATCTGACGATGAACACTGGGTAAGTTCCCGAACGGGACCCATGACTATTCCAGTTGAGCTTAGGTTGCCATCTTCTGGCGCACAAGAGAAAATTCTAGCTCTTTTAGATTCCGGATGCACACGATGCATTATGAGCCCGGAAATAGTAGAAAAATTGGGATTGAAGCTGAAAACTTTAAAAATTCCAATCGCTTTTTGCCAATTGGATGGTTCTATTGCGGGAGGGAGCCCTGCTCATTTTGTTACTGAGCTTATTGAGATGTGGATGGGGACCCACCAAGAGACAATAAGTTTTATTGTAGCCCCAGCAATGGACCGGCCGCTTATATTGGGATTGCCATGGCTGCGTAAATGGAACCCACACATAAATTGGAGGAAGGGTTGGTTGCGCATCCGGTCTGCTACGCCCCCTGATAAGGATGAAGGGGTTCCAGAACCAAATAAAACAGACCCCAATCTAGCAGCCAGAGAGCAAGAAAAGATTGAGGGGGAGGAAAAGATCCCGAGAGAGTACTGGGACCTGAAAGATGTTTTCAGTGAAAAATCTTCAGATAAATTACCCTCACACAGGCCCACCGACTGCAGCATTGATATTCTCCCTGGGGTGAAGCTCCCTAAACCTCAGATTTATTCAATGACTCCTAGAGAAATGGAGGAATTGAGAAAATTCATTGACAAAAATTTGGAAAGAGGATTCATTGAACCTGCTAGGCCCCGAGTTGCAGCTCCAGTCTTATTCAGAGAAAAGAAAGATGGCTCCTTTCGTTAGTGTGTGAATTTTAAAAACCTGAACGGGGTATGTGTCCAAAATCTCTACCCTTTGCCATTAATGAAGGACATGCTGGCCCAACTGGGTAAAGGGAGGATTTTCACAAAGTTAGATCTACAAGAGGCCTATTACCGAGTCAGAATTAAGGAAGGGGATGAGTGGAAAACGGCGTTCAACTGCCCTCTTGGCTGTTTTCAATTTTGTGTTATGCCATTTGGACTACAGGGGGCGCCAGCCATCTTCATGCAGTTAATTAATGAAGTTCTGCATGACCACCTTTAAAAGGCGTAATGGTCTACCTTGATGACATCCTTATTTACATGGAAACGTGAAGAACACGTGAAACTAGTTTGCACAGTACTAAAAAAAACTTCGTGCAGCGGAACTGTATGCTAAATTGTCTAAATGTGAATTTCATCAGAAGGTGGATTACCTGGAATATCGCATCTCCCACAAAGGGATAGAAATGGACCCAGCAAAGGTCCAAGCAGTCACCAAATGGGCGGCCCCCCGCACCCGCAAACAGTTGCAAAGTTTCTTAAGCTTTGCTAATTTCTATCGTCAATTTATTCCTTCCTTTGCCAAAATTGCCTTGCCCATTACGAACCTCCTAAAGTCAAAGGGGGAGGCAAAACCTAGACCGGGTAAACCCTTAAACTGGACTATGGAATGTCAAGCAGCATTTGAAAAATTAAAATGACTTTTTGCGGCTGAGCCAGTTTTGAAACACCCAGACATGGATTCACCATTTGTGAAGACGCTAGTGATGTTGTGCAGCCCCCAAAAAACCCCTCCGCCCCAGGAGTGAGGGAAAAGGAGGTTTCACAGGCAAAGCCAAGCCTTTCACTTGTTTCCGCTGTGGGAAGGAAGGCCATTGTACCGTAAATTGCCGCATAAAATTGGCTCAGACTGCCCCACCCCCCCACCCCTGGAGAGAGGGAAGGCCCTGGGCAAGAAGAGGGAAGCTGCGTTCGCTGCTGAAAATGTTCGTCTGACGAATTGGATGAGGATGAGTCTCATTGCTGGGTAAGTTCCAGAAAGGGCCCCATGCTTATCCCAATTGAAATGAGAGTGCCATCTTCTGGCGCAACTGAGAAACTTTTAGTTCTACTTGATTCTGGTTGTTCTTGCTGTATGATAAGTCCTGAAATGGTGGAGAAACTTGGCTTAAAATTGAGGACTTTGAAAACCCCTATTGTTTTTTGCCAAATTGATGGTTCTATTGCAGGAGGTGGCCCTGCTCATTTTTCTACTGAGCCCATAGAGATGAAAATGGGGACCCATCAGGAGTTAATAACTTTTATTGTGGCACCTGGCATGGACCGGCCCCTTATTTTGGGACTCCCCTGGCTTCGTAAATGGAACCCTCGCATTAACTGGAGAAAGGGTTGGTTACGTATTCGCACAAACATACCCCCTGAACGGGAGGTTGAAACTCCAGATTCTGCTGCTACTAGCCCTACATTGGCAGCCAGAGGGCAGGAGAAAATCGAAGGGGAGGAGAGAATACCAAAAGAATACTGGGATCTTAGAGAAGTTTTTAGTGAAAAATCTTCTGATAAAGTACCCCCCCCCCCCAACAGGCCTACTGATTGCACCATTGATATTTTACCTGGGGTGAAGCTTCCAAAGCCCCAAATATATTCAATGTCCCCTAGGGAAATGGAGGAAATGAGAAAATTCATCGATAAAAATTTGGAGAGGGGGTTCATTGAACCGGCGAGACCCAAGGTAGCGGCTCCTGTGTTGTTCAGAGAAAAGAAAGATGGCTCCCTTAGATTGTGTGTTAATTTTAAAAACTTGAACGCAATATCATCTCAGAACCTCTACCCGTTGCCACTGATGAAGGACATGCTGGCCCAATTGGGGAAGGGCCGCATCTTCACTAAGTTGGACTTAAGGGAAGCGTATTATAGAGTCCGTATTAAAGAGGGGGACGAATGGAAAACGGCTTTCAACTGCCCCCTTGGCTGTTTCCAATTTCGTGTGATACCGTTTGGCCTACAGGGGGCGCCTGCGGTTTTCATGCAGCTAATTAATGAGGTTTTACATGACCATCTTTACAAGGGCGTTATCGTATATTTAGATGATATCCTTATTTACACGGAAACTCGTGAGGAGCACGTAAAACTGGTTCGTACCATGCTGAAGAAACTTCGGGCAGCTGAGCTTTACGCCAAATTGTCCAAGTGTGAATTCCATCAGGAGAAGGTTGACTACCTGGGCTATCGTATCTCCCACGAGGGTGTTGAGATGGACCCCGCTAAAGTGAAAGCAGTCACCGAGTGGAAGGCGTGTACACGCAGGCAATTGCAAAAATTTTGGGGTTTTGCTAATTTCTATCGCCAGTTCATCCTCTCTTTTGCTAAGATAGCTCTTCCCATAACTAACCTTCTGAAGTCTAAAGGTGGGACGAAACCCAAGCCTAGCAAGCCGCTGGATTGGACCATGGAATGTCAAGCTGCCTTCGAGAACTTAAAGCAGCTTTTTGCAGAGGAACCAGTCCTCAAACACCCGGACATGGATGCGCCTTTTGTGGTTCAAGCTGACGCCAGTGACGTGGCTGTGGAGGCCATATTGCTTCAAGCCAATAGTCAACGTAATTTACAACCCTGCGCATACACCTCTCGCAAACTAACTGACACGAAAAGACGTTGGGCCATTTGGGAGAAAGAAGCATTTGCTGTTCGTTGGGCTTTGGCCACGTGACGCCATTTTCTGGAAGGCGCCAAACACCCGTTCGAGGTGTGGACTGACCATAAGAATTTGGAAGCTTTGAGGACTCCCAGAAAACTTTCTCCTAAACAGATGCGCTGGGCTCAGCATTTCAATTGGTTTAATTTCACCCTGAAATACATTCCAGGGGGAAATTTTTTTATGGCTGATGCTTTATCCAGGCTTCCTCAATCAACTGCTCTAAACTCAGTGTGGTCCAGCCTGTCATTCCCACGACAAGCCTCGCTGCTCCGGTTGTTACTAGGAATCAAGCACGTTCTCCTGTGTGCTGCTTGGGGAATCCAAGCATGGGTTAACTTTGTCCATTAGCCTTGAGACTAAGTGATGTAAATTGGTGACCACGCCTCCACTGGCCGGAAGGGCTCAGTTTTCTTAACTCAGTCCAGCCGACGAGACGTATATCAATTCTTCTCCAGATTTCTGGGACAAATTTATACTCTTTTTCTGGATTTCCTTGCAAGCACGATGGACTTAATTGGTGGAACAGATTTACGATGGGGAGGCAACAGTTCGCTGTCTGCCAGTTCCCTCTATGGCTCCTTTTACCGCTCAGGTATTTCTCTTCTGTTTGGAGCCGTTTGGGGCTTGAGTTTTTCCCCCGCAGGCGTTTAGAGCCTTTGCAGGTGGCTGGGCGGCAGGTCCTTTGTTCCTGCCAGCAGGGGGTTTTTCTTCCTCAGCTCGGAGCTTTGGCTGGCGTTAGCAACGAGATTAAGAGCCCCTTGAATTGCCTGCCATTCGCGGCGAGGCTTCTCTTCTCTTGCTGCTGGGAGTTATCCGCTGTTCGCAGCGAGGTTTGCCTTTGCGGAAAGCCGATCGAATTAGGGCAGCGCGCCAGCGATCCCGGCATTATTTTCCCCCTGAGAGCCTAAAGGGACTGTGCTTGTGGCTTACGATTTGAATTTGGCGCTCGTTTGTTCGGCGCCATGCTGGGGCCGTTTCTGACGCAGACGCAGCTGAGACCGGGCGTTTCCTCTTCTTGCAGTTGCTGACTCATCGGCCCCTCCCAATTCCCTCACTTCGGCTTTGTGTGCCTTGGGGAGGAGTGTTTTCCTGCTGCTTTGCTGGCCACGCGGTCTCTTTGCCTTACAGTGAACTCTGTGCTTTGTGCTTTTTGAGTCTTTTCGAATCTCAATTCATTGCAATGGCTGATCATTCTACTGTGGGAGGTACAGTTGAAACCTCTTCTGATAATCAGGGTGCTGCCCAAGCGGGGGTTAGTTCAAGGCCTGGCAGAGCCACCTCTAGGGCCACCAGTCAGAGGCCCAGGGAGACCTCCAGAGCTCCGGATAAGGGCCACAAAAAGAAGGATAAATCTAAAGCACCATCTAAAGCCTCTGGAGAGGGTAGAGTTTCCCCTCCCACACTCTTACCTCAGCATATTTCACCAGCCCCACAACCTGCAGGCCTCCAGACCTGGTCTCTGGATCATTCCTTGCCTGTTATCCCTGAATCTGGGGCGGGTGGGTTGGGGATCCAGTTCCCCACAGCACTGCCCGAGGCCCAGGCTATTCCAATATACTCTATGCCACGTGCTGGGCCCTCTGCCACATTTACTCCCACTGCTGCAGGCCTAAGCCTATGGAAGGCTATGACCAGGGCCTATCCCCAGATATTTACCAAATGATATCTGCAGCTATATCCAGGGGGGTGGATGCTGAGCTGCTTCGGAGGAATCAGGCCCTGGTGGTGGCTAGCACCCAGGGTGGGCCTTCTCTCCCAGCTCCACAGGTGGATCTGCCTGATCTGCAGACAGGGCCTGTTTCCCCTCTTCCCTCTACTTATAGTGAGGATTCGGCCTTGGTGGAGGAAGGGGAGTTGATTGATAGGGAGTTCTCTGATGATGAAGGCCTGATCTTCTAGTCTGTTTCGGCCTGCTCTATTTAAGTCCTTATTATTTAAAGCTAAGGCCACTACCCATATGGGAGAGGTAGCTCCCAAGGATAGTTCTGCTGTATGCCTGGACACCACTGAACGCCTCTTTGCTGAGCCAGTTTCATTGCAGGAGGTGATTCCTTCTCCAAAGCTTTTCATGGATCTCATTCAGAAGCAATGGGACCAGCCAACTGCAGTTACCCCTCCTAGCAACGGGGACAGGAAGCTGTACACTTCTACCCCTGATTTGGAGACCCTTTTGCAATTTCCAACTGTGGATCAGCCAGTAGCAGCCCTAGCTTCCCCTGCCCTGATTCCATCTGAGATATCTGAGGGTCTGAAGGCTGAGGACCGTAAGGCCGAGACGGTTATTCGTAAGACACACCAGGCTGCGGCCTGGGCTTTACGTGCTGCTACTGCGGCATCGTTCTTTAATAGGACCTTGGTGCTCTGGCTTAAGCAGTTGCAGGAGAGCCTAGCCTCTGATGAGGTGCGCCTTCACCAGGACGTTACTAAAATTATGGCTGCCTTGGAATTTTCGGCGGATGCCACGCTTAATGCTGCTAAGTTTGCTTCTCGCGCTGTAGTCTCCAATGTGGCCTCCCGTCACCTCTTGTGGCTCCGCCATTGGCAGGCTGACATTAAATCTAAATGGCGCCTGGCATCCACACCCTTCAAGGGCGGGGCTTTGTTTGGCTCCGTTCTCGATCCCATTCTCATAGAGACTAGGGACAAGCGCAAGGTCCTCCCTTCCTCAAGGGGGCGCAATACCAGACAACAGCAGCCATACAACAGACGCCAGTCCTTTCGAGGCAACTATTCCGGCTATGCAGCGGCCCCCTTTGTTCCCCATTACAACAGGGGCTTTCACCAGTCGCAGGACCACGGCCAGGACCGTGGGGGGGGTCAGAGATAGGGACGCCAACAGCACCAGGCGCAATCCCACAACAGGAGATCCTTTCGTGGCTCGGGAAACCGGTCCTTTCGAAGGTACCGGTAACTCGCAGGGGGACGAGTCAGTGGGCGGGCGTCTGCTGGCCTTCGCTCATCAACGGGCAGAAACCACCTCAGATGCCTGGGCCCTTCAGGTGGTGAGGCTGGGCCTCACACTAGAATTTCTCTCCATTCCTCCAAGACGTTTCATCAGGTGCCCCGTTCCCAGGTGCTCAGTAAAGCGGCGCCTCATGGAAGCCGAAATAAATCATCTCATATCCATCAAAGCAATAGAACAGGTTCCCAAGGGGCAGGAAGGTCTAGGGTTTTACTCCATCCTATTTCTGGTGCCCGAAAGCTCAGGAGGATGGCGAGCCATTCTAGATCTGAAAAGACTCAATTGGTACATCAAGTACCGGAGGTTCAAGATGCAGTCGTTGAAAAGCATCCTGGCATCCATCCGCCAAGGCGACATGATGACATCAATCGACATCAAGGAGGCGTACCTCCATGTGCCCATTCATCTGGCCCATCGACGGTTCCTGCGCTTCCACTTTGCGGGCCGTCATTTCCAGTACAGGGCCTTGCCCTTTGGCCTCTCATCGGCGCCCCGCACTTTTACCAAGCTCCTGGCTGTGGTGGTGGCCTCCCTTCGTTCGGTTCCGGTGAGAGTGATTTGTTATTTAGACGACATCTTGGTACTGTCACCATCCCGGGACCAGGCCCTATGGGATCTTCAGGTAACGATGGACTCCCTGCAGAGGCACGGTTTTGTGCTGAATCTTCCCAAGAGCCATCTGCAGCCGACTACAATGCTGCTTCACTTAGGGACCGTCATCAATTCCGCCACTTGCCAAGTTTTCCTGTCTCTGGAAAGGCGACAGAGCATCCAACGGCTGGCTTCTCAAGTGTCAGCCTTGCGGCTCGTGCCCCTGGCTTTACTCTCTCAGCTGTTAGGGAAGATGATTTCTTGCATCAACATCGTTCCCTGGGCCAGGTTTCACGCACGACCACTCCAATGGTTCCTGCTTCCTTATCAGAGATCTCACACCAGTCATTCTCAGATCAAGGTCCGTCTTTCACCCAAGGCCCTCAGATCACTCCGATGGTGGGCGTCCTCCAAGATTCTCAAGGGGTGTCCGTTCAAAGAGCCAGAACGTATCCAGGTTACGACGGACGCCAGCCTGTTTGGATGGGGCGGCCATGCCCTGGACAGAGTGGCACAGGGTCGCTGGTTGGACCGGGAGCTGTCCAACAGCATCAATTGGCTAGAGCTGCGGGCCATCAGACTGGCCCTGCGAGAGTTTCAGGACATTGTGACTCACAAGCACGTGCTGATTTTGACCGACAATGTGGCCTCCAAGGCGCATGTCAACTGCCAGGGGGGCACGCACTCCAGAGCTCTCATGATGGAGGCGGAGAACTTGCATCATTGGGCAGAGTCCAGGCTGTTGTCCCTTCAAGCGGAACACATTTTGGGCGAATCCAACGTCCAGGCGGATTGGCTGAGCAGAGCCACAGTGGATCATGCAGAGTGGCAGTTACATCCAGACCTCTTCCTGCAGATTTCCCTCCGATTTGGCCGTCGGGTGGTGGACTTGTTCGCGCAACCTCACAATGCGCAACTGCCCCGTTTCTTCTCCAGGTATGTGACCCCCGGAGCGGAGGGAGTGGATGCCTTGCGCAGCCCATGGCCGGCCGGCCTCCTTTACGCCTTTACGCCTCTTCCAGTGATCCCGGCGGTCATCCAGAAGATTCTGTCGGAACATGCGGAAGTCCTCCTGGTGGCTCCGATGTGGTTCCGGCGGACCTGGTATGCCGACCTGGTGCATCTGTCGATCTCCCGCCCGTGGAGGATCCCGGACGATCAAATCCAGCTCCATCAGTTGCTACAATTAGCCGTGTGGCACGTGAGCGGACTATTCTGACAAACCTGCAGTATTCCAGCGAGGTCATCAGTACAATTCAGGCGGCCCGCCGACCTTCCACCACTCGAATTTACGAGGCTACTTGGCATGCCTTCTGCAGGTGGTGCCGACGGGCTGGGGCAGACCCCCTCCAGGATTCGGTGCCCCGAGTGTTGGACTTTCTACAATCTGGTCTTAACAAAGGTTTGGCACCCAACACGCTCCGCAGGCAGGTCACAGCTCTTGCCACGGTGATTGGGGGAGGTCAAGGACGCTCCTTGTCACAACATTCTCAAGTCAAGGCCTTCCTGAAGGGGGCGGCCAACATCCGGCCTCCGACCGTGCACCGCTACCCTACCTGGGATCTGTCATTAGTGCTCAGGGCACTTATGGACTCTCCTTTCGAACCTATTTCTTCCATCAGTCTTCGACTATTGACTCTTAAGACAGTGGTTTTGGTGGCGATTACATCAGCCAGGCAGGTTTCCGAGCTGGCGGCTCTTTCTGTTCGAGCGGCTCTTTGTATATTCCACCCCAGCAGGGTTGTTCTCCGCTTGGACCCAGCCTTTCTACCAAAAATCAACACGCTGTTCCACAGAGCTCAGGAACTCGTCCTTCCGGACTTTTGTCCCAACCCTTCTCATCCGCAGGAGCGCCAGTGGCATTACCTGGATGCGCGCAGGGTTCTTCGCCACTACGTGAAGCGTACAGCATCCTTCCTACGGTCTGAGGCACTCTTTGTTTCATTTCAACCATCTTCCATGGGACAGAAAGTTTCTTCTCATACGATAGGGCGGTGGTTGAAGGCGTGCATCGCCCTTGCTTATGACAGTCAATCCCGCCAGGTTCCCAGGCGCATCACCCCTCACTCTACCAGGAGTGCAGCCACCACGGCGGCCTGGGCTGCGCAAGCCTCAGTGGAAGAGATCTGTAGAGCAGCCACCTGGTCTACACTATCACCATTTATCAGACATTACAAGGTTGATGTGTATGCCTCGGCTGAGGCGTCCTTCGGGCGGCGTGTATTGCAACAGGTGCTCCCCCCTACGGGGGGCCCTGGCCAGCCTGGTTCCCGCCCTGGACCTTAATTGCTTTGGCATGTCCCATGCTTGGATTCCCCAAGCAGCACACAGGAGAACAACCGTTGGACTTACCTGAACGGTCCTTCTATGTGTGCTGCGAGGGGCATCCAAACCCACCCGCAGCTGCGGCTGGCCAGGGTGGTCATGTCTTCAAATTCATTATCTTCATTGATATGTACCGCTTTATGTCAGATGTTATTTGCTTATGACTTGCGTTTCTTCCTGAATATGTTTGTATGCCTTTTGGCTACGGCTTTTCTTACTACTGTTATTGTTATGTTATCATTGTTCTTCTTGTTATACATCAATAAACGGCTGACTTCGTACGAAACTGAGCCCTTCCGGCCAGTGGAGGCGTGGTCACCAATTTACATAACTCAGTCTCAAGGCTAATGGACAAAGTTAACCCATGCTTGGATTCCCCTCGCAGCACACATAGAAGGACCGTTCAGGTAAGTCCAACGGTCGTTCTAAAGTAGAGATGTCTCAGGATTTTCTTTCCAACCTGAAGAAAGCCCTCCCTGATGATGATTGGTTCCGGCAGCACATGAATAAATGCACTATGAGAGATGAGTTCCCCTGGATTGGGGAGAAACTTTACGTTCCTGCATCTCTTAGACTCATTGTTCTTCAGCGGGCTCATGATTCCTGAATGGCAGGGCATTTTGGTTTCATTAAAATGCTCCATCTCTTCAAGAGACAGTTTTGGTGGCCTTCTTTGAAAAAAGACATTGAACGATATGTTGCCAGTTGTCCCGTTTGTGCTGCTGCTAAACGCCCGCCGGGAAAACCGCAGGGATTGCTCCAAGCTGTAGCTCGCCCTGTCGCCCCTTGGAAGAAGATCTCTATGGATTTCATCGTTGAACTTCCTGAGAGTTAGGGACACACTGTTATCTGGGTTGTTACCAACTTGTTCTCCAAGCAGGTCCATTTCATCCCTTGCTCCAAGATTCCTTCTGCTAAGGCTCTTGCTAAGATGTTCATCTCCCACATTACCGCTTTCATGGGGTGCCCGACCGCATCATTTCGGACAGAGGTGTGCAATTCACCTCCGTTTTCTGGAAGGAATTTCTGAAGCGGATTGGCTCCGCCCAGGGATTAAGCTCCGCCCACCACCCTCAGACTAATGGGGCTTGTGAGAGGACTAATTCTGTACTAGAACAATATTTACGTTGTTTCATCAACTACCAGCAAGATGATTGGGTGGATTTATTGCCGCATGCGGAGGTGGCTTATAATAATTCTGTGCACAGCAGCACTGGGTTGACACCTTTCCGTGTAGTGTTTGGCCAGGATTTTGTACCCATTCCTGAGGTTCCTCGTGAGCAGTCCCAAGTGTCGTCACTGTCCGAGTGGAGTGACCGCCTTCGCCGCGCTTGGCCTTTAGCTCTCCAAACTTTGGATGCTGCGCATCGCGCTCATAAGAAACAAGCTGATAAGAAGCGGACTAAGCCGTGTGATTACAAAGTTGGTGATCAAGTTTATTTGTCCACCAGATTTCTTCAAACTCCCCAAAAGTCGAAGAAGTTGGGGCCTAAGTATGTTGGCCCGTTTCCCATTCTCAAGGTCATCAACCCTGTTTCTGTCCGGCTGCAGCTGCCTAAACCCCTCAACTGGGTTTACCCTGTTTTTCATGTTAACCTCCTGAAACCTATCTGCACTTCATCGTTGCGTCTGCCTATCCCTCCTCCACCTGCTCCGCTTTTGATTGAGGGTGAGCAACATTTCGAAGTTCGCGAGATTTTGGACTCTCGTAAATGCCGGAACTGTGTCCAGTACCTGGTGGCTTGGAAGCATTTTCCCCCCTCTCACGCCGAATGGGTTGACGGGTCCCATGTTCGGGCCTCTCGTCTACTCCGCAAGTTCTATTCTACTTATCCTGACAAGCCCTGATTTGGCCATTCTCCTAAAAAAAAATCTCTCTTCTCTCTCTCTTCCTCTCCCCTTTTCCCCTTTCATGTCTTGTTTTTCATCTGTTTGTTTGTGTTTTCTCGTTTCTGCAAGTCTGACCACCCTTTTCTGGAGGAGGGCTGGATGTCAGCCTCTGCTTTGCTGCTGCTTCGGCTGCCATTGAAACGGGGAGGGGGGCATGGTATTTGGGAGTGGAATCATTGATGTGCTGGAGGAAGTTTCTAGATGCTGAACTGACCACCTTACTGCGCATGTGGAGGAGCGGTGTTTCCCGCCAAGGCTAACGGTCCAGCATTCCATCCTGGTGATGCCTTTCGAAGTTATCTCACACCTGACATTTGGGGGAAATATGATTGGACTGTGCATGGGGATGCCAAGGGGAGGGGAATGAATTATTTGATTTTGATTTGATTTGTTTATTATTTATAGGCCGCCCTTTTCCCTGAGGGGACTCAGGGCGGCTTACAATTTATAGGGAGGGGAATACAAGACAAGACATGAGACAATACATAAGTAAAATAGAACACAACATTCATTCATCATTCGGGTGGGGACGGATTAGAATCTTTATCCCCAGGCCTGACGGGATAGCCAGATCTTGAGGGCTGTGCGGAAGGTCTGGACGGTGGTGAGGGTGCGAATCTCCACGGGGAGATCGTTCCAAAGGGTCGGAGCTACTACTGAAAAGGCTCTCCTCCGCGTAGTTGCCAGTCAACACTGACTGGCGGATGGAACTCGGAGGAGGCCTAATCTGTGTGATCTAACAGGTCGTAGGGAGGTAATTGGCAGGAGGCGGTCTCTCAAGTATAATATAATTATACATTATATTATTAGCTTTCACGCCTAATTAACCAGACTCAGCTTAGCTTTGCAACTGTTCATTTATAATTAGTAAAAGTACACTTGATTTCAATACAAATGGAGTCCAGTGGTTTTCTTCCCTGATTACTGAATGAAGTGATGCTGACAAATAGGCTCCGCCCAGGGCTTAAGCTCCGCCCACCATCCTCAAACTAAAGGGGCCTGTGAGAGGACTAATTCTGTGTTGGAACAGTACCTCTGATGTTTCATCAATTACCAGCAAGATAATTGGGTGGAATTATTGCCTCATGCTGAAGTGGCGTATAATAACTCAGTGCACAGCTGCACAGGATTTACACCCTTCAAAATAATGTATGGACATGATTTTGTGCCTATACCCGAGGTGCCTCGAGAAAAACCACAAGTGCTGTCCCTTTCCGAGTGGAGTGACCAACTCCGGAAAATGTGGCCTTTGGCATACCGAGCGCACATCGTGCACATAAGGGACAAGCGGATAAAAAGAGAACAAAGCCAATGGATTATAAAGTTGGTGATCGTGTATATTTATCCACCAAGTTTCTCCAGACCTCTCAAAAGTCTAAGAAATTGGGTCTTAAGTATGTTGGCCCATTCCTGATTGTCAAAGTCATAAACCCTGTGTCCGTACGTCTGGAACTGCCTAAATATCTCAACCGTGTCTACCCGGTTTTTCATGTCAATCTTCTGAAGCCAGAACATACTTCTCCATTGCGTGCCCCTTTGGCGGCTCCACCTGCCCCACTTCTGATTGAGGGTGAGCAGCATTTTGAGGTTAAAGAAATTTTGGACTCTAGAAAACATAGAAACCGCGTTCAGTATCTTGTTTCATGGAAAAACTTTCCTTCCTCTCATGCTGAATGGGTCGATAAGTCCCATGTGCGGGCTCCTCGACTACTCCGTAAATTCTACTCTACCTACCCAGACAAGCCTTGACCTCGATTGACATTTCCTTTTTCCCTTCCCTTTTTCTTTTATATTATGTTGTTCGTCTGTGTGTGTTTTTTCGTTTCTGCAGGGATAATGTCCTTTTTCTGGAGGAGGGCCGGATGTCAGCCTCTGTTTTGCTGCTTGCTTTTCGGCTGCCATTGAAACGGGGAGGGAGGGCATGGTATTTGGGTAAGGGAAATAATCTGTACAGGAGGACTGTTTATTGGGAGTAGTTCTCACCACCGTCTGCGCATGTGGTAAGGAGGGGAGTTTCCCGCCAAGGCCAGCTGTCCGGCATACCAACCTGATGATTTTTGAAGATGTCTCCCACCTGACAGCTGTGGAGATATTGGATTGGACTATGGACTGGGGTTACCAAGGGGAGGGGAATGGGTCATGTATTGATATCTAATGCTTTTGCCTGCTTTTGCTCAGATCCAGCTTTGCTTAGCTTCTATTTACTTATATATAATCAGTAAAAGTACCCTTA